>NC_087265.1:45325451-45657951 GCF_015220805.1 Pogoniulus pusillus
GTGTCTTACAGTTGTTCTGAAGGTATCAATTCTTTCAGCAGTTTGTTTCAAAGTCAGGTAGTGTTTGTGATGATAGATTGTCAGTTTCATAGACTGTACAAAAGAATGTCATATACAAGGCATAACAAGAAAAGGTAATGCTCTCCATTCCATCCCATTGAATAAAGCAGGAGATAATTTCCACCACATTCAGTGTGAGGAATCTACAGTTCTGAAGTGTTGAGGAGTAAGACTTCAGATGATTCACCTCATTATTATCCTGAAAGCTGCACCTTGGACAGCACCTCTAGCTCTCTCCTCGAGGACCATAAATAACTCCTGGAATCCACTACTGCCATGTAAAGCCAGAGAGATCAGCTGAAAGCAATGTGAGGTGCTGCATTTCTTTGGGTACAAATGTGCTGCCTTTGCAGAGCTGCCAGCTCAGGAAACAAGATTCAGGCAGAAGTACCTGCATTCAGATCCCCTTGCCAGGCAACACACTGTGCATGGGAAAAAATGCTAAATGGAACAAAAATGATCTTCAATCATTATAGACTACATTGAGATCTTTTACATCTGATACCATATCAACTGTATATATTTTGCACAACTTTCACTAATCAAGGGCAGAACCATCTCTTCTTAGTTTCTCCAGACAGTTCAAATATAAAGGAGGAGTGGAAAATATTCCCAGTGCAAATACTCTCATCTGAAATCATAACCAGGATCTCTGCCATAGCCTGAAAGATTTTTTTCTCAAGAGTTTTCCTCCTGAATAAGCACATTAAAAATAAAGTAGTGCAAGAAAAAAGTAACAACTTCTGAGTAAGACAGCATACCTAAGAACCAGTTATCAAATGAAACCCATGGAATAGAATAAAATCAGCACGACCCTGGTTTATTGGCTTGCTAAATACACATACTCCAGCTGAACTGTAACACAGCAATCTCATGGAAGCCTGCTAAATACATTGCAAACATAGCAAGCACAATGCTTGCTCCTCCCTTTCAACCTGCAGAGAACAGATGCACCTGGGGAAGGGAGGAAAGGAGGGAAGGGAGGAAGGGAGGGAAGGGAGGGAGGAAAAGGGAAGGGGGAAAAGGGAAGGGGGAAAAGGGAAGGGGGAAAAGGGAAGGGGGAAAAGGGAAGGGGGAAAAGGGAAGGGGGAAAAGGGAAGGGGGAAAAGGGAAGGGGGAAAAGGGAAGGGGGAAAAGGGAAGGGGGAAAAGGGAAGGGGGAAAAGGGAAGGGGGAAAAGGGAAGGGGGAAAAGGGAAGGGGGAAAAGGGAAGGGGGAAAAGGGAAGGGGGAAAAGGGAAGGGGGAAAAGGGAAGGGGGAAAAGGGAAGGGGGAAAAGGGAAGGGGGAAAAGGGAAGGGGGAAAAGGGAAGGGGGAAAAGGGAAGGGGGAAAAGGGAAGGGGGAAAAGGGAAGGGGGAAAAGGGAAGGGGGAAAAGGGAAGGGGGAAAAGGGAAGGGGGAAGAGGGAAGGGGGAAAAGGGAAGGGGGAAAAGGGAAGGGGGAAAAGGGAAGGGGGAAAAGGGAAGGGGGAAAAGGGAAGGGGGAAAAGGGAAGGGGGAAAAGGGAAGGGGGAAAAGGGAAGGGGGAAAAGGGAAGGGGGAAAAGGGAAGGGGGAAAAGGGAAGGGGGAAAAGGGAAGGGGGAAAAGGGAAGGGGGGAAAAGGGAAGGGGGAAAAGGGAAGGGGGAAAAGGGAAGGAGGAAAAGGGAAGGGGGAAAAGGGAAGGGGGAAAAGGGAAGGGGGAAAAGGGAAGGGAGGGAAGGGGAGGGAATTAGGGAAGGGCGGAAGAGAGGAAAGGAGGGAAAGGAGGGAAAGGAGGGAAAGGAGGGAAAGGAGGGAAAGGAGGGAAAGGAGGGAAAGGAGGGAAAGGAGGGAAAGGAGGGAAAGGAGGGAAAGGAGGGAAAGGAGGGAAAGGAGGGAAAGGAGGGAAAGGAGGGAAAGGAGGGAAAGGAGGGAAAGGAGGGAAAGGAGGGAAAGGAGGGAAAGGAGGGAAAGGAGGGAAAGGAGAGAAAGGAGGGAAAGGAGGGAAAGGAGGGAAAGGAGGGAAAGGAGGGAAAGGAGGGAAAGGAGGCAAAGGAGGCAAAGGAGGGAAAGGAGGGAAGGTAACAAGAAAAGCACAGCATAATCCTGTTCAACAATGCAAGAAACAATTAAAAATTCATTACCAGTGAAGAATCTTGCCCTAACGTGGGTTTGGAAAGGCAACCAGGAATACTGCAGCTAAAATTCCATCACGTCTTTTATGTTTTAAATAACAATAATAAATCTCCTACAGACCACACCTAACTTCTGACGAAGGATCCTTGTTACTGAAGTACAATCTGAGAGTTCTTGTGCGAGCCTGCTACAACTCGTACTGCCACTAGATGGTACTGACAGCCATCCACAAATTCTTGTCAGGAATGGTAAAGAAATTTTGCATTGCTTAATCTGAGACTGGAACTAAAATACAGGATTTTATATAACCAGTCAGGTCTCAGGAGTCTCTAAAATTCGTCTGAATATACAGCAGCTGCTGCTGCTGAGACCATAACTGTTAAAACTGTGAAGGTGGCACTGAAAGGAAGCAGGAGCGACAGTGATGTAAGAGAAACAGAAAAATGGAGGTGGCACATGCAGTATACAAGCAAAGCAGCTGCTGCAGATGGGTTACGGGCAGGCCTGATGATTTTAAACTATAGCTTGCATCGGTTTTTGTTTCTCACATGAATTCATGCAATATATTTCCCATGTATTCTTTCTAAACCCAGAAAAGGCAGCAGTGAGAGGGAAGGATGGAAGTTGTGAGTGTTCACTGCAGCGTTGGATTCCTACACAGAAATCAGCAGCTGTAGCAGGGAGCTGGATTATCATGAGTGCTCTAAGCCACTCAAAGTGGCAAATCAATCAAATGTCACCTTAGAATCATAGAATCAGCCAGGTTGGAAGAGACCTTCAAGATCAGCCAGGCCAACCTATCCCCCAGCCCTATCCAGTCAATCAGACCATGGCACTAAGTGCCCCATCCAGGCTTTGCTTCAACACCTCCAGGGACAGTGACTCCACCACCTCCCTGGGCAGCCCATTCCAATGCCAATCACTCTCTCTGCCAACAACTTCCTCCTAACATCCAGCCTAGACCTCCCCCAGCACAATTTCAGTCTGTGTTCCCTTGTTCTGCTGCTGGATGCCTGGCAGAAGAGACCAACCCCCACCTGGCTTCAGCCTCCCTTCAAGTAGTTGTAGACAGCAATGAGGTTACCCCTGAGCCTCCTCTTCTCCAGGCTAACCAATCCCAGCTCCCTCAGCCTCTCCTCGTAGGGCTGTGCTCAAGGCCTCTCCCCAGCCTCGTCGCCCTTCTCTGGACACGCTCAAGCATCTCAATGTCCTTCCTAAACTGCGGGGCCCAGAACTGAACACAGTACTCAAGGTGTGGTCTAACCAGTGCAGAGTACAGGGGCAGAATGACCTCCCTGCTCCTGCTGACCACACCATTCCTGATGCAGGCCAGGATGCCACTGGCTCTCTTGGCCACCTGGGCACACTGCTGGCTCAGCTTAGATCTTGTACCTTGTGTAGAACTCAGTATAGGTAGGATAAAAAAGCAAAAAGGTTATTACAGGGCACCAAAATAAGATCAAATTGGGCTAGCATTGTTACAGGAGCTACTTCCAAGATTAGGAGGTGATCAGGACAGTGATTTATGCAAATTGTGCAGCAAGAATCATCTAATGGAAAAGAAGTATACAAAGAGGCCTCCTGGGAAAGTTCAAGGGTTCCTTCAAATCAATTTTCTCACCATATTTTGAAATCTATTTCATGGTACTGCCCATAGGGCTATGGCAAGATGTACTCCAAGGAATCCCCTGGCACAACTTGAGACTGCCACCCTATTTCTTGTCACTCTTCTTCCTCTGCATTCTCCATGCTTACTGATTTCCATACTTTTTCATGTGCTGCACTATTAAAACTTTTTTAGCCTCTTCCCTCACCACTGACCTTCTGCCACCCCTTATTCTCTCACACATACCCAAATCTCTTTCAAACTTTTGGAGCAACACATTCCTGTATCTATTAGTTCAGACCTTCAGGCAGTCTTTACTTCTGTCGCTATGCCATCCCTTTCAGATGTGGAAAGCAATGAAAAACAAAGGGTCACTATAAAGGAGAAGGGCAACAAAGCTGGTGAAAGGCCTGAAACACAAACCCTATGAGGAGAGGCTGAGGGAGCTGGGGGTGTGCATCTTGGAGAAGGCTCAGGGGTGACCTCATTGCTGTCTACAACTACTTGAAGGGAGGCTGTAGTCAGGTGGGGATTGTTCTCTTCTCCCAGGACCAGCAACAGAAGGAGGGGACAGTCTCAAGTTGTGCCAGGGGAGGTCTAGGCTGGATGTTAGGAGGAAGTTCTTCCCAGAGAGAGCAATTGGCATTGGAATGGGCTGCCCAGGGAGGTGGTGAAGTCGCTGTCCCTGGAGGTGCTCAGAAAAAGACTGGATGAGACACTTAGTGCCCACTTGACTAAGCATCCCTTTAGGTAGTTGTAGACAGCAATGAGGTCACCCCTCAGTCTCCTCTTCTCCAGGCTAAACAAGCCCAGCTCCTCCACTTCCAACTACTAGGGCACATCTGAAAGCCTGAAGTGGACTTTGTCATTTAATCATCTGATGAAACACTCAGGGTCTATATAAAGAGTTGAAGAAATGTTCAGTGTTGCGAGGGTGAATGATTTTTTGACAGGACAGAGCTGAGAGAAACTTCTGAGTCTTTCCCTGCATGTCGAGGAGTCCTTAACCTACAGGCAATCCCAATTAATACAACCAGCAGGAAAACATCAGCAGCTTCTCCTCAGAAATCCGTAAAAATGAACTGTCTTTGTTCAATTTTAAAGTGGAGCATTAAAATGTACAAGTGGCAACTTGCCCATCGTTCTGTAGTTCTGTGATCCTTTTACTCTCCAGCTGTGTGTTCCTGTACTGTATTAGAATTGTCCCTAAGAATATGACTTTTCATTTAGAGTTGTGAATTTAATCTCATTCCAGTAACACCAGTAGTCAAACTCATCTAGTCCTTTCTAATAACTCCCTCATTCTTTGACAATGCCTCCCTGCTTTTTGATAGGAGCAAATTACATTGGCATATTTCCACTTTCTTTGCTGAAACAATTAACTATATTTGAAATAAATTCTGTCCAAAGAAAAATTACAATGCTGTTGAGCAACTCTGACCAAAGTGTAGGTTACTGTGGTCTTTGCTGTAGTTGGCAAAGTATGTTAATACTACTGTAAGAACTGTGACCTTCTGAAGTTTATGATTTAAAATGAAAGTTGTTTGGTTGTCTGCATATAAAGAATGTAAGAGGTAGAGAGGGAAAAGGAGCATTTTCTTCCTCTCAGTAGTACACATTTAATTAAATCATCATCAGAGGGCTGCAGCAGCTCTGCTACAAGGACAGACTGAAAGAGTTGGGGCTTCTCAGTCTGCAGAAGAGGAGGCTCCCAGGTGACCTTCTTGTGGCCTTCCAGGATCTGAAGGGGACCTACAAAAAAGCTGGGGAGGGACTTTCTAGGCTCTCAGGGAGTGACAGTACTAGGGGGAATGGAGCAAAGCTGGAGGTGGGGAGATTCAAACTGGACATGAGGAGGAAGTTATTGAGCATAAGAGTGGTGAGAGGCCAGAATGGGTTGCCCAGGGAGGTGGCTGTGGCCCCATCCCTGAAGGTGTTTAAGGCCAGGCTGGATGAGGCTGTGTGCAGCCTGATCTAGAGTAGGGTGTCCCTGGGCATGGTAGGGGGATTTGAACTAGATGATCTTTGAGGTCCCTTCCAACCCTGATTTATTCTATGATTCTAAATAGACTGCATCTACAGTAATTTCTGTCATTTCTTCCCCTCATGGTACTTACTATGCTACTAAATGCTGTCTACAACTACCTGAAGGGTGGTTGTGGCCAGGAGGAGGTTGCTCTCTTCTCTCAGGTGGCCAGCACCAGAACAAGAGGACACAGCCTCAAGCTGCGCCAGGGGAGATTTAGGCTGGAGGTGAGGAGAAAGTTCTTCACTGAGAGAGTCATTGGACACTGGAATGGGCTGCCTGGGGAGGTGGTGGAGTCGCCGTCCCTGGAGCTGTTCAAGGCAGGGTTGGACATGGCACTTGGTGCCATGGTCTAGCCTTGAGCTCTGTGGTAAAGGGTTGGACTTGATAATCTGTGAGGTCTCTTCCAACCTTGGTGATACTGTGATTTATGTAAATTATTCATGGTGATCTACGCAACAGAAAAATGTTCGCTAGCTTTGTAGATGACATGAAGTTGTGAGGGCTACAGGTAAACAGAATCACAGTATTTGAATTCAAAATGTCCTAACAGCAAAAGATGGTCACAACCCCCCCACAATTTAAAAGATATAAACAGAACATTATATCTTTAGGCATGAATAAACAACTGAAACATTACAGGACAAAGGGAAGAAAAACCCACAGGATAGAGAACTAGAGTAAGTACCACATCACAAACTGAGTGTGAGTGAAAACTGTCAGTCTTGGGAGAAAAATAAAGTACTTGGGCTTGTGAGCTTGTGAAATACTCTTCTAGTTGGATGATTTAGTTGGGACAATTAATGAGGCAGGAATTATAAAAGATGTAGTTAATTTCATTTTGGGAAAGTCCCACCCACAACTATACACAAATTAGTTAAATTTGGGTACTAATTTGGTCAAGAAAATATTCATAAGGATGCTTATGGGCAATTCATTCATGTAGGAGAATCAGAAACTTGGAAAAGTTTAGCTACAAAATGGCTTTGCCTCACTTACAAATAAAAGCAGCCTGGAGCCCTAGGGAAAGTCTGTGCTACTCACTGCAGTGGAGTGGAAATTTCTAGATAGTCCCTGGCTCCTTTGAGGCAGTGTTGGAACTGCTCGGCCCTTGAGAGGCTTCTGGATCTTCCCAGGGTGCTAGGAAAGGGGCAGACAATCTTTGGCCTGCTCCTGGTTCCTTTTGGCACCGAGGTTTGCAGAGGTGCAGGCAGATCTCTTGCAGATGCGCAGGGAGCACCATGTCAGCGGCACTTCTTGCCACATCGTGAGGCACTTAAATGCCTTCTGGGAAACTTGAGACACTTAAGTTTCCAGGTAGTTCAAGCCCAAAACATCAGGACCAAGCTGATCTGAAGCACAAGGCAGAGCAGAACACACTGTCCAAGAGTAGTGAGGCAGAGGCAGCAAGGCAGAAGCAGCATGCACTGAGGCAGAGTAGTGAGGCAGAAGCAACACGACTGCTTGCAATTCAGCTCAATTTGTATTACTTGCTCGAGTGCAAAGGCTCCTTTGGCCACAGAGATTCACCAATCAAAATGGCATTTGCAAACCTGACCATGTTAGGTGAACCCAGGGCTTGCTCACCCTTATTTGGGCAAGACACCAACAAGTACCTGAACACCTGTTTATCACTTTTGGAGAGGACATAATGGCCCAAGCCTTTGTTTTCCTCCCACCCTTGCTTTCCCCATCAGAATAAGGGTGGGGCAAGCCAGGACAAATTTCCCCACGTGGCTCTTAGAAGGCTATTAGCCTATTAGCCTTCCAGGACACTGGACATACACTCTTCTTGTTGAAGTAGAATGTCCAACTTGAGTACTACATTAAAACAAACAAACAGGGAGGCTGCCTGGGAAAAAAATCAGACCACAACAATAAAAAGATGATTTATGAGAAAACATCCATGGAACTGTAGGATTTGAGTTCCTTCTGTCTTAGTTTGATACTGAAAATATTGGTGGAAGACATAATGACAATCTTTCTATGTCTGCAAAGGTTCAACAAGGAACTTCTCTTGAGGATTTTTTTATCTTTTTATCAAACAGGTTGTGGGGTTAAACTGCAGCAAGAAGGACTCATTAGGAAAACAGAGAATGAACATAGTAGACACACCACAGTCATTCAAGAGCTGTAAGAAAGACTAGGCTTTGTAAAAGGAAAGCTCAGAGATGAGTGTGAGATCTATAGGAAAACTGATCAGGATGAGAATCAAGAAACTTTTAACAGGCACTCCCTGTTTTAAGGTCCTATTAATGCAGGTTCCTCATTGTTTTGTGCTGCTCCATCTGTTGTGCTTCTCCTCATGCCTCAAGGCAGCAAGAGCTCATTTTTCATATACCAGAAAGCAAAAAAGAAAAGGGTTTTGATTTCAGCCACTGTTGGCTGAGTTCTTGAAGATACAGCGTGGTGTGGCACAGAAAAGAAAGTGACATCACACGCAAGAAACACCCAAGGATTTCTTTACAAAGAAAGAGATGAGAATGCCTAAGGAAGCATTGGTGTGGAATAGCAGAGCTCTGTCCCTAGTTTCTCCTCATTTAACTCTCTCTCCTTCCAGTATTTTCCTTCCCCCCTGGCCAGACAAAAAGAAATTAAAACCAAACAATTTTAGAAGATCTGTTTCAGAGTCCATTCTCTCACCTGCATCTTGCATCACAGCTATTTCCACACATAGGTAAACTAAAGGCTGGGAACAAAACCCTGTTTTTCCTCAAAGGTCTATAGCCCTTCTGGATGTGCCAGTACCCCATAGCACTGCATGAAAGACTGCATAATACAACTGTCCTGTCTGGAAGTGGAAAGTTTACTGCTGGTGTAGTATCTCTGTTAAGAATTATGGTCTCTTTACTCCACTGCTGAAATTAGTAGGCAGCAAATAAAAGTCAGTTTTCCCATGCTGGAGGTTCTATGTGTTTCATGCTATGCTGCATTGTATGTTCAGCAGTCAGAGCTCTGACAGATGTCTCTTCATACAGTATCTATGTGCTGAACTGTGAGATTTGAACAGTAGGTGTTTCTACACAACAAATTTCCCTACATGGCTCTGGGAAGAGCTATATAAAAAAGATGGCTTCCTACACACTGTCCAATGTTTTAAATGGATATATAACTAGCAAGGCACTTCTGAAAATGCAGCTTCTGAAAATATAAAGCCAATATACAATGGTGCTGTCAGAAGCAACAGCCCCATTCTCCACTCAGTATTACCCTGGTCATTTCCCACTGTGCTAGCCTGAGCATTTCTGCACCTCTGCATTTTGCCCAGATTGGCCCACTGGTCTGGCTGAAAGCTACAAATACGTGGCTGGATTTCAGCCAGATCAAAGAGCTGATTAACCACATTACAGAATAAAAGTTAAGAGGCTTAAGACATCCTCTCACATTTAGAATGCAAAGCACAAGCTGACTATCAACAATGTCTTCCAAATTTTAATGCTTCTCCTAACTGCAAAGCTCAATAAAGCTCCAGGCAGCAGATTACAAATAAATGTATCTTGGATCTCTGAATGATGGAGCTGAACAAAGCTCTGTGTGAACAACAAATAGAATCATAGAATCAACCAGGTTTGAAGAGACCTCCAAGATCATCCAGTCCAACCTAGCACCCAGCCCTGTCCAATCAACTAGACCATGGCACTAAGTGCCTCAGCCAGGCTTTGCTTCAACACCTTCAGGGATGGTGACTCCACCACCTTTCTGGCAGCCCATTCCAATGCCAATCACTGTCTGTGAAGAACTTCCTCCTAACATCCAGCCTAGACCTCCTCCTGCACAACTTGAGACTGTGTCCCCTTGTTCTGTTGCTAGATGCCTGGCAGAAGAGACCAACCCCCACCTGGCTACAGCTTCCCTTTAGGTAGCTGTAGACAGCAATGAGGTCAGCCCTGAGCCTCCTCTTCTCCAGAAATACCAGCTTAGATCTTGTACCTGGTGTAGAACCCAGTATAGGTAGGATAAAAAAGCAAAAAGGTTATTACAGGGCACCAAAATAAGCAGATTTAGGGATCAAATTGGGCTAGCATTCAGTTACAGCAGCTACTTCCAAGATTAGGAGGTGACCAGGACCACCTTCTGCCTTTCAACAGAGACATCAGGACAGTGATTTATGCAAATTGTGCAGCAAAAATCATCTAATGGAAAAGAAGTATACAAAGAGGCCACCTGGGAGAGTTCAAGGGTTCCTTCAAATCAATTTTCTCACCGTCTTTTGAAATCTATTCCAGTGCACTGCCCATAGGGCTATGGCAAGATGTACTTCAAGGAATCATGAAAAATATATGAGTAAAAATCACCTGATCATTTCCTTTACTGTTAGCCAGTGTCAATAACTTGTATTTGATTACAGTTACAATGCTCCATTCCCCTCTTTTATCAGAAATTGTCCCTGAACAGTTGTTTTTTAAATCAAATGTCAGCAAATGAACAAAAAAAGTTTTTTTTTCAGATAAGAAACCCTTAATACTTCCTTCTAGCATTAGACAATTTGCTTTTCTCACTTGATGCAAAGGCCATTCTTAACTTTTGTTGGTTTACACTGAAATAAGGTTCCTGCCAGACTCTCACAAGCTCCACAACCAGGAGAACAAAGGGCAATGCGGATCTAGGATTCAAAACAACAGTTCAAGTTTCCCTTTACAAAAGGAGAAACATACTATCTCCTAAACAAATACTCACGTGGGAAACAAAGCAACGGGAGAAGAGCATTCCCCAAGTCCCTGATGAAGCTGGTTAAGGGATGAAGGCCTTCCAACCATCTAACTGAGGCAGGCTTTTCATCAATCCTCACCTGGATATCCACTGTGAGAAATGTATCCCCACAAGCACACTTTTGTAAATGGAAGTGTCAGGCTGGAGAGAACATTCATTTTTAGTGTGTTAGTGTGGGGAGAGCAACTACACAATCCAAAGATGTAATGGTAGCAGAATTGCCCCATAGAATCATAGAATCAACCAGGTTGGAAGAGATCTCCAAGACCAGCCAGTCCAACCTAGCACCCAGCCCTATCCAGTCAACTAGACCATGGCACTAAGTGCCTCAGCCAGTCTTTTCTTGAAGACCTCCAGGGACGGTGCCTCCACCACCTCCCTGGGCAGCCCATTCCAATGCCAATCACTCTCTCTGACAACAACTTCCTCCTAACATCCAGCCTAGACCTACCCCGGCACAACTTGAGACTGTGTCCCCTTCTTCTGTTGCTGGTTGTCTGGCAGAAGAGACCACCCCTACCTGGCTACAACCTCCCTTCAGGTAGTTGTAGACAGCAATGAGATCTTCCCTGAGCCTCCTCTTCTGCAGGCTGCACACCCCCAGCTCCCTCAGCCTCTCCTCACAGAGCTGTGTTCCAGGCCCCTCACCAGCTTTGTTGCCCTGCTCTGGACACCTTCCAGCACCTCAACATCTCTCTTGAAGTGAGGAGCCCAGAAGTGGACACTGCACTCAAGGTGTGGCCTGACCAGTGCTGAGTACAGGGGCAGAATAACCTCCCTTGCCCTGCTGGCCACACTGCTCCTGATGCAGGCCATGTATGGGATGAGCTAGATAGTTCCCGATGCCTGAGTCGGAGGATGTGATGACTGCTTAATGCTCTTCATCAAACGTGCTGTGATTTCTTTCCTGGCAAACCAGAACCCCAACAATCCTAGTAGGGGCATTATCTAAAGGTGTTTAGAAGGAAACCTCCATTAACCATAACTAGGGCATGGCTACAATAAATGCAACCACATAGAACTTGCATTGTCTTGGACCAAAGACATCAGGGAGACAAGAAATTAAACATTGCTCTAACACCTAGCTACTTTTTGTGAGTATAAACCGTGATGCCAAACCTGCTGACAAAACGCCGATGGAAAATACTGTCTGTTTCCACTGTGACAGCTGTTGGGCCTCTGAAACACAAGCTAGGAACAAAACTGTGGGGTTTTGCCTTACGTAAGCTCGGGTCAGGCTTCGATAGCGAAGCTGGGCTAATTGACCAGCAGCCTGCTGCGAACAGCTTCCACTGTGACCCCTATCCGCTCCCAACTGCTCCGTCTAAGCTCGCAGAGCCAGCCGGCCGGTAACAGGGGCGCTGCGGACAGGCGAGGCAGAGCGCCGGGCCGCAGCGCCGAGCCCCCGCGGGCTGCCGCCTCCCAGACCCGCCGCCGGGCGCCTCAGCTGCGGCAGCCCCAACCCCGCCTGGGGCCTCGTCACCTCCCGTTGCCACACAGGACCACAACGGGAGAAGAACGGGCGGGCCGCTCGAAACGGCAGTCCCCAGCGAAATGCCGGCTGGGGCGAGGGACGGGGAGCCGCCGGGCTGCGAAGCGACGCGGCGCGGCAATGGCGGCGGAGCCCAGCGGCTCGGAGTGGGGCGGAGGTTGCCCAGCAACCGGCCTGGCGGCTGCGCCAACCGCGCTGCGGCCTGGCAGAGAGCGCAGCGCAGCGCTGCGGGGGGAGGGTGTCGGCACCGCCCGCGGGCTGCGGAGACTCCCCCTGCAAACCTGCTCCAAGCAGATTGCTGTTTTCCAGAGGGAACGCTTTCCCTGCCTGCTTCAGCGGCGGCTTATCTAACGGGAGCGCAGGAAGGGGGAAGCAAAGAGCAGGCGCTTAGCGCTGGGTACATAACGGCGGCGCTGGGGAGGGCGGTGAAGGAGGAGGGCGTCACTCCGCGCTCGGAATGCGCCTTGCAGTCACCGCTGGGAAACCGCCTGAGCACTGCGCCAGCCCCGGCCCGGGTGGAGCGCTGGCGAGCGAGGTCGTTCCTGTGCCCTGAGCCGCGCCAGGGCTGCTGCCAGGTCCAGGTTTTAGCACCGAGAGGATCCTATTTTCTCCTCTGAAATGTATCGCCTATACTGGATACAGACACTCAATCACGCTGCTTACTGCCGGCCTGCAGTCAGACAGACCCCCTCAATGTGGGAGTGTTTGGGTTTCGGTGGGTTGGATTCTGCGGGTGTTTGGGGGGCAAGGGGATTGGTGGTGTTTTAAAGAAGAGAAGTGGTGACTGCAGAGCCATGGACATGAGGAGCAGGGCTCTTGGGCAATTCTTACACACCTCTGCTCTTTCAGAAGAAGTCTTCATTCCAGGCTGGTGGAGTGCTTCTAAGAAAAGTAACTTCCATCACCACATGCCAATTAAACTCGAGTTGAGGTTTGTTGAGTATCTGGACCAGGGGACTGAGTCCAGCATCAGTACGTTTGCAGATGACACCAAGCTAGGAGCAGGTGTGGAGCTGTTGGAGGGTAGGAGAGCCCTGCAGGGGCACCTGGCCAGGCTGCATGGGTGGGCAGAGGCCAATGGGATGAGATTGAACAAGGCCAAGTGCAGGGTTCTGCACTTTGGCCACAACAACCCCAAGCAGTGCTACAGGCTGGGGACAGAGTGGCTGAGAGCAGCCAGGAAGAAAGGGAGCTGGGAGTGCTGGTAGACAGGAGCTGAAGATGAGCCAGCAGTGTGCCCAGGTGGCCAAGAGAGCCAATGGCATCCTGGCCTGGATGAGGAAGAGTGTGGCCAGTAGGACAAGGGAGGTTATTCTTACTCTGTACTCAGCACTGGTCAGGCCACACCTTGAGTGCTGTGTCCAGTTCTGGGCTCCTCAATTCAAGAGAGATGTTGAGGTGCTGGAATGTGTCCAGAGAGCGGTGATGAAGCTGGTGAGGGGCCTGGAGCAGAGCCCTGTGAGGAGAGGCTGAGGAAGCTGGGGTGGAGAAGAGGAGGCTCAGGGCAGACCTCATTGCTGTCTACAGCTACCTGAAGGGAGGCTGTAGCCAGGTGGGGTTGGCCTCTTCTGCCAGGCAACCAGCAACAGAACAAGGGGACATAGTCTCAAGTTGTGCTGAGGGAGGTATAGGCTTGATAGTAGGAGGAGATTTGCCTTTGGAATGGGCTGCCCAGGGAGGTGGTGGAGTAGTTGCTGTCCCTGGAGGTGTTCAAGAAAAGGAAGTTGTTCACCATGAGAGTGGTGAGAGGCTGGAATGGGTTGCCCAGGGAGGTGGTTGAGGCCCCATGGCTGGAGGTATCACAGTATCACAGTATCACCAAGGTTGGAAGAGACCTCACAGATCATCAAGTCCACAGAGCTCAAGGCTAGACCATGGCACCAAGTGCCATGTCCAATCCTGCCTTGAACAGCTCCAGGGACGGCGACTCCACCACCTCCCCGGGCAGCCCATTCCAGTGTCCAATGACTCTCTCAGTGAAGAACTTTCTCCTCACCTCGAGCCTAAATTTCCCCTGGTGCAGCCTGAGGCTGTGTCCTCTCATTCTGGTGCTGGCCACCTGAGAGAAGAGAGCAACCTCCCCCTGGCCACAGGCTGGATGAGGCCCTGTCCAGCCTGATCTAGGGTAGGGTGTCCCTGCCTACGTTAGGGAGGTTGGAACTGGCTGATCCTTGTGGTCCCTTCCAACCCTGACTGATTCTATTATTTAAAAGAGTGGATGAAGCACTTAGTGCCATGGTCTAGTTGGTTGGACAGGGCTGGGTGATAGGTTGGACTGGATGATCTTGGAGTTCTCTTCTAACCTGGTTGACTCTATGATACATGTAGGAGAGAATCAGGAGACACATATCTAATTTGTAACTTTGAAAACTAAATGGAGAACCTGAATCTAAAGGGAATATTCTGTAGTAGGCCTACAATTATAAGGATATTAGCCACAAACAACTGCTGCTCAGGGAATTTGTTTCTAAAAGCAAAACAAAATAGGCATGGAAAGTATGAGGGACATCCCATATGGGGGAAACAATCTCCATGGATAACATGAGAATTTTCCCATGGGAACCGCACCGCTGCTGCCAGGCTCCTTGCAGCTGCATAGCACCAGCAGCTGAGGGGATCCTGCAGGAATTAATGCAGCTTGAAAGCAGCATTAACTCCCTGGATACCCATCAGCCTCCAAGGGCAAGATGCTACAGGCTGTTTAATCAGCAGCACTCTTCATGTCCTACCCTTTGTGTTCCTAGTTGCACCTGGAAACACATCAAGGGCTCCAAAGCAGATAGAAACAGCAAAAAGCACATCTAAAAAGCACAACTCCCTTCCCCATGCATACTCTCTGCCAAATTCTCTTTGCCACTAGAATAGAAGAGCTGGTTTGTTTCAGGGAAATGCCACTCCAAATAAGCCAGAAGCAAAGTGGTTTGAGTGATTCTGAAAATCAAGTCCTAGATGAGGTTCTATATTTCTGAGTATTCTTTTAGCACTATGATGGTTTGTGGTTTAGCAGATGTTGATTTATCCTTAGGGATGGAGTACAGATGGGTCCAAGCTAGCTACTGGTTACGGGTTGTCATCTTTCATGATAATTACAGATGGGGCTGGCAGTGCTGTTTTTTAGTGAGATATTTGCCCTGTCCTGGTTGGTTTGGTTGGGGTTTTTTTTCTGTCTGTCTCTCAGTTATGCCCAACTTGCAACAGTGGGGCTAAAATTTTCCAGTTTTGCCTCAGGCTGATTTTTGGAAGGAAGATTCCACTGAAATGGTTCAACTATTTCCAGGGGTGGGGGGGAACCCACCAAAACAACAAACCCACCAAAACAACAACTATGTATATGTATTGCTCTAAAATTTTGTAGCTGCCCATTTTCAAGGCATGAGTGTGAAGTCCTGCAGAATACTTTGCAGGAGAGCATTCACAATTCTGGAATTTTCTCTTGGAGTAGTATCTGTAATACTTGCACAGAGCTGATTTTTTTTTTTTTATTAGCTTGCTTGTATTTGGAAGAATCTCCCAGAAGTTTAAAGGTGTCAATTCCATGGATATCTTTTCTGTTGATGTTTCAGCACCCAGATGAGAGTATTTTCCTGCAGACAGTCTCTTTATCTCAAGATAGCAGCGGTAGCCCTGGAGGCTGGTTGAGAGACACTTAAAGTCTTACATAGGTATCAGTATAGTGCCCTTAAAATTGCAGATGAGCACTTTAAGGAAAAACATCCACTACTGTAGAAAGGAGGACTCAAATAATAGCATATGCTGGAGTTGAGATCTGCTTTGCTTTTGGTCCGTTTGTCAATAGATACTGCAATGCAACATTTGCTGTCTTCTGTAGCACACAATGGGAACTAACTCTGCAAAGCGGCGTGATAGGTTTTGGAGGAGACTTCCTGGATTCATGGGTGCTGCATGTGGATTGGGAAAAGTGACTAACAGGAGGGGCAGGAAAAGGATGGTAATTATCTGGACAAAAAGGAGAGGCTGGAAGACCTGGAACTACAGCCTGGAGAAGACTGAGAATGGGATCTTATCAATGCTTATAAATACCTAAAGGTTGAGGGTTGAAAGGATGGGGCCAGACTGTTGTCAGTGATGCCCGGTGATAGGACAGGGTGCAATGGGCACAAACTAGAGCACAGGAGGTTTCTCTTATACACAAGGTAAGACTTTACTTTGGGGATAACAGATCACAGGATGTTAGTGGTTGGAAGGGACTGCCGTAGATCGAGTCCAACCCCCCCTACCAGAGCAGGACCATAGAATCTAGTGCAGGTTGCACAGGAGCACAGAGCGTTGGAACAGGCTGCCCAGAGAAGCTGCGGAGTCTCCTTGTCTGGAGATACTCAAAGTCCACCTGGATATGATCCCGAGAAACATGCTTTGGGTGACCTGCTTTAGCAGGGAGGTTGGAATAGATCATAGAATCAACCAGGCTGGAAGAGACCTCCAAGATCATCCAGTCCAACCTAGCACCCAGCCCTATCCAGTCAACTAGACCATGGCACTGAGTGCCTCATCCAGGCTCTTCTTGAAGACCTCCAGGGATGGTGACTGCACCACCTCCTTGGGCAGCCCATTCCAATGCCAATCACTCTCTCTGCCAACAACTTCCTCCTAACATCCAGCCTAGACCTACCCCGGCACAACTTGACACTGTGTCCCCTTGTTCTATTGCTGGTTACCTGGCAGAAGAGGCCAACCCCCAGAGGTCCCTCCCAACTCCTACCACTCTGTGAAAAAATACTGTGCTTTGATTAAGGTCTGTATGCTGTCAGGGAGAACTGGATGCCACTTATGCCTGTTAAGAACAGGATTTACCTTTCTTGGCATCAGATGCTTGTGTCTGCAGGCATTGGCATCTAAGCCAATCTGAACTCCTTTCATGCTCACTGGAGAAAAATGGCTCCCTTAAAAGGCAATTCTTCTCACCTATTTCAGATCTCTAACTTAAGATGAGGCAAGTTGTGTCCTAGAAGTGCCTGTTTCTCTCCACTGACTACAAAGAGAGAGAGAAGAGACAAATCCCACTCAGGCAATTCACTTACATCACACTTTCCACAGGTGCTACGAATCATATGTCTGATTTCCAGGCTGTAAGGACAGCCCTAACTCACTGTCCCAGAACCACCACTTACTACCATGCTTCTAACACACTGTTAAAAGTAAGAACTGTTTAGTGAAACCTACTTCCATAGCTTCTCACTAAACATCAGTCAACTTACTTTGCATCTCTAATCATTATTCCCACTTTAGACTTCCAGAAACAGAACCATGTGGTTTTGGAAAGAGAAGGACTTACAAAATAGATGTAGTTGCCCTACTGATACACATTAGCAGAGGTAGAGTAAGAATACTTCTGTTATAGCATGTAGCATACATATTACTACAGCTTTAATAGTTATCATTGATTATAGTTCTGCCAGCTGTCCCAAACTTCATACTACAGGCATGTCTAGAGCTGCATAAATATTTTAGATGAAGATGTCACCAATCTGAGGCACATACAAAGGTGGATATGGATATTCAGAATTTGGCAACAGAAAAAGGAAAAATTAAACCAAACAGCATGAAATTAGAACCTGTGATGAAAAATGTAGTTGGGGACTTGTGCAGAGCACAGCCAAGACCATTCACAGCAACCAACAGAAACCACAGCTTCCTCTGTCATGCCAAGGGAGAAAGCAAACATCACTCCTACTCCCTGGTGACTTGACCAGCGTGTTTGTTTCTCTGGCTAATGAAAA
The DNA here is from genome assembly GCF_015220805.1 of Pogoniulus pusillus. Lineage (NCBI taxonomy): Eukaryota > Metazoa > Chordata > Aves > Piciformes > Lybiidae > Pogoniulus > Pogoniulus pusillus. Next base: position 45,343,177 of record NC_087265.1, read on the forward strand.
GCTCAGTCAAATAGACAACATTAGGAAGCATTAAACAATTCTCTATTAAATTTAGAAGATATTTTTATCTGAAAGCAAACTGAGTAGTTAATTACCCCACAATTAAATAGAAATACCATTAAAAAAACCTCTTAAACAGCTTGCCAGGCCCAGATTCTGCTTTGCTTTTTATAGTGTCCTGATAACCTAACTGGCATGCTAAGACATTAATTGAGAATATTCTTAAAACTATAAAAACATCTTCATGGATCAAGTTATCTCCAGGGACAAAATGCATGTGGCACACAGGCAGTTAAATAAGAGCAGAAAGGTAATGCCCCTGTTCCATCAGGAAACTTGCAAGGCCTGAGGGAGCAACACAGATTCATAAGTGTAGGATTAGAGGAGATCATTATGAGTTTTTACTCTGACATTCTGCACAGTACAGCTTAAAACAGTCCCCTGATTTAATATCACAGTATCACAGTATTATTAGGATTGGAAGAGACCTCACAGATCATCAAGTCCAACCCTTTTCCACAGAGCTCAAGGCCAGACCATGGCACCAAGTGCCACGTCCAATCCTGCCTTGAACAGCCCCAGGGACGGCGACTCCACCACCTCCCCGGGCAGCCCATTCCAGTGTCCAATGACTCTCTCAGTGAAGAACTTTCTCCTCACCTCCAGCCTAAATCTCCCCTGGCACAGCTTGTGGCTGTGTCCTCTTGTTCTGGTGCTGGCCACCTGAGAGAAGAGAGCAACCTCCCCCTGGCCACAACCACCCCTCAGGTAGTTGTAGACAGCAATAAGGTCACCCCTGAGCCTCCTCTTCTCCAGGCTAACCAATCCCAGCTCCCTCAGCCTCTCCTCGTAGGGCTGTGCTCAAGGCCTCTCCCCAGCCTCGTCACCCTTCTCTGGACACGCTCAAGCATCTCAATGTCCCTGCTAAACTGGGGGGCCCAGAACTGAACACAGTACTCAAGGTGTGGTCTAACCAGTGCAGAGTACAGGGGCAGAATGACCTCCCTGCTCCTGCTGGCCACACCATTGCTGATGCAGGCCAGGATGCCACTGGCTCTCTTGGCCACCTGGGCACACTGCTGGCTCATGTTCAGGCGGGTATCAATCAGCACCCCCAGATCCCTCTCTGTCTGCCTGCTCTCCAGCCACTCTGACCCCAGCCTGTATCTCTGCATATGAGCCTTGTCTGGAATACACCAGGTTGATGAGAAGCCTTCAGTGAGTTAGCTGGTAGCAAAGCCTTACCACAACAAAGTGGGTGCCTTATTTTACACTCAGACATGTCTTTGCTGAGTAGTGAAGTTACAAAAACTTCTGTGCCACTTCTCCTTTTAAGCATGGGAATGTGTCAGAAATGCAAAGCTGGACAGTTACACCATATATCTACCCAAAAGTAATGCTCCTGGTTTGGTTTTTGGGGGGGTGTGGGTTTGTTGGTTGTTGGTTTTGGTTTGTATTTTTTTCATAAGAGGTGGAAACACTTAGGAAACAAACCACAGAGAACCAACAGCCATAAAGTTCTGTCACTGTCTTTTAAAAAGCAGATTCAGTTTCAGGGTGACTTAAAAAAGGGAGGGGAAGCTTGTTCATGATAGTGTCAGTTTATAATGATGGGGGAAAGGACAAGCCGTACTAGGAGAAGCTGAGCAAGCTGGGGGTGGCAGGCCACACCTTGAGTACTGTGTTCAGCTCTGTGCTCCTCAATTCAGGAGAGATGTTGAGGTACAGGCATGTGTCCAGAGAAGGGCAAGAGAGCTGATGAGGGGCCTGGAACACAGCCTTATGAGGAGAGGCTGAAGGAGCTGGGGGTGTGCAGCCTGGAGAATAGGAGGCTCAGAGGTGATCTCATTGCTGTCTACAACTACCTGAAGGGAGGATATAGCCAGGTGGGATTGGTCTCTTCTGCCAGGCAACCAGCAACAGAACAAGGGGACACAGTCTCAAGTTGTCCTGGGGGAGGTCTAGGCTGGATGTTAGGAGGAAGTTGTTGGCAGAGAGAGTGATTGGCATTGGAATGGGCTGCCCAGGGAGGTGGTGGAGTCGCCATCTCTGGAGATGTTCAAGCAAAGCCTGGATGAGGCACTTAGTGCCATGGTCTAGTTGATTGGCTATGGCTGGGTGCTAGGTTGGACTGGATGATCTTGGAGGTCTCTTCCAACCTGGCTGATTCTATGATCCTGTGACTGCTCAAAACAATCTCCCAAAGCCTAGGCTAAAATACAACTGCAGCCCATTATAGCTGAGTGATTTGGAACTGAGGTTTGTTGAGTGGAGTTTGTCAGTTCCTCTCATTTGGAATAATTTCCTAACTGTAATTTCTCTTTGAGTATATTCAGTTTGGATTTGTTGATACACCTGAACAAAGCAAGGGAGCAGATGTTAAAAACCTCCAGAGGAGAGTTTTTCCTTTCTCCACTGTGTTAGAGCTAGCAACACAGGTTCTTACTAGAGGAAATACAAGAGCTCCACACAGAGTTCTTGCAAGTGAGCTCCTGCAACCTGGAGCTGTCCCACTCAGGGAGACCTTCTAGCTGGAGTTATGCACACCACACTGCTCACCTTTGTACAGGAGCACAGATACACATTTCAGTAGTTACTTTACAATGTATTCTGCTTTTTTTTTTTCTCCTCTTGTATTAACTGAATTTGTGTACCCTCCTAAGATTTCTCTTTCCCCCCTATATTCAGTTGCTTTCCCCATCAGTCTCTCCTTTAGATTCCCAAGGGATATTTCCTTTCCTTAGTACAGTTTCAGAGCTCTTTGCCCATCTTCAAAAGATTTATACCAGCTTACTCAATTTCTGCCTCCTATCCATCATCTTTCTCACTAAGGACAGGTTATTCTGAGAACGTGTGAATCCTTAAACCAATTTGGAAGGGAGGCCAATACTGAGAAGAGCTATATAATCCCTTTCCCAGCAACAGAGAATGCTTCTGAGTTCCCAGCCTCTGACACTCCACAGAGCAAGCTATAAGCATGAGTAATAGCATCCAAATGTCCTCTATAATATTAAAGGTCATCATCTTCATACCCTGAGGCTTAGATGAATTTTTTATATATCTACTTTTTTATCCTGAAGGATACTGGTGGAGTAGAGTAACAGATTTCTCTGTGCAAAGACTATCCTGCCTTCAGCTTGGCTTAGAGGGCAAAGCTTTGCTTCAGATCATGTAATTCATAAAAACAACATCTGGCAAGCACACATCTCTTTTTGCAGTCACAAGTGTTGTAAAGGCTTTATATGTTAGCTCTGGAAGTATTGTTGAAAAATCATTTGAAACAATAAGTCTTGAAAACATTCTGACTGATCACAGGATATCAGAGGCCGGAGGTGCATACGTTTAGCCGACAAAACTACAAACCCAAACTGTTTGCAAGGTGTAAAATACTATTCTATTGAAAAGTGACTCTTAAGTGCAGGCCAGTAGTGCTTACAGTCTATTGCTTCCTAATGAAATTGATTTTCTTAATAACTTCATAGATTTATTGTCAGTAGTAATGGTAAGACACAAAATTGGGTGCTTTTTGTTTGGCTTATCAGTATTTTCCAGAAGCCAGATTAAAAGAACAAGTTCACTCCTGCACCCTAGGAGTACTTAGGGTACCTAGGACAGTCACAGAATCACTCAGGGTTGGAAGGGACCACAAGGATCATCTAGTTCCAGCTCTCCTGCCATAGGCAGGGTCATTCTGCCCTAGACCAGTTTGGCCAGAGCCTCAGCCAGCCCTGCCTTACCTCCAGGGATGGGGCCTCAGCCACCTCCCTGGGCAACCCATTCCAGGCTCTCACCACTCTGATGCTGAACAACTTCCTCCTCATGTCCAGTCTGAATCTCCCCACCTCCAGCTTTGCTCCATTCCCCCTAGTCCTGTCACTCCCTGATATCCTAGACATTGTCTACCATCTGCACTTCTGTGGTACTTAACATACATGGAAACTGCCCCTGCCCTGCAACATCTAACCTGTGCAAATGTATTTGCCACTGGCATGTTTGTGAATTCTCCATCTGGAAACAATTGTGCAGTGCTTGCCCCATGTCTGCTTTCAGATTAGTGCAACTACAGATGGAAGAGGTTTTTCATTCTGCTGAGTATCAGTGCTTATCTTTTAGTTTCCATGGTATTGTTACTGACTTGCAGTAAAGAGAAAACATATGGAGCTCACACATTCTATGTTATACTCTTGTGGTATGACCTTGCATGCCACAGTCCCAGTTAGAATAACCTCATCAAAGACTTTCAATGGGGAAAACTCATCTAATAAAGAACACCTTTTGGCCTAAGTGGTGGGATTTTCCAAATGCCTCCCCCCCAATTTGGTAAAAATATTTACTAAGAAACCAAATACTATACCAAATAGTACTGGAACTTGTCCAGAGAAGGGCAACAAAGCTGGTGAGAGGCCTGGAACACAAACACTGTGAGGAGAGGCTGAGGGAGCTGGAGAAGAGGAGGCTCAGAGCAGACCTCACTGCTGTCTACAACTACCTGAAGGGAGGCTGTAGCCAGGTGGGTTTGGTCTCTTCTGCCAGGCAACAGAAGAAGGGGACACAGTCGCAAGTTGTGGCAGGGGAGGTCTAGGCTCCTCTAGTTAGGAGGAAGTTGTTGCCAGAGAGAGGGACTGGCATTGGAATGGGCTGCCCAGGGAGGTGGTGGAGTCACCATCCCTGGAGGTGTTCAGGAAAAGCCTGGCTGAGGCACTTAGTGCCATGGTCTAGTTGACTGGATAGGGCTGGGTGCTAGGTTGGGCTGGCTGATCTTGGAGGTCTCTTCCAACCTGCTTGATTCTATATTCAAATAAAATAAGCATACCTAGACATAGGCTGGCAAATATAAAACACCCCAGGGAGAGGTTTTGTTTCATAGTAGTTGTGGTTGTATATGAAGTTCCCATACACTTCTCCATAAGCACATGGTCTGTTTAGACACATGGGTCTAAATGTTCTTTTTGTTGTCATGTGTTTACAAATCTCATTTTTAAACAGCAAAATCAGACCCCAGTGTCCAGGGGAAGGATATTTTTTTCTCACCTTACTCCATCTGTATCTAGATTACGATGCATTGGCCACAATTCTTATCAAGAATTATCAGTGCTGCAGTATCTGCAACAGGCTCGATTCTTTTTGCATGCTTGTGACTCCATTTTGTATACATATGTGGAATCTGAGTCCTAATATATCTGTGATCCTACTGAGACAAATGAGTCTAGAACACAGTGTATTGCTTTAGAGAACTTGAGTCAGACTCCTAATTTCAGAGTGAGTCATTTACATTTATCATCAAACAAAACTACATTGGGGTCAAAGTCTGCTGAGGAATTTGCAGTTACACTGAGGATGATAGAGAAAGTGAAAAAGGAAATGTATAAATAACACCCATTTGGATAGGCAGACTCTTTCTGCCCTACTCTGAAGACTGATGGTAACAATATAGGTAAAGCAATATTTGCACTGCTGTCTGAGGAAAGACAGCAGTAGATGTGGAAATATTGGAGCTTTAATTTAGTAGTTAGCCCAGCCCTGGTGACTGGAAAGCTATGGGATGACAGGCAATCAGAGCAAATGAATAGCAAAAATAATCATGTGGGTTTCTGCAGTTCTATAGAGCACAGAACTGCCTGTGAAACAAAAGCTGAGAGCTGCCTAAGCCTACTGCAGTCATGCTTTTTACTGCAGGGTTGAGTGGTACCCAGATTTTTTGGCTCAAGTGGGTCATTTTGACATCTAAACATACTGGAAACCTGTGTGTTACAACTCCATTTAAGACTAGAGAAGCAGCACCATATGGCTTAAAATTCTGGCATCTCATGTCATATGACAGGTCTATGCTAGACCAATTGCTATATGTTCAAAGCCTGGACACCCATCATCTTAAAATGCACATCTGCTGATGCTTTATGTTATTGGTTTGTCCAAGTAAGGTAACTGGATACTGCACGGAATGATTATCTTACTGAATGTGAGTCTCTATTGCTGGAAGAAATCATTTATCATATGAGAAATGCACATTGCTTCCAGCAAGAGAGGACTATGTTCAATAAGATGATCATTCTGTATTTGTACTGCAGAATGGTACATACCTGTGATAATCTCCAGAAAGATGAGTGAGAACTGCCTAAAATGAGCAGTTCAAGAACAATTCATCTGGCCAAAGTCAGATTCTGCCAACATTTAAGGGAAGCTGAACTAAGAATCCAGAAGCAACGCAATGACACAAAACCCTGAGGAAACTGCATCTAGAGAGAAATGCAAAAGAAGTTACTGCTGATCTCTTGGCAAATGGTGAACTGTTTTTCTACATAGTATGAACAGAACTGCCATGGTTTATTTGTTTGATAGTTTCCACCATAAGAATCAGTTTCTAATGCCTTCAGCGTTGCCAAACGTTAGTTGTTGAGACTGACTTTATTTATGCTTTTGGTCTCATCCTGATTTCTTTCTTTAGTTACACTATAAATGGTCAGGTACTTCTGTGCTAGTTTGAAGCTGGCTGGAATATTTCAGCAGAATTAGATGACAGGCTGTGAAAAGGAAGCAGTGGTGATGTCTACTTCACTCATAGGCTTGCTGAGATGCATAAAAGCAAGAACGCAAACACAGGTAACACAGTGGCTGGGTGTCTCTGGCTGCCTGCACTTTTCTCCCTAACCTGCTGTCTATGTAACTAATCCTTCTGCTTTCTAACCCCTCTGGCTGATCTTCCAAACTCAGCTTAAATGTAAGGCAAAGTCTGGGGTAAGGTAGAAGGGTGGGAAGAAGGTAGACTCAGCTTAAATGTAAGGCAAAGTCTGGGGTAAGGTAGAAGGGTGGGAAGAAGGTAGAAGGGTAGTTGGGAGCCCCTCCAGGGGACTCTGGTTTCTGGGAGGGCTGCTGTGTTTCTGTATTACTTTTTTACTTGTATGTTTCTATCTGTATAGATTGTAAATACATGCCTGTATATTGTGCTAAGCTGTGAATGCAAAGCTTCATTCCTTAATTTCCAGCTTGGCTGAGTCTAGTCTGGGTGATTTCATAAGGGGGGGGGGGGGGGGCAGGTAACACCCAAACCATCACAACTTCCTTCAATAAAGTCAGAAAAGTCAACTTCACAATATAGATCTGCATATCCTCATAATATAGATTTAATGCCCAATGTAAGCTTTAATGCCTAAAACACCACAAAGTGCACCATTTCACAGAAAAGGCATATTTGTATCTATTAGGAAATGTTTCAAAGTATCATTTCACTTGGCTGCAAGTTTAAAAACCAAAAGATTGAGGTTCTGAATAGGAAGATTAAAATATGTTGCAATCATTTAATGAGCCTGCTGGTGATACTGCAGCACTAAACTACATTGCCAGACTTTTTGGAGAACTTTTGCTACTGTGTCTTCAAATTCTGTCATGCAGGCTGCTCAGGCAGTCCTGCATTTTGTTGTGTCTGTTTAAATATATTGAAATCTGCCCATTCAACACTCCTCTAAAAGCATTTCTAAGTATGCTCAGAAAAAGCTCCTTAGCAGCTTGCAATAAATACTCAGAGCTGCCACGTGTTGACTGTGTTTCTGCCTAGCATTACCAGCCCCTTCAGTGCAATTGATAGCAATAGCTACCGAGGAATCAGATGTTCCAGTTGGGAGAAGCAAAGCCTTTCTACTGGTCCCAAACAGGTTAGAGGTGGAAAAAGAAAGCTGCCTAACTTAAGTTTGCTTACAGTGAGGGTAGAAAAAGGAACAGTAGTAGGTTCAAGAGTAGAATCATAGAATCAACCAGGTTGGAAGAGACCTCCAAGATCATCCAGTCCAGCCTAGCACCCAGCCCTATCCAGTCAACCAGACCATGGCACTAAGTGCCTCATCCAGGCTTTTCTTGAACACCTCCAGGGACAGTGCCTCCACCACCTCCCTGAGCAGCCCATTCCAATGCCAATCACTCTCTCTGTGAAGAACTTCTTCCTAACATCCTGCCTACTTAATCCAGCATTTCTGAGGATGGTGTCAAAAGAGAGGAGAGGAGGTACCAGGAATGGATTCAGGAAGCCTCTAGAAAGCAGGCCTCCAGGAGCTCCAATGTCAGCTCAGCAAGCTGGAGTTCAGGACAAAGAGGAAGAGGAAGGCTCTCATGTATAAAAGACTGTCCCCTCTCTGAGAGTACAGCACTAGGCTTTGTTGCTGCAAAAGATCCACGCTGTCCTCTGGAAGAGTTGTGAGTGTAATGCATGGCCTTAAAACAACAGGAGCAACACAGTGAAGAGCTTATTTGTGCCTTGCATGCTCCAGCCAAGAGCTGCATGAGTAAGAAGTGATTACGCTTGCATTTGTTGATGCCTAGTGTGATTCAAGCAGGTAGGCTGCATTAAAACCTAACGGCCTCTTGGCAGGAGAATTTCAGGGCTGCTTGAGGTTAGAATAGGGCTGCAGTTAGTGACCCAGCAAATCCATTCATCAAGGTCTACAATTAAGAAATTGAGCAAGCAGTGCTGGCAATGTAACAGCTGCTGGCCTCTTGCTTTGGCTGCAGAGTGGATCTGATGCTATCTGCTGCAGAGATCTGATGCTTACATGTGGATGGAATGCCTCAATCAGATGAACACAAATACCAAAAAGACTTCAGTGTCCCCTAAAATTTTCACAACAGGTAGGGAGTGGCAGCAATCTCTTAGTGTCAACTTTTGCTTGAGCTCCTCCTGAAAGATATGACTTGTTTGCTGCCAAAAGGTAACTGGATCATGTTTTGATGCGATATGGCTATTTATAATGATTAGGTTTCCCAAAGACTGATGTCCACAATTAACATGCTCAAAATTCAGCTTCAATATTTTCCTTCGAGGCTTTTAACAACTAAAGGGATTCAAAATTATTTTTTTTCAAGTGAATCTATTAGCTTTTCTTTGAAGCTCTATTCTCATTTGGCCTACTAACTGCATTTTAGGAACACTGCAACATTTCTGTAATCTAAAAAAAAAAGTTATTCTCTCCTTGAACATTGGTGCAGTCTAAAAATCATGAGAACAGAGCCAGGTTCTTATCCCCTTGCCTAATATTAAGAAGATGAAGTCCCATTGGCATGGCTGTTTGTTCTTGAACTGGGGCCTACAGACATAGAAGAGCATCACATCACTTATCTAACGCATTTGTCGCTGGAGCAAACTGCGGATCATTTGGGTGCAATCATTCACGTTTTCTCTAGATCTGTTCAAGAATGGATGATCCTTTACCATCTAGTAAAGATGTCTTCAAGATACAATACCCATAGATATATATAATCAATCACTGATCAAATGAAATACAGCTAAGCAGGCAACATGCATAGGTGGCAAGAATGAGTGTGAACCTTCTTAACATTTCACATGTATCTAAGGAATCATCTAAAGCCAAGGCAGCATCTGGCATTCAAGTCCCAATGGGCAATTTGCTGTTGCTTCACTAATCTCTGCTGACAAAAAAAGGCCATTTACCTTTAACACAAGTGTGTGAAAATTTGGATTAAGTGCTTTCCTACTTACTGCCTTATAATAGAAAGCAAAATACATACAGACTAATCACACATTCTTCCCCCCCACCCCCTCCCCACATACTGGCTACTGAGCCCTTTCTCTGTTTTGTGCAAGTTAATGTATTTCTGATTTGGTTTTCCTGATTAAATGAATTATTGCTGCCATTAAGAGAAGGTAAGGAAAAACACCAGAAGGTTTGAAAGAGTCAGGGGGTGCTGCATGAGCTTCCCACCTCCTGAGTCATTCTGCTGTCGCTCCCAATGTGCTTCGTGCATCTAAAAAAATAATGAGGAGTAATTTTTCTTTCTCCTGCAATATAGAATGCAGATTTTAAATGAAAAATCATTCTCATATATATATATATGTACATAAAGATTCACAAAACACATATGTTTTGTATGATAGTTGCAGCAGTGCAAACCCATGTTTAGTCACAGACAAGTCCTCCATTCTGCCTTCCATCAGGGAGAGGCTGTTTTTGAAGATGAGAGAGGGGAGAATCCTGTAAATCTCCAGTATCTCACAGTACCAAAATGAAGACTTCAGGAATCAAGGAAAACCTCTGACCAAAGGTGGAATAAAGAACCAACAACACATTTCTACCTTAAAACTGGTTGATTTCAGGGTTGTATTCATTTGCTTTAAAATGCACTCCCGTTTGTATTCTGCATACAAGACCAGTATAACCTCCAGTAAAACAAGAAAACACTTGTGGATGGCCATCTCAAAACAACAGCAACAAATTACACAATGAGGATGAAAAATACAAACTCAGAAGTAATTCTAGTGACAAATATAGCCCATATGTATACCTCACAGGACCAGAGAAGGGCAAAGAACAACAGCAATTTCTATTATTGTGCTAAGACCTAATTAAAGACTATGAACAACCCAGGCAGTGGCAAAGATGGCTATTATTTCTTCTCCTCTTGCTCTATTAATATTAATTGAAAACTAGGTGTGGCACCACAAGGGAAAAATCTTGGTCCAAAACAACTGGAATGTCTTATCTAAACATTTAAATTGTTGTCTTACCTTGCTAGAAGAGAATTACAAATCATGGCATAAGAAATATCCACACACTTGTAGATAATAAGGCTCCTTCCACTGCAGGTTCGGGTTCCTTGGCAAAGAAGCTTGTAAAGCTCTTAATTTCACTGAAAGGAAAAAGGAAAGAAATAAAGAAACACCCCATCAAAGCAACAAAGGAAGCTCTGCAGTATTCCGTAGTCTCTTCATCTGCATCCTGTTCTGAGATTCACTCTTTGATTCCCAGCATCGATCAGAAAATTGGTTGTGGGGGAAGAAGGGGAGGGGGACGGAAAGAGAGAAGGGGGAGGAAACAGGGAGGCAGCTTTTTACGTGCTGGCTCCACCTTCTGGCAAGACAGGGAGCTTAGATGGAGCCTAAATTTACAGCTGTAGTTTAGTTCTCTCTCACGTATTAGCCCTTGCTTTTAAATAAAGTAAGTAGGTCGGGAATAATAAGAGATTACAATTTAGCTTTTAATTGTTTTGAGGCTTAAACTGCACAACCTTTTTACTGATGCCTGTGTCTGTATATATATATATGTATATAAATTAAGTATTTTGCTATATCTGAAAATATGAGTACAAATAATTGCAGAAAACTCAAGGTTCTGCCATATGTCTTTATTCTGCCACGTACTGAGATTCATCAGTATTAAAAACGAAGAAGCAATCCTTTATTGAGAACACACCACTATGAACCAGTAGGAGAGTTCCTGCTTCTTTCCCCTTTGATTATTGATTCAGAAAAACATAAATTACATTTATAGCTCCATTAAAACCCTGAAAGGGGGAAAAAAAAAGTCATGTAAAACAAAAGGAATGGATTCTGAGATTTAGCCAGGAGTATTACATTATTGCTCAATAAGGGTTTTTTATGGTGATCCTTTTGACTTATTTTTTGTCTAAGGCTTGTTTGCTGTTTTATAGCATCTTGAAGCTGCTCTCCAGTACTCTAGATACTATTAGATATGAAACACTAGTATGTAAACTGATTGCCTCACCCTCATTGTCTCTAGGCACAATCCCCATGATGGCAACATTGGGTCACTGTTACTAAAGGATGCCTCTTACTGGAATGCTGTGTGTCTACTTTTACCTGTTTCCCTGAAAGTTCTCTATCACCTTACACCTGTTCTGTCACATCAAACAGCAGCCACCTGCATGCAGGGCTAGCTCAACAATGCTAACCTGTGCAGGAAAATTTCATCACAATAAAACACAGCTTCACAGAGTTTAAAGTGACAGAGTTAGCTAGGAATGGATGTAGACAAAAAAAATGAAATTTTAATTTGGATCCATGTCTCTGGGGGTCTTCAAGAAAAGGCTGGATGAGGCACTTAGTGCCATGGTCTAGTTGATTGGCTAGGGCTGGGTGCTAGGTTGGACTGAATGATCTTGGAGGTCTCTTCCAACCTGGTTGATTCTATGATTCTATGATTCTATGATCTAACTCATGGCAAAAACCTCATCATAATGTCAACACAGGGAAGTTGCTGGAGAAACTCTCAAGCTGGTGAGGGGCCTGGAACACAGCCCTATGAGGAGAGGCTGAGGGAACTGGGGGTGTGCAGCCTGGAGGAGGCTCAGAGGTGATCTCATTGCTGTCTACAACTATCTGAAGGGAGGCTGTAGCCAGGTGGGGGTTGGTCTCTTCTGCCAGGCAAGCAGCAACAGAATAAGGGGACACAGTCTGAAGTTGTGGCAAGGGAGGTCTAGGCTGGATGTTAGGAGGAAGTTGTTGGCAGAGAGAGTGATTGGAATTGGAATGGGCTGCCCAGGGAGGTGGTGGAGTCACTGTCCCTGGAGGTGTTCAAGCAAAGCCTGGCTGAGGCACTTAGTGCCATGGTCTGGTTGATTGGCTATGGCTGGGTGCTAGGTTGGGCTGGCTGATCTTGGAGATCTCTTCCAACCTGGTTGATTCTATGATTCAGAAGCAACTTCTGTTTGTATCAGCATAAAGCATTCATTATGGTTATTAAAAACACCAGGACTGTCAGCTCTTCACGAAAAAAAAAACCCACCAATTTCTCTGCCTGTCCAATCTCTGCAATGGGATCCTGGGCCATAACAGGTACTAATACAGTTCAGGTATGGGCAATAATAGATCTAAATACCTATTGTGTGAGCATCCCTTGAGAGTTGTAAAAATCTTACCGTCACACCAAAAAAAAAGAAGGCTCTCATTTGACCTAGTTTTAAGGAGCTGTTGCTGTAAAATGCTATTTTCCCTATAAAAAGCAGCGTTCGTGCCTTGAAAAGGAATGTCCCTGCAAAGCCAGTTTGCATGCAGCGCTATAGCTGCGCCGAACCGGCGGGTGGGGGGGGAGGGTGTGGCGCTGGCCGAGGTGCTGAAGCCCTCGCACCTCCCAGCGCCCGCAGCTCGCCCACGCTGCAGCGCGCTCGCTCCGCATGCTGCTGGGTACGCTTGTGTGGCGTGGCTCAACCCCGGGCAACAGCCCAGCCCCAGGCGGCTGCTCGCTCACTCCCTGCAAGTGAGGAGAGAATCAGAAGAGGAAAAGGGAGAAAATGTGTGGGTTGAGATAGAGGCAATGGAATAGGTAAAGCAGCAGCCACGCACACAGACGAGACAAAGCAAGGATTTCATTCGCTGCTTCCTAGCAGCAGGCAGGGCTTAGCCATCTGCCGGAAACGAGGGCTCCCTCATGCCCGCTGGGTACTTGAGAAGGCAAACAGCATCACTCACAGTGTCCCTCCATCCCTTCTTCTTTCCCCAGCTTTTTATTCCGTAGCCTGGCATAGAAATGTAGTATCATAGAATCAACCAGGCTGGAAGAGACCTCCAAGATCATCCTGGCCAACCTAGCACCCAGCCCTGTCCAGTCAACTAGACCATGGCACTAAGTGCCTCAGACAGGCTTTGCTTCAACACCTCCAGGGATGGCGACTCCACCACCTCCCTGGGCAGCCCATTCCAATGCCAATCACTCTCTCTGACAACAACTTCCTCCTAACATCCAGCCTAGACCTCCCCCAACACAACTTGAGACTGTGTCCCCTTCTTCTGTTGCTGGTTGCCTGGCAGAAGAGACCAACCCCCACCTGGCTACAGCCTCCCTTCAGGTAGTTGTAGACAGCAATGAGGTCTGCCCTGAGCCTCCTCTTCTGCAGGCTGCACACCCCCAGCTCCCTCAGCCTCCCCTCACCAGCTTTGTCACCCTTCTCTGGACATGTTCCAGCACCTCAGCATCTCTCTTGAATAGAGGAGCCCAGAACTGGACACAGTGCTCAAGGTGTGGCCTGCCCAGTGCTGAGTACAGGGGCAGAATAACCTCCCTTGTCCTGCTGGCCACACTGTTCCTGAGCCAGGCCAGGATGCCATTGGCTGTTTTGGCCACCTGGGCACACTGCTGCCTCATCTTCTGCTACTCTCTACCAGTACCCCCAGGTCCCTTTCTTCCTGGGTGCTCTCAGCCACTCTGTCCCCAGCCCACAGTGCTACTTGGGGTTGTTGTGGCCAAAGTGCAGAACCCTGCACTTGGCTTTGTTCAATCTCATCCCCTTGGCCTCTCCCCACCCATCCAGCCTGGCAAGGTCCCTCTGCAGGGCTCTGCTACCCTCCAACAGATCCACACCTGCTTCTGGCTTGGTGTCATCTGCAAATGCCACAATAAGTCAAGGACAATAAATCAGTAATTTGTGAAAAATCACTGGAATGTTCTAAGTAGACATTTTGTTATAAAAACCTCCTTTTCCAGAGACAGAGGTGTGCCCAGGGAGTAGTATGTGAGAAAACAGAGGTTTTCAGTGAAAAGTTCAGGAGAGCCCTGTGAGAATGAATGCATTCTGGTAAATCTCTCAGAGTTAATTCTAACTGTGCTAAGAGTCCCCAACAAGTAGAGTTTATTAATAATTTAATTAGTCACGTTAATAGTCATTATATGTAGGAATTAAAACAAATATCCATTGAATGAATATAATGCCCTGATTTTGTTTTGTTTTTAAGTGCCTTATAACTCAGATAGCTAGAAGAGTCTTTTTGCTTATTCAACCATGCTGATAGAGCTTGTTCATACCAGAAATTTCTCTTTGCCTCTCAGAGCATGGCTAAGAGTCATCTGCATAAAAAATAACCATTCTATTAAATCATGCATTTACCCAGAAGAGATGGAGCAAAAGGTCAAACTCCAATTTCCACAGCACATGGGATGTTAAGCCTAAGGGGCAATGCCAGTAGCTGTTCTGGCCAAGAGAAGCTTATCCACGCCTGTCTTTTGCATGCCTCACAGAAAGAGCTTTCACATAGTTCAAATCCTTACTACTCCTTTCTTTTTTGGGTCATTTTTATCCATTAATCTTTCAAACTCTAAACCTGGATTTGTAAATTGCTGAGGCAAAAGACAAGTCTGCAGAGTGATCAGGTTTGTGGTTCCTTCATGTGTCATCTTATTAAAAGACATAAATTAATCTCAATTAAACCAAATAAATTAGCAGCCTTTGTTATTTAGCTCTGATGATTTCATAAAGCTTACTACTCTTGCCCTAAAAGGCTGAGAGCTGCCTTTGCAAGTTACTCATTGAAGTGAGTCTGATTTTATTCTAAATACAAAGCTTTCCCTGCTCCTTCCCTCTAGTCCAGAGTTACTTTAACAGAACTTACCCTGCTGTCTGCTAAGCATCATCAATATTTTAGTTTTGATACATTTATTTCATATCTAAAATCTTTGCATCTTGAGTGTATTAGTGCAGGCTGCTATTTTTTTTGCCTCCATCTAAGCAGAAAGATAGTTTTGAAATTTAAAAGATTTTGGAACATTTTTTTCTGTGTCATGAAAACTATTTGGTCTTGGGAATCACACAGAGAGTGATTGCCATTGGAATGGGCTGCCCAGGGAGGTGGTGGAGTCGCCATCCCTGGAGGTGTTCAAGAAAAGCCTGGCTGAGGCACTTGGTGCCATAGTCTAATTGACTGGACAGTGCTAGGTTGGACTGGCTGATCTTGGAGGTCTCTTCCAACCTGGTTAATTCTATGATTCTATGATTGTACCACAGGATCACAGGATATTAGGGGTTGGAAGGGACCCAAGGAGATCATCAAGTCCAACCCCGCTGCCAGAGCAGGACAATCCTATCTAACACATATCACAAAGGAACACTTCCAGATAGGCCTTGAAAGGCTCCAGAGAAGAAGACTCCACAACCTCTCTGGGGAGCCTGTGCCAGTGCTCTGGGACCCTTAACAGTAAAGAAGTTCCCCCTTGTGTTTAGGTGGAACCTCTTTTGCTGCAACTTACCCCCATTGCTCCTTGTCCTATCCCAGTGAGCAGTGAGCACAGCCTGTTCCCTCTCTCCTGGCAGCCCTCAGATACTCATAAACATTTATCAAATCCCCTCTCAGTCTTCTCTTTTCCAGACTAAACAGCCCCAGGTCCCTCAGCCTCTCCTCATCAGCCATGCCCTCCAGTCCCCTCATCATCCTCCTAGCCCTCCACCGGACCCTCTCCAGCAGATCCTTGTCCCTCTTAAACAGGGGAGCCCCAAACTGAACACCCTATTCCAGACATTCAATTATTCAAGATACCAATGTTCTAAAGCCCATTCACAGTATTTTCAGATGCAAAGCCAGTCAGTTCTGGGCTGCTTGAGGCTGACAGAAATCACACTTCATAAGCAATGGTGAAGAGACATTTGGAAAGGAATGTGTGCAGCAGTTTTTGAAAGCACATATCACTTACATCCTTGCTCTCTGAGACATTAGAATGCTTAGGTCAGGATCACTGAGGCATTAACTTGTGCTTCCTTCCTGATTCAGTGCACCAAACATGGTCTGTATCTTGTTCTTGTCAGAAAGCAGATCAAGGTAAAGTTATTTTTCTTTAACATATTAGAGCCAATGGTATGGAATGTTCAATGTCATCTCTTTCAGTGTAGACCCCACCTGGAGTACTACAGCCAGTTCTGGAGCCCCAATTACTAGAGGGATGTGGAGATGCTGGAGCATATCCAGAGGAGGGCCACGAGCATGATCAAGAGGGCTGCAGCAGCTCTGCTATGAGGACAGACTGAAAGAGTTGGGGCTGCTCAGGCTGCAGAAGACAAGGCTCTGAAGTGACATTCCAGTATCTGAAGGGGGCCTACAAAAAAGCTGTGGAAGGACTTTTCAGGCTATCAGGGAGTGACAGGACATGGGGGAATGGAGTGAAGCTGGAGGTGAGGAGATTCAGACTGGACATGAGGAGGAAGTTGTTGAGCAGGAGAGTGGTGAGAGGCTGGAATGGGTTGCCCAGGGAGGTGGTTGAGGCCCCATGGCTGGAGGTGTTTAAGGCCAGGCTGAATGAGGCTGTGGGCAGCCTGCTCTAGTGTAGGGTGTCCCTGGGCATGGCAGGGGGGTTGGAACTGGCTGATCCTTGTGGTCCCTTCCAACCCTGACTGATTCTATGATTCTATATTTTCATGGTTTAATTATCAAGGCACTCTTTTCAGTGCAGGTAAGTGCTAGGCAGATGCAGAGAAACTTTCTAAGGCAAAATCAACTTGGCAAGCAGATGTTATTAAACAGAGCAATTCTTCTAGGCATTCCTGCTTTAAAAGTCTAGCAAATAAATAAATCATCACTTGAGGTTTGCTTAACAAAACCTTGCCTCTCTGCAAGTGATGATTACCTTTCATCTGACCAATTAAACCACATGACTCAGTAGCAATAAATGAAATGAAAACATATGAATGCAATCTCTGTGTTTATAGGTGTCCTGGGAGAAGGTTATTAGATTTTGTTACTGGCTCTGAGAGCACTACTGCACTTGTTTCTGAGGTATCAGTTAATTCATTTATCCACCTCTTAAACCCCTGCCTGTCTGAAATGGTATTTCTTCACTCTGAAACTGCTTCTTTGCATTTTTTGTCTTTGTTGATTTGCTTTGTTATATGTAGAGAGAGGGAGATCCTTTTGAATGTGGTTTGTGTCCTGTGAATATTTGGTGCTTAAAATAACAGCTTTCTGGGTCTGGCTGGCCTCATTGGCCCTTTCAGAGGGTATTAAAATACTTCTTCAATATTGTTTGCTACAGCAGAGTTTGCTAACAAAATGAATTCACACCCTCTGCTGAAGACAGCCTGAACTGAGGCAAGCTGAGAAGAGTGTAGGGGAAAAAAACCTTTGTAAGACACAATCAGAGGGTCAGGAAGAGGCTGAAAGGCTGTGAAAACAGGCTGAGAGAATTGGAGCTGTTCAGCTCTGGAACCAAGCTCAGGAATTTATCACAGTATCACAGTATCACCAAGGTTGGAAGAGACCTCACAGATCATCAAGTCCAGCCCTTTACCACAGAGCTCAAGGCCAGACCATGGCACCAAGTGCCACGTCCAATCCTGCCTTGAACAGCCCCAGGGACGGCGACTCCACCACCTCCCCGGGCAGCCCATTCCAGTGTCCAATGACTCTCTGAGTGAAGAACTTTCTCCTCACCTCGAGCCTAAATCTCCCCTGGCACAGCCTGAGGCTGTGTCCTCTCGTTCTGGCGCTGGCCACCTGAGAGGAGAGAGCAACCTCCTCCTGGCCACAACCACCCTTCAGGTAGTTGTAGACAGCAATAAGGTCACCCCTGAGCCTCCTCTTGCACTTGATCTGCTATAGGTTTTCTGCATTGGTTTGTCAGCAGATTTTGATCATTTGGAGTGAGGAGAAAAATGATTTGGAAATGAATCAGTGACTGTTTTCCCTGAGAAGGCTTTCTGTGGTGCACACAAGTTCACTGCAATATTGCCTCTCAGATTTGCTCTTCTGAACTTCCCATTCATGTTTTGACTTTCTTTCCCCTGAGCATTCAGAGAAACAGTGAAGGTCTGGGGTTGGAAGGAATCTCTGGAGATCACCAAGTCCACCCCTGGTATGGGAGAAGGGATAGAGAACATAGAGTGTAGGAACCTAGTTAAATCATGAACTGTCTGAGCCCTGATATAAAGCATCATCAATCAGACAAACACAAAGGAGGTAGGTTAAGCTTGAGAGGGTCTTCTCAGAGAGAAGAAGAATACTGTATTCTAAGATGAGAACTTTGGAGACTCCAACCAAGAATGTGACCCACAACTGATGCCAGGTGGACAAAAACTAGAAAGGTCAGACTGAGGACGATGTCAGCCTTCCTCCCAAAGACCCCAAAAGGTGACCACCAGGTGGCAATGAACATGCATGAAGAGGTGGGACAGTATGGAAATGAGTTCCAGGAGGTGACTGTAATAACTCCACCTATTCCCAGAACTAACTGTAAGAACCCTGCCCCTGTGCTGAATGTGTATGATTGTGTAGTATAAACATTTCATCTGAACAAGGTGAAGGTGTGCAAGGGCTTTGGAGGATGACCTCCCCCTGTCACCCAGCGCTGACTAAACATGTCTTTCCTGATAACCCCCCTACCACAGCAGGGTCACCCAGGGCAGGTCACAAGAGCACATCCAGGTGGATTTGGAACCTCTCTACATATAGCCCATTCTGAAACCAGGAATTACTATCCCCATTCCATAGATGAGGAACTGAGGTACAAACATACATTATGTTCTGGAAGTTGGATAAGAAGCTTGCAAGCTCCTGAATCCATACTATCTGAGTCCTAGTCTAACTCTTATTACTCACATAAATACCTAGTGCTTGTCAGAAACCTCTTCATCTGTTGGCCTGGATATCTCCAAGCTCTTAAAGTATATTGTATGTCATGCAAAAAACCAAAGTGTTGCTATATAGAATCATAGAATCAAGCAGGTTGGAAGAGACCTCCAAGATCATCCAGTCCAACCTATCTCCCAGCCCTATCCACTCAACTAGACCATGGCACTAAGTGCCTCATTGAGTCTATTATTGAAGACCTCCAGGGACGGTGACTCCACCACCTCCCTGGGCAGCCCATTCCAATGCCAATCACTCTCTCTGCCAACAGCTTCCTCCTAACATCCAGCCTAGACCTCCCCTGGCACAACTTGAGACTGTGTCCCCTTGTTCTGTTGCTGGTTGCCTGGCAGCAGAGCCCAACCCCACCTGGCTACAGCCTCCCTTCAGGGAGTTGTAGACAGCAATGAGGTCAGCCCTGAGCCTCCTCTTCTCCAGGCTGCACACTCCCAGCTCCCTCAGCCTCTCCTCACAGGGCTGTGCTCCAGGCCCCTCACCAGCTTTGTTGCCCTTCTCTGGACATGTTCCAGCACCTCAACATCTCTCTTGAATTGAGGAGCCCAGAACTGGACACAGCACTCAAGGTGTGGCCTGACCAGTGCTGAGTACAGGGGAAGGAGAACCTCCCTTGTCCTTCTGGCCACACTGTTCCTGATGCAGGCCAGGATGCCATTGGCTCTCCTGGCCACCTGGGCACACTGCTGGCTCATCTTCAGCCTACTATCTACCAGTACCCCCAGGTCCCTTTCCTCCTGGCTGCTTTCCAGCCACTCTGTCCCCGGCCTGTAGTGCTGCTTGGGGTTGTTGTGGCCAAAGTGCAGAACCCTGTCTTCTGTAATTCTCACTTAGTGCCATGGTCTGGTTGACTGGATAGGGCTGGGTGCTAGGTTGGACTCGATGATCTTGGAGGTCTCTTCCAACCTGGCTGATTCTATGATTCTAAGCAGTTCTCACCACTACTGCTGCTTTGTGTAGTTGTGATTCAGTAGGAGCCATCAGGCTGGATATGTGCTGCCTGCTCTGGAAGTCCTCATTTCTGAAGGATGTGTGATCAGTGGGACAGAGAAGGCAGCTATCTCTAGCCACTACTGAAGAGGTACTTAAAGAATATACAGGAGCTACCTGAGAGCAAAATATTAATTGTCTGTTGTGCTTTTTTTCCCCTTGGTTTATGGAATACTGTTTGTTCATTAAATCCCACATGACTGAACAAAGCTGGTAGCTCGATTTTAAATTAGCTGGGAACTGCAGTGATCTCTAACCCAAGGCTATGAGCCAATATATTGCACACACTTGCTCACATTGCTCAGCATTTCTACATTTTTCTTTCCACAGACACAGTGCTCTGCAAACTGACACACAGGACAGAATAATACATTGCCTGAAGCACATCATTCACTCAATACCCTTGCCCATGGACCAGGCGATGTTGCAGCCTCTGCTGTCATAATTCTTCCCAAGATAGCCAGAGGAATTCTAAGAAAGCAAACCCAAATCTGCACATGCCCAGGATTCCCAGCTAAGGGAAAGACTTTAAGCTATTGTTTTTATATAATCATAGTACATTATATGCACATAAAAGAAATTAACATGATGCCAAAACATGCCTGGTAGCATATGTGAGCATGACAACCATTTAAATTGTCAGTTAATAATGTATATCACTCATAGAATCATAGGATCAACCAGGTTGGAAGGGACCTCCAAGGTCATCCAGGACCAACCTAGCACCCAGCCCTAGCCAATCAACCAGACGATGGCACTAAGTGCCTCATCCAGGCTTTGCTTCAACACCTCCAAGGGACAGTGACTCCACCACCTCCCTGGGCAGCCCATTCCAATGCCAATCACTCTCTCTGCCAACAACGTCCTCCTAACATCCAGCCTAGACCTCCCCTGGCACAACTTAAGACTCTGTCCCCTTGTTCTGTTGCTGGTTGTCTGGCAGAAGAGACCAACCCCCACCTGGCTACAGCCTCCCTTCAGGTAGTTGTAGACAGCAATGAGCTCTGCCCTGAGCCTCCTCTTCTGCAGGCTGCACACCCCCAGCCCCCTCAGCCTCTCCTCACAGGGCTGTGTTCCAAGCCCCTCACCAGCTTTGTCACCTCCCCTGGCACAACTTGAGACTGTGTCCCTGTGTTCTGTTGCTGGCTGGCTGACAGAAGAGACTGACTCCCACCTGGCTACAGCCCCCTTGCAGGTAGTTGTAGCCTACCTGAAGTCTAAGACAGTATCAAGCTAATCAGCAAGTTCGGCATACACCAGTTAGGGGTGCAGTCAGTGTCTCTGCCCTCTTATTTACATACTCCTCTCTTCCCTTGTATTTTTAAGAGGAAAGAGCACATCTCAAACTGAATTCTCTGCTGACTGCATCTAGACAACTGTTTTTAAATGCAGTTATTTTTAGAAGAACATTTCGAAGGGTTATTCAACAATCAGTGTAGTTTTGTTGGTCTGTTCTGCTTCTTGCCTTGAGGATCTTACTACACAGGAGCTGTTTGAAGTGCAGGTCAGAATAAACTGGGACAAAAAATGCCTGGCAAGCTGCTACTTTGTGTGTATTAATTATCTTTACCAGTAGGTGGAGCTGCCACGTTAGGTGCTGCGGGTTTTTTTTCCACTTCTCCCCCTCCATTCCCCCACCCTTCACCCCCCCTCCCTTCTCCTAATAAGCTGTTTTCTGATATATGTTGGGTACCATAGAGTGAGACTGAGAACAGGAAGCGGAGGCAGAATCAGAGAGGATTCTGGAAAGGTCTCTGTGGTTTGTCGTTTGTTTTTTGTTTTTTTTTTTTTCACTGAGAATGCAGAAATTGTAATTAATTAGTAAAGCTTTGTGGATGGAAATCTGGACTATTTCAGGAGGAGACAAATATCATCTTGTTATTTTTGGATGCTGGGCTTTGCAGCGATTTGTCTTTCTCTTTCAATCAGGTAAGATGGCAAAACATTTCATTGTACCCATGATAAATCTCAGCAAAACGCTGTTTTCCATCTAGGAATCGGTTTCTGCTCTCCTATCTGCTGTTAAAGGTAGAGCCAAAGACAGAATGGAGAATTCAAAGCCATTTTGTCCTGGCTGATTGTGATGGTGGTGTGATTCTTTTTCATTTTAACCTCGTTAAATCCGATATCTGGACTTTTAATGCGCTGTTGTGATGCAGTAGCCTTGCTTGCAAAATTAGATCACTTCCTAATGAAAGCATACTCAATTAATTCCTAGCATTTTATAGAAGTGACCTTGTTTCCTAAGAATAAAAATCTACTGATATTCAGGCTCAGAAACAGCAGGGCTCATAAGATTCTGAGCACCTCAGATTCTGATGATCCAGGCATATATATATATGTATGATTTGAAGGAATTCCCTTATTAGCTAAATTTTGTAATAGATATAGATAGATATTTTCTTGATGTGCCCTTTTTTTGCATGCTTGTGAGTCTGTGTGCATGAGAGAATGGGCTGATCAACTGTTAATTAACCCACACTGACAATACAGTTTCCATTTGGTCTGTAATATTACTGCCTGGCTTAATATATGCTTCTTATAGGACCCTCGGAAGAAATCAGCACATGAATGATTACATTTCTTCACGTTGTTAAGCACTTATCTATTGTCTCATTCATTGTTATCAGTAATAATTAAAGCCATCTGTTATGAAAGGCATCAGGAGAATGTCTATTAAGATTATCTTGCTGTGTGAATTCTTTTTTCAGTGGTTTTCAGACATATGCTTGCATTAAAACTAAATATGTTATCATAGTATTCACATGGAGATGATTTCCAGAGGAAAACAGTATTAAAACCAAAACCCAGGCAAAATCCATACAACAGAATAAGGAGCCCACTGTTTACAAATCACCACCTTAATTTCTGTCAGAAAAAGAAAGCAGGATTTGGTCTTAGGTGGTACTCAGAGTAGCAAGTGAGGCATGTACCTGAAGTAGTTACATGAAAGAATTTAATAGGTATTTTCTGAGCGTGTGGTTGTGTGTGGTGCCAACTGAAATGTGCATGGGGTGTCCTTGTGTAACTCCAAAATAAATAAATAAATAATGATGATGGCTTAAACCCAAAACAAACAAAAAAAATCCATGATATGCCTCTGATTTCATCATTGATTTGTCAAGGAAACAGTTTCAGAAGGAGAGTTTCCAACAGTTTAATTTTTCCTCTTTCCTCTCATTGCATCTCTCCATTTTGGGAGGGAAGATTGATAAAGACTAGAATGAGCTGCTGCAGTGCTTCAAAGCTTTCAAGCACCTGTTAAACAGATAGGTTGTTTACTAGGCCTTGGTATTATGCTTGTGCTGTTAGCTTATGATTTTTCCCTCTAATGAGCATAAATGAAGAGCCCATAGTGATTTTCTTGGCTGTGCCAATTAAGCTCGGGATTGTAAAGTTCTGCTGAGGTAATGCTAGATGCTAGCAGAGGTAGAGACTTTCCATTTTCACTGGAGAACATGAAACAATCCCCTTGTGTCCTCTCAGATTCTGTCAGAGTGATAGTTTGGTCATTTCTCTTTATTATCAGGTAATTGAGAGCAGAGAGGGATCAAGGGAAAGGAGAAGTTTAGAAAGTGTAAGGGTTTGACTTTATTGGCTGATGACATTTTGTGTGTTCACCTCATTTTCTTAACCAGCTATCCTTAGTTAGCCTTATGAAGATTAGACATGGGGGAAAAATTATTTGTGCTCAGAAGACTAAGGAATTTAGCAGCAAAAAGGATGGTGGAACTTTCTGCCTGATAGTATCAGTTTCCTTCTGCTGTTCATGTTCTTGGCCTTATGTAATTTGGTATGTGTAAGCCATGTGTTAATTGTATTACTGGAGTCCAGCAACTTTGGATGGCTCAGAGAACAGCAGGTATTAAGAGCACTCTTTGTACAAAGCAAGAAAGTTGTGACTTGTATTGCAAATCCTGGCTCTTTTTACTCATGTGCTGTTCTCACCATAAACTAACAACTCTTCTTGAGTTAAATCTGAGGGAAAAGACATGCAAGGTGCTGATATTTGCTGCTTTGCTTGTTAAAGTTATCTATTTGTTAAGCCCAGAAAAATACATTAAATATCAGTTTCAGAAAGTTACATTTACTCTATTATCAGAAAAGTTAGAAACTCTTTCAAAAGTCTAATTAGTTTATTTGCCACTCAGTGCAAGTCTTCTACAATGTTTTACCTTATAGCTGGGCCCAGCCCTGTTCAATATCTTTATTGATGACCTGGACCAGAGGATTGAGTCCAGCATCAGTGTTTGCAGATGACACCAAGCTAGGAGCTGATGTGGATCTGTTGGAGGGTAGGAGAGCCCTGCAGAGGGACCTGGCCAGGCTGGATGGGTGAGCAGAGGCCAGTGGGATGAGACTGAACAAGGCCAAGTGCAGGGTTCTACACTTTGGCCACAACAACCCCAAGCAGCACTGGCCAAAGTGGGGACAGAGTGGCTGGAAAGCAGCCAGGCAGAGAGGGACCTGGGGGTGCTGGTAGACAGTAGCTGAAGATGAGCCAGCAGTGTGCCCAGGTGGGCAGGAGAGTCAGTGGCATCCTGGCCTGTATCAGGGACAGTGTGGCCAGTAGGAGAAGGGAGGTTATTCTTGCCCTGTAGTCAGCACTGGTCAGGCCACACCTTAAGTACTGTGTTCAGTTCTGGGCTCCTCAATTCAAGAGAGATGTTGAGGTGCTGGAATGGGCTGCCCAGGGAGGTGGTGGAGTCACCATCTGTGGAGATGTTCACGAAAAGACTGGATGGGGCACTGAGTGTCATGGTCTAGTTGATTGGACAGGGCTGGGGGATAGGTTGGACTGGATGATCTTGGAAGTCTTATCCAACCTGGTTGATTCTGTGATTCTAATAAGCAATATATACTGCTGTAATTCACAGGGGAGGTTTTTTCCCTCACTTGAATATATAGAAGGTTGAAAATATTATACTAAAAATGATGTTCATTAGCTCAGACTGCTTAGAGAACAAATGTACACATTCTGAGCTGTGGCTCCAGTGAGTCCATCAAACAAAGTGTCAACCACCATAAAATCCATCTACAGGATACTGCATCTTCTTCATTGGAAAGCTGCCCTTACTCATTACAGCAAAAGCTCTTAATTAAAGGCTCTGGAGAACATTTCCAGTGGCATCTCTCTCTATGTTTGATATTGACTGCCCTCCCGTAGGACCTTGATATTGGAGCTGGTGTCTTAACAACGAGTTCATTTGTTTTTATCAGAGTTTTCTTTATGAACTGGAATCCCCAGTATTTTACTGTGACAGTCTTATTGCTTGGTTTCCTTGGGAAAAGCAGAGGGACTAGGGATAAAGTAGCTCAAGCAGAGACTGCAATATATAAATATAGAGTAGAAGCACCATATGCTCTTGAGTAACTATAATGTGTGCATACTACCACTGTACTCCTAAGCAGGAGTAAGCAAGATAAATTCTAGGTCACAAAAGAATCTGGTCTCTCATTTGTCAGTTATCCATACCAAAAGTATTTCTTTCCAGTATAAAACCAAAACAAACAAAACCCAAACCAAAATCATCACCCAACCAACTCCATAGCTGGCATTTCAAATTGCTTCTAAGCTTCAAAGTGGTCACTAGTCTTGGTAAAGTCTTCCTACAAAAAAGTTACTATTCACTTACTCTACCAAGACAGATCATGGAATGTGTTTTACAGTACAAAAATGCAACTAAAAGTTTAATATTGAATTAAAGTTCTTCAGCTTATATGAGGCTCTTTCTCGTGTGAAAAAGCTCAAAAAGGTTATTTATGCTCACATTTGTCTGGTTTTGGATTGCTGTAGATCTCCTTTGACTTAGGCAAGAGAAATCTTAGGGCTACCACATGCACAGCTCCCTGCTTCTACCTGAAATTGTTTTTCCTGCCATTTCTTTCAATTCCTGATTTCACCTGTCAGCTTGCTGGATATCACATGGCCTTATCAAGGAGCACGTTTTGGGTATGTCTATATTGACTCTCTATTCCATGTGCTGATGTTACACATGTGCTGAACTTACTACATACTTACAGATCAACTGAACAGCACAAGTAGCTGAGTCTTCATACCTGTACAGCATCAGGCACATCCTCCTATTTCTTTGCAGGGTTTCCTAAATGGAAGTCTGAGGGACACTTGTAAGTCTGGCAGTCTATCACAAATGTCAATGCAGAAAGTGTCTGAGTAGAGTATCAGTGCTATTGGCTTTCTGATCCTCTTTGCTATAAGCAAATGTAACCACTTCACAGGAAGATTGTTAGGATAGAGATACCCAGCAGGCAATGTCCATTTATAGGTGGACAGCAGGTCTAGTAGGTCCAGATGCCAGCAGGACAAGAGAGGTTATTCTTCCTCTGTACTCAACACTGGTCAAGCCACACCTTGTGTACTGTATCCAGTTCTGGGCTCCTCAATTCAAGAGAGATGTTGAGATACTGGAACTTGTCTAGAGAAGGGCAACAAAGCTGGTGAGAGGCTGGGAACACAGACAGCCCTATGAGGAAAGGCTGAGGGAGCTGGGAGTGTTTAGCACGGAGAAGAGGAGGCTCAGGGCTGAGCTACAACTACTTGAAGGGAGGCTGTAGCCAGGTGGGGGTTGGTCTCTTTTGCCAGGCAACCAGCAACAGAAGGAGGGGACACAGTCTCAAGCTGTGCCAGGGGAGGTCTAGGCTGGATGTTAGGAGGAAGTTCTTGACAGAGAGAATGATTGGGATAGGCTGCCCAGGGAGGTGGTGGAGTCACTGTCCCTGGAGGTGTGCAAGCAAAGCCTGGATGAGGCACTTAGTGCCATGGTCTGGTTGATTGGACAGGGTTGGGGGATAGGTTGGACTGAATGATCTTGGAGGTCTCTTGTGGGAAGCTTTCTCCTGCAACGAGGCATGAAATGTAAACACCAGACCCTGTAATGGGAAGTGTCCTTGGAGTCTTACAGATTCCCAGAGGCCTAGGCTGAGAACAGTGAGCAACCCACACACAGCTGCCAGGGGGTGGAATCTGCCCACCCCTGAGGCGGACACACAGCCCCAGGGGGCTGACCCTGGCCAGCCCCCCTGGGTGGGAGCCTCAGGTTGTTTACCGCAAGCTAACCTATCTCTGCCTTACACATAACTTGGGGCCAATCTGTACTGTCCACTTCTGGCAGCCCCAGGCTGGTTGTGCACACCCCCTCTGGGGGCTATATAAATCGCCATATCGCCTTAATAAAGCGTACTGAGGTACTGATGCCTAGCAGCTGCTGTCTCGAGTCGTCAGTACCCCGATCTCGCCTCTCGCCAGCCTCCGTACCCCAACAATCTCTTCCAGCCTGGTTGATTCTCTGATTCTATGAACTTAGAAATCATAGCTTTTGCTCCTATGGATTTATTACATGCAGGTCATGACTAGATCAAAGTTATATAGAATCATAGAATGAACCAGGTTGGAAGAGCTCAGAAGGTGTACATTTGTTCTCTAAGCAGTCTGAGCTAGTGAACATCAGTTTTAGCATAATATCTTAAACCTCCTGTATATTTAAGTGTGGAAAAAACATCCCTGTAAATTACAACAGTATATATTGCTTATTAGAGTCATAGAATCATGCAGGTTGGAAGAGACCTCTAAGATCATCCAGTCCAACCTAGCACCCAGCCCTGTCCAGTCAACCAGACTATAGCACTAAGTGCCTCATCCAGGCTTTGCTTCAACACCTCCAGGGACAGCAACTCCACCACTGACCTGGGCAGCCCATTCCAGTGGGAAATCACTCTCTCTGTGGAGAACTTCCTTCTATTATCAAGCCTATACTTCCCCTGGCACAACTTGAGACTGTGTCCTCTTCTGTTGCTGGTTGCCTGGGAGCAGAGACTGACCCCCTACCTGTACTTCCACAATGCATCCAGAAGTCACTCCAAACTTAGATTATCTTTGATTAGGCACTTCCATGATGCTTGAAAGAATGCCTTGAAGAAATCCATGTACATTTCGAATATATTGTGTTAAATCACAGACAGAAAGCACTCTATTTTCATGCTGGCTTTCTGTGTGTTTTCCTCTGTGTGCTCACAGTCACATTCACCCCAGAACCATCTATCAGCCTCTCAGCCAGAAGTTCCAATTATTTTTTCTTTCAGTTTCCTAGACAGCTGTCAAAGTCCAAATACAATCTATTACTCTTGTGCTTTACAAAGTTTCTTCTTTCATATTTTGTATTGATTAGCTGTTGGGGCTTAGGAAGATTGGGAAATTAAATGTTCCAGCTTCACTATTCTTAACGATTCAGTTAATTTTCTGAGGTTAGTTTGTCATTTCTTTTTAGGGTCATAAGAGCCTAAAATGCATTTTCTGTTGCAAAATGTATTTTCAGAAGTTCACAGAATCATAGAATCAGTCAGGGTTGGAAGGGATCACAAGGATCAGCCAGTTCCAACCCCCCTGCCATAGGCAGGGACACCCTACCCTAGAGCAGGCTGCCCACAGCCTCATCCAGCCTTGAGCTCTGTGGTAAAGGGTTGGACTTGATGATCTGTGAGGTCTCTTCCAACCCTGATGATACTGTGATACTGTGATACCTCCAGGCATGGGGCCTCAACCACCTCCCTGGGCAACTCATTCCAGGCTCTCACCACTCTCATGCTCAACAACTTCCTCCTCACATCCAGGTTGAACCTCCCCACCTTCAGCTTTGCTCCATTCCCCCAGTCCTGTCACTCCCTGATATCCTGAAAAGTCCTTCCCCAGCTTTTCTGTAGCCCCCTTCAGATCCTGGAAGGCCACAAGAAGGTCACCTGGGAACCTCCTCTTCTCCAGACTGAACAACCCCAACTCTTTCAGTCTGTCCTCACAGCAGAGCTGCTGCAGCCCTCTGAGCATCCTTGTGGCCCTTCTCTGCACACACTCCAGCACATCCACATCCTTCTTGTAATGGGGGCTCCAGAACTGGACACAGTACTCCAGGTGGGGTCTCAGCAGAGCAGAGTAAAGGGGGAGAATCACCTCCCTCACCCTGCTGGATCCTAGAAAAAAATTAGGGAAGTATCTCACTTTGCAAAGGGAGCTTTCTGGTTTAGTTTATTTTGTTCTTTCACAAAGCAAATTCAATGCTGTGATGTATTTAGATACTGCTAACTGCATTTTTTTGCTCATGAATTTTTTGACCTCCAGAATGAATACTGGTCAATGTTCCAGTGTTTCACCTGTCAGCACATTTATATTGAAATCTGAGTACCAAACAGTGCTGGAAATTAGTTGTGTCCACATTATGGGGAACAAGCAACAAAGAATTCTGAATCTGGGCAATTAATTTTGTGGATTACTCTCTTTCTTTGTAATGAAAAATTGCTTTAACATTTCTATACTCCCTTAATGCTTGTAATGTCCTTATGGTTGTCCACAATTTCCATTGATTAACTGCATTTGTCTCTAACATGAGATTTCACTTAGTTGAAGCCATCACTGTATATTATCTTGTAAGAGTCTTCACAGAATCATAGAATCAAGCAGGTTAGAAGAGACCTCCAAGATCATCCAGGCCAACCTAGCACCCATGCCCTGTCCAATCAACCAGACCATGGCACTAAGTGCCTCATCCAGGCTTTGCTTGAACACCTCCAGGGACAGCAACTCCACCACCTCCCTGGGCAGCCCATTCCAATGCCAATCACTCTCTCTATGAAGAACTTCCTCCAAACATCCAGTCATTGTAAGAGTATCTGAATTTGAATAACCTCATTTCTTTACAAAATCAGATTTCAGAGGGAATCACACATTTTGCCCTGGGACAGTGTGGCTCTCCAACAAATCATTGCATTGAAAGGAAGATTAAGTGTATGACAACAAAGTTTGAAAGTTTATTTTAAGCAGTATGATGGCGCAGAATTTGAATGGTATTCTAAGCAGCCAGGAATGCTGATGTATCAGTGGCATAAGAGTTCAGGAAAGGGTCTCACAGGAAAGAATATTCATCATTTGGCCATCAGGAGTCATAGAATCATAGAATCAACCAAGTTGGAAGAGAGCTCCAAGATCAGCCAGTCCATCCTAGCACCCAGCCCTAGCCAGTCAACTAGACCATGGCACCAATTGCCTCATCCAGGCTTTGCTTGAACACCTCCAGGGACAGTGACTCCACCACCTCCTTGGGCAGCCCATTCCAATGCCAATCACTCTCTCTGCCAACAACTTCCTCCTAACATCCAGCCTAGACCTCCCCTGGCACAGCTTGAGACTGTGTCCCCTTGTTCTGCTGCTGCTTGCCTGGCAGAAGAGACCAACCCCACCTGGCTACAGCCTCCCTTCAGGTAGTTGTAGACAGCAATGAGCTCTGCCCTGAGCCTCCTCTTCTGCAGGCTGCACACCCCCAGTTCCCTCAGCCTCTCCTCACAGGGCTGTGCTCCAGGCCCCTCACCAGCTTTGTTGCCCTTCTCTGAACACATTCCAGTACCTCAACATCTCTCTTGAATTGAGGAGCCCAGAACTGGATACAGCACTCAAGGTGTGGCCTGATCAGTGCTGAGTACAAGGATAGAATAACCTCCCTTGTCCTACTGGCCACACTGTTCCTGATACAGGCCAGGATGCCATTGGCTCTCTTGGCCACCTGGGCACACTGCTGGCTCATCTTCAGCCTACTATCTACCAGCACCCCCAGGTCCCTCTCTGCCTGGCTGCTCTCAGCCACTGTGTCTCCAGCCTGTAGCACTGCTTGGGGTTGTTGTGGTCAAAGTGTTTAATCCTGCACTTGGCCTTGTTCAATCTCATCCCATTGGCCTCTGCCCACCCATCCAGCCTGTCCAGGTCCCTCTGCAGGGCTCTCCTACTCTCCAACAGCTCCACACCTGCTCCTAGCTTGGTGTCATCTGCAAACTTACTGATGCTGGACTCAGTACCCTGGTCCAGATCATCAATAAAGATATTGAACAGGATTTATGACTAGGCCTGAGATTTTACCTGTGGTTTACTGCTGGAAGCTACATCAGAGTAATCTACCACTAATTAAAAAATCTTTTATTTAATATGATACCACCCAAAATAATTCTCTATCATCACCTTCCCCTACAGTAAAACTATCATCTGGACATCTGGACCTGTCTATGGAAAGGTATAGCCTTGGGTTGAGAATAAAAGAGACTAGAGCAAAACCAGAAAAAAAACCCAATCTAACCAAACTCTTCCCCCCAAAAAACACAATTTTTTAAAGTGTATGTTTTCTTTCAAATTGTGCTGGTTTGAAGCTAATTGGAATGTTTTACAGTATCACAGCATCACAGTATTATCAGGGTTGGAAGAGACCTCACAGATCATCAAGTCCAACCCTTTTCCACAGAGCTCAAGGCTAGACCATGGCACCAAGTGCCACGTCCAATCCTGCCTTGAACAGCTCCAGGGACGGTGACTCCACCACCTCCCCGGGCAGCCCATTCCAGTGTCCAATGACTCTCTCAGTGAAGAACTTTCTCCTCACCTCCAGCCTACATTTCCCCTGGTGCAGCCTGAGGCTGTGTCCTCTTGTTCTGGTGCTGGCCACCTGAGAGGAGAGAGCAACCTCCTCCTGGCCACAACCACCCTTCAGGTAGTTGTAGACAGCAATGAGGTCACCCCTGAGCCTCCTCTTCTCCAGGCTAACCAATCCCAGCTCCCTCAGCCTCTCCTCGTAGGGCTGTGCTCGAGGCCTCTCCCCAGCCTCGTCGCCCTTCTCTGGACACGCTCAAGCATCTCAGTGTCCTTCCTAAACTGGGGGGCCCAGAACTGAACACAGGACTCAAGGTGTGGTCTAACCAGTGCAGAGTACAGGGGCAGAATGACCTCCCTGCTCCTGCTGACCACACCATTGCTGATGCAGGCCAGGATGCCACTGGCTCTCTTGGCCACCTGGGCACACTGCTGGCTCATGTTCAGGTGGGTATCAATCAGCACCCCCAGATCCCTCTCTGTCTGGCTGCTCTCCAGCCACTCCCACCCCAGCCTGTATCTCTGCATGGGGTTGTTGTGGCCAAAGTGCAGCACCCTGCACTTGGAGCTATTGAACCCCATCCCATTGGACTCTGCCCATCTGTCCAGGTGGTCAAGGTCCCGCTGCAGAGCCCTTCTGCCCTCCAACCCAGCCACATCTGCCCCCAGCTTAGTGTCATCTGCAAACTTGCTGATGACTGATTCCATGCCCTCATTACTGGGAGAAATTAAATCCTTAACTGTGAGAAGAAAGAGAACAAACCAACAGTAGCCTATATCACCCATTCTGCTGCTGAGAAATGCAACTTGTCCAAATATATGTAAGACACTTCTCACACACTGCTCAGTTCACTCTTAGTTCTGCCTCTTCTTTCTGGCTGGCTGTATGGTTGCCTCTGCCTTAACTCTTTAATCCAACCTAACCCTTTTTCCTCTAACCTCCTTGTTGTCTTGTCTTTTTGGCATCTCACCTGAGATCTCTCCAGATTTATCATGTGAGATACACAGGGGTTGATCTGGTTATTTGTGAAGGGGAGGAGGGGGCTTGGGTTAGGAGCCCTCCTGGGGACTCTGATTGTTTCTGGGAGGGGTATTGTGTGTCTGTATTACTTTTAACTTGTACATAACTGTATATAGTTGTGTATGTATGTGCTTGTAAGTTGTGCTAAGCTGGAAATATAGCTTCATTCCTTAACTTCCCGCCAGCTGAGTCTAGTCTAGTTTACTTTCTTAAGTGGGGGGGGGGGGGGGGGGGGGCAGGTAACTTCCAAGCCATCACAAAAGTATATTGCAAATAATTTCATTATACAGGAAAAAGAAAAGAGAGTGCTAAAAAACTGTATATGGTGAGTTACTGACTGACAGTCTGTAACAAAATTACTCTGACATGGCCTAGGCCTATCATAAATTCAGGACAAGAGTCTCAGAATCTCTGCCACCCCTCTTTCTTCAGTTTTTACTGTGAATACCATTAATACCACTATTCTACAATGGTCACAGGATCACAGGATATTAGGGGTTGGAAGGGACTAAAGGAGATCATCAAGTCCAACCCCCCTGCCAGAATAGGGCCACAGAATCTAGCACAGGTCACAGAGAAACGCATCCAGTCAAGCCTTGAAAGTCTACAGAGGAGACTCCACAACCTCCCTGGGGAGTATAGCCATAGTATCTCTTTCCTATTATTTGAAACTTGCAAGCAACAGCACTTACTCATTTGACTCATTTGCACTGTGTCTGACCATGAGATCAGATTTCAGCCACAATGCTACTTCGGAGGCAGAATCCAGATGGACCCAATAGGCAAAGGGATGGGGAAATCCCCTTCATACCCGCAGGGGAAGCTGCATTCAGTGGAAAATATGCACTGAATGTATCATTGGTGGCAGTATGAGAGTCATGATCCCCTAAGGTTAGTACCAGAGACAGAGCTTTCAGATGTCTTCAGTGGAGCCCCTCTGGAGGTGACTCACCACAGCAGAAGTGCTGAATCAGTCCTGACTCCAAATCACCAGGACACTGAAACAGTTTGCTATTAGCACTCACCAACATCACTTTGTATTACGCTGCTAAGCAAGCAGAAGTTCTAACTGCTAAGCAAGCAGAAGTTCTAATTGTGGTGCTGCTTACTATATTTTGAGGAGAATGTAATTCTAGGTTAATAATGATTAGAAGTAGGTGAGTTCTAGGCTACTTATTTTGGAATATATTTTCTGTAGGAGTGCTTGGAGATCTTGCAGCCTGAAACACAAGCAGTTCTCTTTTCCCACCTTCTGCATTCGTTTTGACTTAATCTGTGTCTACACAGATTGTTTTAACTGAAGTTTCTGCAGTGTCTGCTCACCCTCCCTATTTTTAGAGAAAAGTATTATTAAGAGTTCTTCAGCAGAAGTATCTGATCTAAAAGAGAGGGATAGATTCTTGTCCTTTTTCCTCTCCTCTCCTCTCCTCTCCTCTCCTCTCCTCTCCTCTCCTCTCCTCTCCTCTCCTCTCCTCTCCTCTCCTCTCCTCTCCTCTCCTCTCCTCTCCTCTCCTCTCCTCTCCTCTCCTCTCCTCTCCTCTCCTCTCCTCTCCTCTCCTCTCCTCTCCTCTCCTCTCCTCTCCTCTCCTCTCCTCTCCTCTCCTCTCCTCTCCTCTCCTCTCCTCTCCTCTCCTCTCCTCTCCTCTCCTCTCCTCTCCTCTCCTCTCCTCTCCTCTCCTCTCCTCTCCTCTCCTCTCCTCTCCTCTCCTCTCCTCTCCTCTCCTCTCCCCTCTCCCCTCCCCTCCCCTCCCCTCCCCTCCCCTCCCCTCCCCTCCCCTCCCCTCCCCTCCCCTCCCCTCCCCTCCCCTCCCCTCCCCTCCCCTCCCCTCCCCTCCCCTCCCCTCCCCTCCCCTCCCCTCCCCTCCCCTTTTTCCTTCCCTTTTTCCTTCCCTTTTTCCTCTTCTTCCCTCTTCTCTTCTCCCTTTCCTTCCCCCTTTCCTTCCCCTTTTCCCTTTCCCTTTCCTTTCCTTCCCCTTTTCCCTTTCCTTCCATATTTTTCTGGTGGGTTTTTTCCCCAGTTTCTTTTCTCCTGTTATCCTGGGCACAGTTATGCCACGTTTCCTAACCTGCACTAGTCACCTGGCAACCTCAACAAGCTCCATTTATCCCCTTGGCTAAAGCAAGCAGGGAAAGGAATCTATGGGTTTTTAAAAGCTCCCATTACTTAAAGAGTATTCTTCAATGTACTTTTGGACTGTGTTGGGCTTGGTGGATTCACTCACCTTCCATCCTGCTTTCCCTACATCTTCTTGTTCCTAGGTTGGAAAAATGTGTCTGTGTGAATCTGTAGCCTTTTATTTGTCTGTCCTCATTAATTTTGAGAAGCTCTGGACACGGGAACAAAGAATGAGAGAATCTTGAAGAAACCTCAGTCTGGAAGAAACTTCTGTTTTGAAAAAGCTTCAGCTCCTAAGGAGGAACTTTTCTTACCAATCCCATTTTCTGCTAGAAATGCAACCTTTTTATTTTCATCATACCAAACGACTCAATGACTGAATTCTGATCTTGGGGATTTCTTAGAAAAATAAAGGTAAGACTTACCTTTTTCTCTCACCCAGAGGTAATGTTTTGCTTCATAAGATGGCCTTTTGCTATAGTGCTGTATATCTTCAGTAAAATATCTAGGAAAATGAAACCAACGTATTGAGTGAGGTCTAAATGTGTTGCATAGACTCACAGAATGGTTTAGGTTGGAAGGGACCTCAAGGATCATCTAGTTCTGAGTCCCTGCTGTAGGCAGAGATACCTCTCACTAGAACAGGTTGCTCAAGGCCTCATCTAACCTGGCCTTGAACACCTCCAGGGAGGTTGTGGAGCACAGAATCACAGAATGTGATCAAAGATCACATTCTGTGATTCTGTGCTCCACAACCTCCCTGGGTAACCTGTGCCAGTGTCTCACCACCCTCACTGTAAAGAACTTCTTCCTAACATCTAGTTTGAATCTCCCCTCTGCCAGTTTAAACCCATTACCCCTCGTCCTGTCATTACAAGACCTTGTCAATAGTCCCTCCCCAGCCCTCCTGTAGCCTCCTTCAGATACTGGAAGGCCACTATAAGGTCTCCTTGAAGCCTGCTCCTCTCCAGGCTGAAGAGCCCCAACTCTTGTAGCCTGGAATGTAAAGATTTTTAACACTGCAAATATTCATAAGGCTTTTGAGGGAAGTCTTACAAGCTACCCCTAGTCTTGGGCAAGTGTAGCTGGAAAGCTGTCTAGGAGAAAGGGACCTGGGGGTTTCTAATCAACAAACAACCAAATATGAGCAAGCAGTGTGCCCAGGTGGCAAAGCAAGCCAATTGCATCCTGGCTTGTATCCAACAGGAATAGGGAGGTGATTGTTCCCTTGTACTTTGCTCTGGTGAGGCCACACCTCAAGTATTGCATTCAGTTTTTGGCACCTCAGTACAACAAAGATGTAGAGTTGCTGGAGTGAGTGCAGAGGAGGGCAGTGAAGCTGGTGAAAGGCTTGGAGAATAAAGGAAAGGAAAGGAAAGGAAAGGAAAGGAAAGGAAAGGAAAGGAAAGGAAAGGAAAGGAAAGGAAAGGAAAGGAAAGGAAAGGAAAGGAAAGGAAAGGAAAGGAAAGGAAAGGAAAGG
Organism: Pogoniulus pusillus; assembly: GCF_015220805.1. Classification (NCBI taxonomy): domain Eukaryota; kingdom Metazoa; phylum Chordata; class Aves; order Piciformes; family Lybiidae; genus Pogoniulus; species Pogoniulus pusillus. Next base: position 45,379,338 of record NC_087265.1, read on the forward strand.
AAAGGAAAGGAAAGGAAAGGAAAGGAAAGGAAAGGAAAGGAGAAAGGAAAGGAAAGGCAAGGAAAGGCAAGGCAAGGCAAGGCAAGGCAAGGCAAGGCAAGGCAAGGCAAGGCAAGGCAAGGCAAGGCAAGGCAAGGCAAGGCAAGGCAAGGCAAGGCAAGGCAAGGCAAGGCAAGGAAAGGCAAGGAAAGGCAAGGAAAGGAAAGGAAAGGAAAGGAAAGGAAAGGAAAGGAAAGGAAAGGAAAGGAAAGGAAAGGAAAGGAAAGGAAAGGAAAGGAAAGGAGAAGGAAAGGAAAGGAAAGGAAAGGAAAGGAAAGGAAAGGAAAGGAAAGGAAAGGAAAGGAAAGGAAAGGAAAGGAAAGGAAAGGAAAGGAAAGGAAAGGAAAGGAAAGGAAAGGAAAGGAAAGGAAAGGAAAGGAAAGGAAAGGAAAGGAAAGGAAAGGAAAGGAAAGGAAAGGAAAGGAAAGGAAAGGAAAGGAAAGGAAAGGAAAGGAAAGGAAAGGAGAGGAAAGGAAAGGAAAGGAAAGGAAAGGAAAGGAAAGGAGAGGAAAGGAAAGGAGAAGAAAAGGAAAGGAAAGGAGAAGAAAAGGGGGAAAAGTGAAAAGGAAAAGAAAAAAGGAAAGGAAAGAAAAAGGAAAAGAAATGGAAAAGAAAAGAGAAAAGAAAAGAAAAGAAAAGAAAAGAAAAGAAAAGAAAAGAAAAGAAAAGAAAAGAAAAGAAAAGAAAAGAAAAGAAAAGAAAAGAAAAGAAAAGAAAAGAGAAAGGAAAAGACAGAAAAGGAAAAAGAAAATAAAAGGAAAAGAAAAAAAAGGAAAGAAAAAGGAAAAGACAAGACAAGACAAAATCCAGGAAGATAAAATGTATTGATTAACAATTACAGATTTACAGTTTTAAAGCAGACTTCATAAGCTATGTATTTATACTTGCTGGTAAGAGCAGGTGTCAATGTATTGCTCTGAGAGTCTTAGGACGTAGGCAAAGCAGTGCTTGTAGGCAGTAGTGTCTTTTTCCAGGCAAGCAGGAAAAAGCTGAAAATACCCTAACAACTTCTGGGCAGTTGCTTTTAACTTTCATTCAGCCTTGAAATATGCTGCTTCAGTTTTGGGCCTGGGAAGGGTCTCTGAGCAAATGTTGGTTGGTTTGGTTTGGTTTGTTTTTTTCTGTTCTGGTTTTCCTAAATTACCTAATTTTCTTTTATAGGTCATTCTTATGCAAGAGGCTAAAAGTACTTAAATTTGCAGGATGAAAACATGGCACAGGCACTGCTGGCACCACCAGGACCTGAAAGCTTCCGCTACTTTACTAGAGAGTCTCTTGCAGCTATTGAAAAGCGTTCTGCAGAAGAGAAAGCTAAAAAGCCCAAGCAAGAACATACAGATGATGATGATGAAAATGGTCCAAAACCAAACAGTGACTTGGAGGCAGGAAAGACTCTGCCATTTATTTATGGTGACATACCTCCAGGAATGGTGTCTGAACCTTTGGAAGACTTGGACCCATACTACATCAACAAAAAAGTGAGTGAAGAGTATTTTGCACACACAGAGCAAAATTTCTTGCACCAGAAAGGTTTAATGACTAAAATATGATGGTTTGAGCTATCAAGCCACTAAATGTAGAGAAAAATATGTTTTAATTTCAATTTAATTTGAAATGAGTTAATGTGCAAATAGTTTTACAATGATTTATGCTTTTCTATACTGTGGCTCTTTCAACCTCAGTTGTTATTTACTTCATTGTAAGGAAGATATCACTTCCTCAAGATTGCCTGAACTTCAGAACATGACTGAATTTTCCTGATCTCAGTGTAGCAATAAGACTGGATATGACATGGGTTTGCAGTGGAGATGGTTGTAGATAACCAGGTAGCATTCATCCAAGTTAGTGAAACAAAGGACTGTAAGTTTATGCATTGTTTCTGCTATATCTATTTAACATACAGGATCTCAGGATCACATGAAGCATGGGGTGATCCTTTGTCCTAGATTTGTACAGGACTTATTTCCTTGTACTAAGAAAGCTGATTGAGAATACTCAGAGAGAATATGAACTCAGAGTTGGTTTTTTTTTCCCCATTGCCTTTTTTTGTTGTTTTGTTTTGTTTTCTTTTAGCTGTGCTCCTGTAGTCCAAGGCTACCTCCAAGGCTTTTTACTCCCTGAGTCCAACCTCCCTGCCAGAGTAGGACCACACAATCTAGGACAGATCACAGAGGAACTCATCCAGACAGGCCTTGAAAGTCTCCAGGGAAGGAGACTCCACAACCTCTCTGGGGAGCCTGTTCCAGTGCTCTGTGATCCTTATAGCAAAGAAGATCCCCCTTATGTTGAGGTGGAACCTTTTATGCTGCAACTTACACCCATTGCTCCTTGTCCTATCCCAGGGAGCAGTGAGCAGAGCCTGTCCCCCCTCTCCTGACCAGTACTCCCTGGGGATCTTCAAGAAAAGACTGGATGAGGCACTTAGTGCCATGGTCTAGTTGATTGGTTAGGGCTGGGTGATAGGTTGGACTGGATGATCTTGGAGGTCTCTTCCAACCTGGCTGATTTTATGATTCTATGTATTAAATCCCCTCTCAGTCTTCTCTTCTTCAGACTAAAAAGTCCCCCCTCAGTGTCTCCTCATAAGGCCTGCTCTCCAGTCCCCATAAACATATATAAACATACACAAACATATATCTAAATATGTATATAACACATCTATCTGTCTCTCTATATATAGCATACATATATATGTGTGGGTAAGGAGAGCAAAGCAAGATGAAGCTGTGGATAGTAACCCTAAATTTATACATGCAGAAGATGTTTTATGGACAAGTGCTTGAGATTCTTTTTTATCATCTCTTTGCAACAGAGAAGGAAATGGACACAGTTGCTCTGATGACAGCTCAAAGTATTCCAGGGTGCCACCGAGAGAAGGAATTTGATGTTGAGCAATGATTTAAAAAAAAAAGGAAATATAAAATATCTCAAACTGGAAAGAAACTTTGTTCATTAGGAAAACAATCGTGCCAATACTGCTCTCATTTCTGTGGCCAAATTTGTGTTTGTCTTTGGTTTCAAAAGTACTATAAAAATGATGGTTTCTGATGGTTTGGGTGTTACCTGCTCCCCGCCCCTCCCCCCCATCTAAAATCACCCAGACTAGACTCAGCTGAACTGGAAACTAAAGAAATGAAGCTTTATATTCACAGCTTAGCACAATATAGAAGCTGATATTTACAATATGTACAGCTATAGATAAAAATAGACAAGTTAAAAGGTAATACAGAAACACAACAGCCCTCTCAGAAACCAGAGCCCCCAGGAGGGGCTCCAAACCACCCTTCCACCTTCTTCCCACCCCTCTGCCTTACCCCAGACTTTGCCTTATGTTCAAGGTGAGTTTGGATGGTTGGCCACGGGGGTTAGGAAGCAGATGGACTAGTCACACAGACAGCAGGTCAGGTTAGAGAGAGAGAGAAGTTGAGCCCAAAGCCCAGAGAGCAACTGCGCTATCTATATTAACATTCTTGTTCTTATACAGTGCATGCAGCCAGAGCCCAAAAGCAACTCCCTTATCTATATTTGTGTTCCTGTTTTTATCCATCTCAGCAAGCCTATGAGTGCAGTAGACATCACCATAGTTTCCTTTTCAATTCTTCTCACTAAAATATCCCAGCTAGGCTCAGACTAGCACATGGTTTCAGTAAAAGGCACACAAACCAAAGTAGAATCCATATGTAACTGCATAACCTAAGAGATGCCCAAGTTAAAGAAAAAAAGTGCTGTAGATAACAGAAATATTAAAATGATTAAGGGATTATGCTTTAAATGAAAGAGAAGGAGTTTTGCCCAGGGTTAATTTATTTACATGGGTTTGGTTATGTCTACCTTTCCAATCAGATTCTGATTTACAGTATCATTGTGTGCACTAAACCCTACTATTGGCTAGTTGCATGAAAACACAGGAATAAAGGTGCAAAGATATTTTTAGTTTTAAGTTTTCTGAGCAAGTCTTCTACAAATGAAGTCTTAGATAACCTGAAAAGCATCAAAGGATACTTTTCAACCTACAAGGATCTGAAAAAGTAGCAAGTGTATTTTGGAACAGAAGAGTAAAAACTCAGACTACTGATGAACTTGTTAGTCTAGGAGTGTAATTAGTCAACTGAAGAACATTTTGTCATCTTTTGGCATCTGTATTAATGTTATGTACCAGCCTAATCATAGAATCAACCAGGTTGGAAGAGACCTCCAAGATCATCCAGTCCAACCTATCCCTCAGCCCTAGCCAGTCAACCAGACCATGGCACTAAGTGCCTCATCCAGGCTTTTCTTGAACACCTCCAGGGATGGTGCCTCCACCACCTCCCTGGGCAGCCCATTCCAATGCCAATCACTCTCTCTGTGAAGAACTTCCTCCTAATATCCAGCCTATACTTTTCCCTGGCACAACTTGAGACTAATGTGCTCAACCAACAACAAATGGACAACTTCAATGGCGAAATACAATCAGTTATCCCTCATCCAGTTTATAGCAGAAACTACTCTTAATCAGCAGCTTGTCAATGCAGAGAAAATCATACATGAACTGTAGTCAGCCTTCAGGCTCTGCTGCATCTGTGACCTTGGGACAGGCAGTATCTTTCTAGCATTTCTAGCTAGGACTGTAGTGTTGGAGAAATTCTTGTTAGCGGAGCACACAAGAATTGATAAACAATGAGCAACCCGTGCTGGGAATGTCCTTGAATCCATCTTGGGAGTTTAGATAGCAGGCACAGGGTAGCTTCCCCCAACATGCAGCTGCAGGGGGTGGAGTGCAGCTGCAGGTGGGCAGAGTTTAGCCAGCCCCAGAGGCTGACCCTCAGATTGTTATGGTATGCTGACCTATTGATGCCTTACAAGTAACTCTGGACCCTCTGACTCTAACCAATCTTGGTGGAGCACACCTCTTGCTGGAATGCATACAAGTCACTGTATCACAGAAATAAAGTGGATTTGAGCATCTAACCATATTGGTAAGCAAAGAGTCACCTTCCCATAGCGCTCCACCGAACGTGTTTTCCAACACTGTAGGGCAAAGAGAAGTGCCAACGAGTGCAAGTTCCTTCTTTGTCACCCTCAAAGTTATGCTTGATGCTACTCTGTCAGCAGGCACTGGCAACACACTTCCACCTCTTTTCTTTCCCACTGTAGAGAGGTTGCTTTCTCTCTCAGAGATGCAGGCCAGATAGGTAGTAAAGGCCATGGAGAGGGCAGCATTTTTCTGATCATAGCCAAGTTTTCACAGAGAATGGAAATCAACATGGAGAGCAGTGATACTATATAGCTCTGCTGAGGGAGTAAGAAAGGCTCCATTATGGTAACACAAAGCAGAGCCATTAACAAACAAAGAGCAAAAGCAATGAATAACAGTCATGTCCTGAAGAAATTTCAAACCATACTGAAGATGCAAGTAAACCTCACACACAAATACACTTGGAATAAAAATGAAAACACTTAGGCAATGACTGCCAACAGGAGCAGAATGAAATGAACACGAATCATAGGCTTATAAAGTCAGATTTTAGAAGGTAGCTACCAAAATTTGGTGCTGATGTATGAAATAGTAAACCAGGGCGGGGTGTGAAGAAAAGAGTTCTTGTAATAGGATGCCAAACTCTGCCATATGTTTGTCTTCAACTGCTCAAAATTATGTCAGCTGGCAATTTATTAATCTCTTTGGTGTTTAATCAACTGATATTGGTAGCATTTAAATCTCTAAAATTATATGATGGTTACTTGTTTAGCGACAGGTGTTGGCTCTTGTCATCATGTATATGTGTATATAGTTCTGTCAAGTATTTGTTCCAAATCCCATCTGGCACTTAGAACTGCTGTTTTGCTAGTTTGTGTTTAGTTTGTGTTTGCTCATGAGGTGGAATCATAGAATCATAGCATCAAGCAGGTTGGAAGAGACCTCCAAGATCATCCAGTCCAACCTAGCACCCAGCCCTAGCCAATCAACTAAACCATGGCACTAAGGGCCTCATCCAGGCTTTGCTTGAACACCTCCAGGGATGTACTTGATTAATTTGAAGCTCTGATTTGGATCAAATACTTCATTAGAAATAAAAGTGAAAATATGAAAATTATGAATCTGCATTTTGCTGTTACTGATAAACTGACATAGGTGCTGATAGTTCCCACAAAGTTCAATAACACCAGAATTCAGCCCACATGCTGAGAAATTTAGGGAACTGGAGAAATGGCTGTGGAATTGGCTGGAAGGCTGGGCCCAGAGAGTGGTGGTGAATGGTGCCACAGCCAGTTGGCAGCTGTCACCAGTGGTGTGCCCTAGGAATCAGTGCTGGGCACAGTCCTGTTCAGTATCTTTATCGATGATCTGGACCAGGGTACTGAGTTCAGCATCAGTAAGTTTGCAGATGACACCAAGCTAGGAGCAGGTGTGGAGCTGTTGGAGGTTAGGAGAGCCCTCCAGAGGGACCTGGACAGGCTGGATGGATGGGCAGAGGCCAAGGGGATGAGATTGAACAAGGCCAAGTGCAGGGTTCTGCACTTCGGCCACAATCCCAAGCAGCACTACAGGCTGGGGACAGAGTGGCTGAGAGAACCCAGGCAGAGAGGGAGCTGGGGGTGCTGCTAGATAGTAGCTGAAGATGAGCCAGCAGTGTGCCCAGGTGGCCAGGAGAGCCAAAGGCATCCTGGCCTGGATCAGGAATAGTGTGACTAGTAGGATGAGGGAGGTTATTCTTCCCCTGCACTCAGCACTGGTCAGGCCACACCTTGAGTGCTGTGTCCTGTTCTGGGCCCCTCCATTCAAGAGAGATGTTGAGGTGCTGGAAAGTGTCCAGAGAAGGGCAACGAAGCTGGTGAGGGGCCTGGAGCACAGCCCTGTGAGGAGAGGCTGAGGGAGCTGGGGGTGTGCAGCCTGGAGAAGAGGAGGCTCAGGGGGGACCTCATTGCTGTTTACATCTACCTGAAGGGAGGCTGTAGCCAGGTGGGGGTTGGTCTCCTCTCCCAAGCAACCAGCAACAGAACAAGGGGGCATAGTCTCAAGTTGTGCCAGGGGAGGTCTAGGCTGGATGTGAGGAGGAAGTTGTTGGCAGAGAGAGTGATTTCCCACTGGAATGGCCTGCCCAGGTCAGTGGTGGAGTCGCCGTCCCTGGAGGTGTTCAAGAAAAGTCTGGATGAGGCACTTAGTGCCATGGTCTGGTTGATTGGCCAGGGCTGGGTGCTAGGTTGGCCTGGCTGATCTTGGAGGTCTCTTCCAACCTGGTTGATTCTATGACTCTTTCTAAAGAAAGGAAGCCTTGATCCACTCTATTCATAGAATTCAATTATTTTCTTGTCATGAGTAAAAAGTAGAATGAAACTTGAACCTTCCAAGCATGCAATGCAATCCTCTAGGAAGAGGTAAGGACATTTATGTAGTCAGCACTGTGTTTTAATTCTGTATTTCTGTTTTTTTTTGCAGACTTTCATAGTATTGAATAAGGGAAAGGCAATTTTCCGATTCAGTGCCACATCTGCCTTGTACATTTTAACTCCTTTTAATCCCATCAGAAAAATTGCTATCAAGATTTTGGTACATTCATATCCTTTTTTTCCCCTTAATGTTGCTATTAGAAACTATTTAATTACTGAAATAATGCTGTTCATATGGGTGTACAAATGATGTCCATGTAAGTGTGCTATGCTAAGTAAACATATGATGATCACTCTAGAAGGGCAGCAATATCACATGTGAATTGCAGCATGATCTTTGTTCCTACTGAGTGTGGTGGTTTGGGTGTTACCTGCCTCCACATACTATGTAAAATCACCTAGACTAGACTCAGTAGCTCTGGAAATTGAATGATTGAAGCTTTATATTTACAGCTTAGCACAATATACAAGCAGATATTTACAATATATACAGCTAGAGACAGAAAGAGACAAGTTAATACAGAACACAACAGCCCTCCCAGAAACCAGGCTCCCCAGGAGGGGTTCTCAACTGCCCTTCCACCTTTCTCCCATCCCTCTCCCTTACCCCAGACTTTGCTTTGTGCTCAAGGTAGCTTGGAGGGTCGGCTGGGGGGATTAGGAAGCAGATGGATTGGTCACACAGATGGCAGGTTAGGTTAGATGGAAGTTCAGCCCAAAACCCAGAGCTCTTGTTCTTATCCATCTCAGCAAGCCTATGAGTGAAGTAGACATCACCACTGTTACCTTTTCACAGCCTGCTCTTGTTCTTATCCATCTCAGCAAGCCTATGAGTGAAGCAGACATCACCACTGTTACCTTTTCACAGCCTGCTCCTGTTCTTATCCATCTCAGCAAGCCTATGAGTGAAGTAGCCATCACCACTGTTACCTTTTCACAGCCTGCTCTTGTTCTTATCCATCTCAGCAAGCCTATGAGTGAAGCAGGCATCACCACTGTTACCTTTTCACAGCCTGCTCTTGTTCTTATCCATCTCAGCAAGCCTATGAGTGAAGCAGGCATCACCACTGTTACCTTTTCACAGCCTGCTCTTGTTCTTATCCATCTCAGCAAGCCTATGAGTGAAGCAGACATCACCACTGTTACCTTTTCACAGCCTGCTCTTGTTCTTATCCATCTCAGCAAGCCTATGACTGAAGTAGACATCACCACTGTTACCTTTTCACAGCCTATAGTCTAATTCTTCTCACCAATATCCCAGCTAGGCTCAAACTAGCATACGGAGAGGAATTCTCTGCTGAGCCACCTAGAGCCATCAGAGTTTAAATATTAGGCTTTATATACAAAAGGAGACCTGATCCCATAGTAAGCCCTGCAGCTAAGGCCAAATTAGTAACAAACCATTGCACTTGAATATCTCTAAGGTCATGCTTTACCCAGACCAGTGGTACTATTCAAAACTAGACTCACTTAGCAAGGACAAAAGAGTGTGAGTAAAGAACTGCTTTTTCAGGCCTATTTTTTTCTGCCTTGTATTTTCAGCATTGGGGTAGGTGCCCTATAAAAGATCCAGGTCAGAATAAAGGAGAATATTTTCAAATGTATTTCAATCATGTCCAAAGCACACCTCGAGCATAAAGAACCAACATCTGCCCTAAGATCTTTTAGAATAATCCCCCTGATCTTGATGAGTAATTATTGAGGTGCTTGTTTCATGGTTTTATAGATTTAAGGATGTGCTTAAGTTTCATTTAAATTCTCAACCTGCCCTAATGATAGAAGTAATGCATAGGTTTACAGTAGGTGCACCATTGTGAGGGTTTGGGTGATACCCACCCCCCACACTTAAGAAAATCACCCAGACTAGAGTCAGCTGAGCTGGAAATTGAATGAATGAAGCTTTATATTTACAGCTTAGCACAATATACAAGCAGATAGTTACAGTATATAGACAGCTATAGACAGAAACAGACATGATAAAAAAGTAATATCACAGTATCATCAAGGTTGGAAGAGACCCCACAGATCATCAAGTCCGAGGGAGATGGTGGAGGCACCGTCCCTGGAGGTCTTCAAGAAAAGACTGGATGAGGCACTTAGTGCCATGGTCTGGTTGACTGGATAGGGCTGGGTTAGACTGGATGATCTTGGAGGTCTCTTCCAACCTGGTTGATTCTATGATTCTATGATTCCATGATTCTAAGTCCAACCCTTTACCACAGAGCTCAAGGCTAGACCATGGCACCAAGTGCCACGTCCAACCCTGCCTTGAACAGCTCCAGGGACGGCGACTCCACCACCTCCCCGGGCAGCCCATTCCAGTGTCCAATGACTCTCTCAGTGAAGAACTTTCTCCTCACCTCCAGCCTAAATCTCCCCTGGCACAGCCTGAGGCTGTGTCCTCTCGTTCTGGTGCTGGCCACCTGAGAGAAGAGAGCAACCTCCTCCTGGCTACAACCACCCCTCAGGTAGTTGTAGACAGCAATGAGGTCACCTCTGAGCCTCCTCTTCTCCAGGCTAACCAATCCCAGCTCCCTCAGCCTCTCCTCGTAGGGCTGTGCTCAAGGCCTCTCCCCAGCCTCGTCGCCCTTCTCTGGACACAGCAACCCTCCCAGAAACCAAAGTCCCCAGAAGGAGCTCCCAACCACCCTTCTGCCTTCCTCCCACCTCTCTACCTTACCCCAAACTTTGCTTTATGTTCAAAGGTGAGTTTAGAGGGTCAGCCAGGGGGGTTAGGAAGCAAATGGATTAGTCACACAGACATCAGGTTAGGTTAGAGAGAAGTGCAGCCCCAAAGTCAGAGAGCAAACTGACTTTGTGTTCTTGTTCTAATCCATCTCAGCAAGCCTATGAGTGAAGCAGACATCACCATTGTTTCCTTTTCACAGCCTATCAGCTAATTCTTCTCACCAAAACACCCCAGCTAGGCTCAAACTAGCACAACCATAATACACCAGATAGCATACAATTTAAAATAGATAAAATCATGTGCCAAGCTTCATTTTCTGGTTTTATTGATAATGTCACACCCTTTGTACATACTTCTATACACTTAATATGTTTAATTATTTCAATGTTATAAAACTGCCAGACTTTTTTGGACCTACATGCCTTAACTCTATTCTACCTTATTCAGCATGCTTATTATGTGCACTATTTTGACCAACTGTGTATTTATGACCATGAGTAACCCTCCAGACTGGACAAAGAATGTAGAGTAAGTTAAACCTTTTTACTTCTTTAGTTTTCCATTTTTGTTTTTGTGTGACTCCAAACAAGAAGCTGCATGCCAGAGCAGGCTCTTTCAGAGTCATGAGGAATCAGATTCCATGACATCAACAATATAATTCTGTTTCACTCCTGAAGAATTTAGGTGGTTAAGAGTCATGTCTTGTTCTTTAAAGTTATGTCTCAGGAATACCTGAACTTCTACTGTGAAGTACAAACATGAACTCCTGTACCCTGGGTGTTTGTTCTGAGCTGTAAATTGGAAAAGGAGCTCCAGAACTTCAAATATACATATAAAGTTGTTGTGTGTCAGTGGTAAGGTCAACCATATATTCATAGAATCATAGAATCAACCAGGTTGGAAGAGACCTCCACGATCATCCTGGCCAACCTAGCACTCAGCCCTGGCCAGTCAACCAGACCATGGCACTAAGTGCCTCATCCAGGCTTTGCTTCAACACCTCCAGGGACAGCGACTCCACCACCTCCCTGGGCAGCCCATTCCAATGCCAATCACTCTCTCTGACAACAACTTCCTCCTAACATCCAGCCTAGACCACCCCCAGCACAACTTGAGACTGTGTCCCCTTGTTCTATTGCTGGTTGCCTGGCAGAAGAGACCAACCCCACCTGGCTACAGCCTCCCTTCAGGTAGTTGTAGACAGCAATGAAGTCAGCCCTGAGCCTCCTATTGCTTGAGTATCCATGGTCTTCACACAGTGGGACATTGATTGTGGCTTGCTGAAGTGCAAGTTACAGCAAGCACAGGCAACACCCAAACTACAAGCAACTTAAACTGCTGAAGAAATGACTTTACCTATGAAGCAGTACTAAAGAGCAGACAGAAGTATGAAAACCATGTGCCATGGTCTAGTTGACTGGATAGGGCTGGATGCTAGGTTGGACTGGATGATCTTGGAGGTCTCTTCCAACCTGCTTGATTCTATGATTCTAACCACATCTCTGCTCTCTGTTTTTTGTTCATGGTTATACATGCATGTTTGTTCTCTGACAAAATATAGATGCACTTTTTCTGTTGAAGGAAATACACTGTTTTCTGTGAAATCATATTTCCATGAGAAACTCAGCTCTAATTGCTTGTGGCTTCCTCCATTCCCTCCTGTCCTCCAACAGCCATTATTGATTCCTATCTGTTTATTTCACTGCATTAAAGAACCTTCCTCTGAATGCTGTATTTAGAAGCTGCACTCTATCCATGGGTTCCCAGTGTGCTCAACAGTGATTATGGCTTGTTAGAGTTTCTGAGAGTCTGAAAGGAGAGGAGTAGTGTCTGCAGGTAGGTTTCCTTTAGTCTGGAGGTCTGCAAAGGCCCACAGCAGTCTCAGAAGTCCCTGCATCACACTGGTTATAACTGACTGTTCTATGCTTTTCAATTTATAGAATCATAGAATCAGTCAGGGTTGGAAGGGACCACAAGGATCAGCCAGTTCCAACCCCCCTGCCATGCCCAGGGACACCCTACCCTAGATCAGGCTGGCCACAGCCTCATCCAGCCTGGCCTTAAACACCTCTAGGGATGGGGTCTCAACCACCTCCCTGGGCAACCCATTCCAGGCTCTCACCACTCTCACAGTGAGGAACTTCTCACGTCCACTCTGAATCTCCCCACCTCCAGCTTTGCTCCATTCTCCCTAGTTTTGTCACTCCCTGAGAGCCTAGAAAGTCCTTCCCCAGCTTTTTTGTAGCCCCCTTCAGATACTGGAAGGCCACAAGTAGGTCACTTGGGAGCCTCCACTTCTCCAGACTGAACAGCCCCAACTCTTTCACATTGTTCTTATAGCAGAGCTGCTGCAGCCCTCTGAGCATCCTCGTGGCCCTTCTCTGGACATGCCTCAGCATCTCCACATCCCTCTTGGAATAGAGGCTCCACAACTGGATGCAGTACTCCAGGTGGGGCCTCACCAGAGTGGAGTAGAGGGGAAGAATCACCTCCCTCACCCTGCTGGCCACACTTCTGATGCAGCCCAGGCTCTGGTTGGCTTTCTGGGCTGCAAGTGCACACTGCTGGCTCATGCTGAGCTTCTCCTGCACCAGCACCCCCAAACCCATCTTCTCAGCGCTGTTCTCCAGCCAGTCCCTACCCAGCCTGGATTTGTGCTTGGCATTGTCTCGACCCAGCTGCAGGACCTTGCACTTGGTCTTGTTGAACCTCATGAGATTGGTTTGTGCCCTTGAATTTATGCCATTCCCCCACCAGGTAAATTTGTAACCAAGCTCTATATCCTCTGGAACAACAGTCTGGGCATGTTTAACCTTTATTCATGAAACACACCTGCATTACAGACATGAATATAGTTGTTATCAGAACTGATTTTCACAAAACTCTCTGAGTAAAACCAAACCAAAACCCACCAAAACAAAACAAAACAAAAATCCCCATCCTCCCAAACCAACCAACTAAACCGAATTCATTGTTCTTAGCACTTAAATCTATCTACATGTAAGCAAGGAAGAAGTCCTGTGAGTGTCAATATAAATAATGAAGTCTGAAATGTGTCTCTAAATAACTAGAGTCTGAAATTCTTTGTGAGCACAAAAACTGAGATTAAGTGAACCATTTAGAAAATGTGTGAGGTTCAAATTCCACCTGCTGAAAACCCATTCCCTTCTTAAGTGTCTGGGGAAAGTTCAGTTAATGGTTTCTTCCTTTCACTTCTACATACTTTTTGTGTAAGCCATCTTTGATAAAGAATGGTGTGATGGTTTGAGTGTTACCTGCCCCTCCACACTTAGGAAAATCACCCAGACTAGACTCAGCTGCTCTGGAAATTGAATGAATGAAGCTTTATATTTGCAGCTAAGCACAATATACAAGCAGATAGTTACAATATATGCAGATATATACAAGTTAAAAAAGTAATACAGAAACACAACAGCCCTCCCAGAAACCAGAGTCCCCAGGAGGGGCTCCCAACCACCCTTCCACCTTCTCCCCACCCCTCTACCTTACTCCAGACTTTGCCTTATGTTCAAAGGTGAGTTTAGAGGGTTGGCCAGGGGGGTTAGGAAGCAGAGGGATTAGTCACACAGACATCAGGCTAGGTTAGAGAGAAGTGCAGCCCCAAAGCCAGAGAACAACTCTCTTATCTGTGTTTGTGTTCTTGTTTTTATCCATCTCAGCAAGCCTATGAGTGCAGCAGACATCACCATTGTTTCCTTTTCGCAGCCTATCATCTAATTCTTCTCACCCAAACACCCCAGCTAGGCTCAAACTAGCACAACCATAATACACCAGATAGCATACCATTGAAAACAGATAAAATCATGTGCAAAGCTTCATTTTCAGGCTCAAACTAGCACAAACAGCACTGTCTATAAGCATTAAGTATGCAAAACTCTACTATTCCTGCTCCTGCTTTTCAGGTACACTTTCACTGGAATTTATACCTTTGAATCACTTATCAAAATTCTTGCAAGGGGCTTCTGCTTGGAAGGTTTTACTTTTCTACGAGACCCATGGAACTGGCTTGACTTCAGTGTCATTTTAATGGCGTAAGTGGTTCAAGAGCTCTTTCAGCTTTTAGGGCATGAAATTAGTGGCAAATATGATCATAGTAAATATATCTCCATTCAAAAGTAATTCCTGCAACCTGCCAAGTTTAGACACCACATCACACATTTTGGTGCTCGTAAATCAAAGTAAAATATGGCAGAGGCCAACACAGGGTGTCAGCTGTTTGTATAATTACTGCTGAGGGACACTAATTTCATGGCCTAGGTTTTCCTGCTTACCTGAATGGAAGCCATCCCTTTGACTTCATGTCACCATTTTATTACAAGCTAATGAGTTTAATTAGTTGTTCAAATAGAAATAGATTTTTACTTCAATTACACTGCAGCAAAATTGATGGAAATGAATAGGTATAAAAGTGAGGTGTACTGAGGAGACAGGTAAATTGTTGAGTATGATTGCTAATGTTGGCACAGAGGTTTTGAAGACCCAGGTACTTAATATAAGCTCTGCCTCAATTCTGAATAACTGTGATTTAATCCTACAGGTATGTAACAGAATTTGTAAACCTAGGCAATGTTTCAGCTCTTCGAACTTTCAGAGTATTGAGAGCTTTGAAAACTATTTCTGTAATCCCAGGTAAGAAGTAGTTGGTGTAAGGTGTTAGGCCCCTCGCATCTCCAACTGTTATTTGTGTGCTGTCATTGTGTTTGTGTGTGAACTCCCCTATTACAGATATGTGACAGAGTTTGTGGACCTGGGCAATGTCTCAGCGTTGAGAACATTCAGAGTTCTCCGAGCTTTGAAAACAATATCAGTCATTCCAGGTGAGAGCTAGGTTAAACACTGAGGCTGACTGTTCCATTGAAGTCCAAGTCACTTCTTTTGAGCATTAAGTCTTGCTGTTTGCTGCTCATCTTGCCAATGAAACAAGAAAAAGGCCAAAAAAAATAAAAGGCATGAATCATGAGCCTGGGTTATGATTCGTAGCCTTTTCAGCACTAGCTTCTTTTATTTTGCAAAATCAGCCTTTGAGTTTAACAGTTTCTTGCAACAGTTTCTTGCATGAAACACAAACCACAAGGTCTGTGGGTTCCTTTGCTTCATTCTCTTACAGCGAGCCGTCTCTTTTCCATCCAAAAAGCTTTAGCGCTGTGGCTTTCTTGATTTGGAATGTTCTTGTTTGGTTTACCACTTAAAATTACTATCAGCCTTAAAGAAAAACACACAGCACCACGAAAATATAGCAAAGATAGGAAAATTTAGCTGCTTTCTCTTCCAAATCCCTTGCTGTTCTACCGTTATTCTGTTGTGAAGTCACATTTCATTTTAAGCGAATCATTGGCAGAATATTAAATAGAGGGGAAAAAAAGAGAAGAAGAAGAAATACAGTCAAATCTTTAACAGGAAAGCATGATTGATAATATTTTCTGCTTGAGAATAGCATCTCTTTAATTTATTGGAATGTTTGTACATTGCATACTCATAGAAGTGAATCTTTTTTCTTTCGTTCATCTTCACCAGCTCTGAGGCTGCTCATGAAGCTTCACTTTTTGAAACACACTGATTTCTTTTTAAGTGTCTGCATGATGCCTTCATTCTATGGGAAAGGCAGAGATCCTCTTTGATAAACTATGCATCTTTTCTCTTTGCAGGCTTGAAGACTATTGTAGGAGCCCTAATTCAGTCTGTGAAGAAGCTCTCGGATGTAATGATCCTGACTGTGTTTTGTCTGAGTGTATTTGCACTAATAGGGCTGCAGCTGTTCATGGGCAACTTGAGGAATAAATGCCTGCAGTGGCCTCCAGACAATTCTACTTTTGAAATAAACATCATTTCCTACTTTAACAGCACAATGGATGAAAATGGTACATTTGTTAATATGACAGTGAGCACATTTAACTGGAAGGATTACATTGAGGATGAAAGTAAGAATGTCTAATATGACTATTTTTGATACGTTTGTGGCTATAGCATGTAACTGTGATCAAAGAACATGGAATGGTTTATATTACTGCCTCATGTAAAGCTGCCTGAAATCACTGACTGACAGATCAAATGCATACAATAAACAAGCACTGTAACAAAAAAGGTTTCTAAACAAACTAGAAAGTGATCAGCAGTTAGCCACTTGGATTTTGAACAAACTAGGAAGGGATCAGCAGTTAGCCACTTGGATTCTGAACAAACTAGGAAGGGATCAGCAGTTAGCCACTTGGATTTTGAACAAACTAGAAAGGGATCAGCAGTTAGCCGCTTGGATTTTGAACAAACTAGGAAGGGATCAGCAGTTAGCCACTTGGATTTTGAACAAACTAGAAAGGGATCAGCAGTTAGCTGCTTGGATTTTGAACAAACTAGGAAGGGATCAGCATTTAGCTGCTTGGATTTTAAACAAACTAGGAAGGGATCAGCAGTTAGCCAATTGGATTTTAAACAAACTAGGAAGGGATCAGCAGTTAGCCACTAGGATTTTGAACAAACTAGGAAGGGATCAGCAGTTAGCCACTTGGATTTTAAACAAACTAGGAAGGGATCAGCAGTTAGCCACTTGGATTTTGAACAAACTAGGAAGGGATCAGCAGTTAGCCACTAGGATTTTGAACAAACTAGGAAGGGATCAGCAGTTAGCCACTTGGATTATAAACAAACTAGGAAGGGATCAGCAGTTAGCCACTAGGATTTTGAACAAACTAGGAAGGGATCAGCAGTTAGCCACTTGGATTTTAAACAAACTAGGAAGGGATCAGCAGTTAGCCACTTGGATTCTGAACAAACTAGAAAGGGATCAGCAGTTAGCCACTTGGATTCTGAACAAACTAGGAAGGGATCAGCAATTAGCCACTTGGATTTTGAACAAACTAGGAAGTGATCAGCAGTTAGCCGCTTGGATTCTGAACAAACTAGGAAGTGATCAGCAGTTAGCCAGTTGGATTTTGAACAAACTAGGAAGGGATCAGCAGTTAGCCACTTGGATTTTAAACAAACTAGGAAGGGATCAGCAGTTAGCTGCTTGGATTCTGAACAAACTAGGAAGGGATCAGCAGTTAGCTGCTTGGATTATAAACAAACTAGGAAGTGATCAGCAGTTAGCCACTTGGATTTTGAACAAACTAGGAAGGGATCAGCAGTTAGCCACTTGGATTTTAAACAAACTAGGAAGGGATCAGCAGTTAGCCAATTGGATTTTAAACAAACTAGGAAGGGATCAGCAGTTAGCCACTAGGATTTTGAACAAACTAGGAAGTGATCAGCAGTTAGCCACTTGGATTATAAACAAACTAGGAAGGGATCAGCAGTTAGCCAATTGGATTTTAAACAAACTAGGAAGGGATCAGCAGTTAGCCACTAGGATTTTGAACAAACTAGGAAGGGATCAGCAGTTAGCCACTAGGATTTTGAACAAACTAGGAAGGGATCAGCAGTTAGCCACTTGGATTTTAAACAAACTAGGAAGGGATCAGCAGTTAGCCACTTGGATTCTGAACAAACTAGAAAGGGATCAGCAGTTAGCCACTTGGATTCTGAACAAACTAGGAAGGGATCAGCAATTAGCCACTTGGATTTTGAACAAACTAGGAAGTGATCAGCAGTTAGCCGCTTGGATTCTGAACAAACTAGGAAGTGATCAGCAGTTAGCCAGTTGGATTTTGAACAAACTAGGAAGGGATCAGCAGTTAGCCACTTGGATTTTAAACAAACTAGGAAGGGATCAGCAGTTAGCTGCTTGGATTCTGAACAAACTAGGAAGGGATCAGCAGTTAGCTGCTTGGATTATAAACAAACTAGGAAGTGATCAGCAGTTAGCCACTTGGATTTTGAACAAACTAGGAAGGGATCAGCAGTTAGCCACTTGGATTTTAAACAAACTAGGAAGGGATCAGCAGTTAGCCAATTGGATTTTAAACAAACTAGGAAGGGATCAGCAGTTAGCCACTAGGATTTTGAACAAACTAGGAAGTGATCAGCAGTTAGCCACTTGGATTATAAACAAACTAGGAAGGGATCAGCAGTTAGCCACTTGGATTTTAAACAAACTAGGAAGGGATCAGCAGTTAGCCACTTGGATTCTGAACAAACTAGAAAGGGATCAGCAGTTAGCCACTTGGATTCTGAACAAACTAGGAAGGGATCAGCAGTTAGCCACTTGGATTTTGAACAAACTAGGAAGGGATCAGCAGTTAGCCACTTGGATTCTGAACAAACTAGAAAGGGATCAGCAGTTAGCCACTTGGATTCTGAACAAACTAGGAAGGGATCAGCAGTTAGCCACTTGGATTCTGAACAAACTAGGAAGGGATCAGCAGTTAGCTGCTTGGATTTTGAACAAACTAGGAAGGGATCAGCAGTTAGCCACTTGGATTCTGAACAAACTAGGAAGGGATCAGCAGTTAGCCACTTGGATTCTGAACAAACTAGAAAGGGATCAGCAGTTAGCCACTTGGATTCTGAACAAGCTAGGAAGGGATCAGCAGTTAGCCACTTGGATTCTGAACAAACTAGGAAGGGATCAGCAGTTAGCCACTTGGATTTTGAACAAACTAGGAAGGGATCAGCAGTTAGCCACTTGGATTCTGAACAAACTAGAAAGGGATCAGCAGTTAGCCACTTGGATTTTGAACAAGCTAGGAAGGGATCAGCAGTTAGCCACTTGGATTCTGAACAAACTAGGAAGGGATCAGCAGTTAGCCACTTGGATTCTGAACAAACTAGAAAGGGATCAGCAGTTAGCCACTTGGATTTTGAACAAACTAGGAAGGGATCAGCAGTTAGCCACTTGGATTCTGAACAAACTAGGAAGGGATCAGCAGTTAGCCACTTGGATTTTGAACAAACTAGGAAGGGATCAGCAGTTAGCCACTTGGATTCTGAACAAACTAGAAAGGGATCAGCAGTTAGCCACTTGGATTCTGAACAAACTAGGAAGGGATCAGCAGTTAGCCACTTGGATTCTGAACAAACTAGGAAGGGATCAGCAGTTAGCTGCTTGGATTTTGAACAAACTAGGAAGGGATCAGCAGTTAGCCACTTGGATTCTGAACAAGCTAGGAAGGGATCAGCAGTTAGCCACTTGGATTCTGAACAAGCTAGGAAGGGATCAGCAGTTAGCCACTTGGATTCTGAACAAACTAGGAAGGGATCAGCAGTTAGCCACTTGGATTTTGAACAAACTAGGAAGGGATCAGCAGTTAGCCACTTGGATTTTGAACAAGCTAGGAAGGGATCAGCAGTTAGCCACTTGGATTTTGAACAAACTAGAAAGGGATCAGCAGTTAGCCACTTGGATTTTGTAACCATTTCTTTTGATTTGACTTTGCAGTGTCTCCAGGTTCATTTGCTTTATTCATATATATTCCTAATGTTTTCTTCACAGCTCATTTCTACATTTTGGAAGGGCAAAGAGATGCTCTCCTCTGTGGTAATAGCTCTGATGCAGGGTAAGACCCTTTCAAAAGATTTCTGTTATGTTCTGTAGAAAAAGCAGTGATGTGGAACTTATCTGTTGCAGGTGCAACTCCTGATTTAGCAGTGTTACAGAGCCTGCATAATTTTGCTGCTAAACAGTGATTTCTTGCTTAAATCCAAGTATTTTACTCTTTGGCTAAACAAAATACTCATTAACAGCCTTTCTTTCTGTCTGACTGGAAAATTATGTTGGTGTTAATGATAAAATCTGAACTCTTGTAATCTCTATTTTGGAGATATCCTGACTGAAGGAATTAGGATAAAAGTAAAGGTTTGTGATGCTTTAGGTGGTAGCTGCCACTCAGACTAGATTCAGCCGAGCTGGAGGTTAAAGAATGAAGCTTTATATTCACAGCTTAGCACAATATACAAGCAGATATTTACAATCTATACAGCTAGAGACAGAAATAGACAAGTTAAAAAGGTAATAACAGAAACACAGCAGCCCTTCCAGAAACCTGAGTCCCCAGGAGGGGCTTTCTACCATCCTTCCACCTTCTGCCCACCCCCTCTACCTTATCCTAGACTTTGTCTTACATGCAAGGTGAGTTTGGAGGATCAGACAGGGAGGTTAGAAAGAAGAAGGATTAGTTACACAGAAAGCAGGCCAGGGAGAGAAGTACAAGCACACAGAGACACACACCAACTTTGTTATCTATATTTATGTTCTTGTTTTTATCCATCTCAGCAAGGCTATGATTGCAGCAGACATCATCATTGTTTCCTTTTCACAGCCTAGAACCTAATTTCTCTCAGTAAAATATTCCAGTTAGCCTCAAACTAGCGCAAGGTTAGAACTGAGAAAGAGAATACACAAAATATTAAGAATGCATAATAATGACTTCATAGATCAAGACTGAAACTTTTTTCTTTAGGCCTCCCTCTTTCATTGCTGGTCAATTCTGCCACAGATATATGCCCAGTGATTAGCCTAGAATTATAAGCTGAAGTCAGACACCTAACTGGCAACAGTGAAGAGGCTTACTTAAAGAAAAGACACCTCAGCATTATGTGGAAGATCCCTAACAGTACAATCTGACTTAGTTAGTGTGCCACTTTGAGCCTAGCTGGGATAGTTTGGTGAGGAGAATTAGATTATAGGCTGTAATTATAGGCTTGGGTGATAGGTTGGATTGGATGATCTTGGAGGTCTCTTCCAGCCTGGTTGATTCTATGATTCTAGATTCTATGAAAAGGAAACAATGGTGATGTCTACTTCACTCACAGGCTTGCTGAGATGGATAAAACAAGAACACAAACACAGACAACAGAGTTGCTCTCTGGCTGCACTTTTCTCTCTCTCTAACCTACCACCTGTGTAACTAATCCTTCTGCTTTCTAACCCTCCTAGCCAACCTTCCAAACTCACCTTGAATGTAAGGCAAAGTCTGGGATAAGGTAGAGGGGTGGGGAGAAAGTGGAAGGGTGATTGGGAGCCCCTCCTGGGGACTCTGGTTTCTGGGAGGGTTGCTGTGTTTCTGTATTGACTTTTAACTTGTCTATTTCTGCCTATAGCTGTATATGTTGTAAATACCTGCTTGTATATTGTGCTAAGCTGTAAATATAAAGCTTCATTCTCCAATTTCCAGCTCAGCTGAGTCTAGTCTGGGTGATTTTGTTAAGTGTGGGGGGAGGCAGGTAACACCCAAACCATCACAGTTAGTAATATTGTTTAATCTGTTTGTAACTTTAACAACATTTTAGCAGTTATCTCTGCCAGGAAAATTATTCATTTGGAATAAATATTCTATTTGCAAAAAGTGATTGAGGAGAATTTAAACTGGTTTCAAGCAGTGAATGATGGAAAGTGTATCTTTCATCTACTTTCTTTTTAGGATGAGGTTTAGAACTTTTATAATAATGACTTTAATTGTAGTTTGGTGATTGCCTAGAGGGGAAAGAGTGCAAATGATTCCAGAAGGTAATAAATATGTTCTGGAAGAAATGAAAATGAAGACTAAGTACCTCCTGTTTGGTTTTCACATAGGCAGTGTCCAGAGGGATATATATGTGTGAAAGCTGGTAGAAACCCCAACTATGGCTACACAAGTTTTGATACATTCAGTTGGGCTTTTTTGTCACTCTTTCGCCTAATGACTCAAGACTTCTGGGAAAACCTCTATCAGCTGGTAAGACATTTTCATGACATAAAAAGTTGGTGACATCAAAAATTGTGTAAAGAAGCTTATTTGTGCATGAGCTGAAAGCATAATGCTGCTGCAGTAACAAAGATAAGTGGTAAAATAATATACAGATGTACTTTCTATTCCTTAGACACTGCGTGCTGCTGGGAAGACATACATGATATTTTTTGTTCTGGTGATTTTTCTGGGCTCTTTCTACCTGATTAACTTGATCCTGGCTGTGGTTGCCATGGCCTATGAAGAACAGAATCAAGCAACCATGGAAGAAGCAGAGCAGAAAGAGGCAGAGTTTCAACAGATGCTGGAACAACTGAAGAAGCAGCAAGAAGAAGCTCAGGTAATGATGGAAATTGCACTTTCTGAACAGCTCAATTCCTAAGGCAAGGATAATAACCTTTTATGAATTAGAACATGTCTAGTTTGTGCAATGAATTGCAGAAAGAGCCTGATTTACCACCTAAGTTACGAAAGTGGAAATAGACAAGGAAAATCAGTAACTAACTAAATGGTAAAAAAAGGAACCATAAAATCATAGAATCAGTCAGGGTTAGAAGGGACCACAAGGATCATCAAGTTCCAACCCCCCTGCCATGCCCAGGGACACCCTCCCTAGATCGGCCTTGCCTTAAACACCTCCAGGGATGAGGCCAACCACCTCCCTGGCAACCCATTCCAGGCTCTCACCACTCTCATGCTGAACAACTTCCTCCTCATGTCCACTCTGAATCTCCCCACCTCCAGCTTTGCTCCATTCCCCCTAGTCCAGTCACTCCCTGATAGCCTAAAAAGTCCCTCCCCATTTTTTTGTGGGCCCCCTTCAGATACTGAAAGACCACAAGAAGCTAATGATACAAAAAGAATGCTACTAAATTCAACAAAGGACAGTAAAAGTAAAGTATTTATGATAAGTATCCTAGAAACCTGAATTTAAGTAGTCATAGTCCATGATGCTTTTATGTTACAGATATTATGAACATCACAAAAAAAGTTCAGAGGCATTACTTTTGGCTTATGGTCTGAGTGAGACTTGCAGGCTTGCTGTAGTTAATAATTCATCCTCAATGTGCAGAAATGTAGAGGGAAGGCCTATAATCAGTATTCTTTTAGTTTTATAGCCAGTGAGGTATTTAAGTATATCCCTAACTCAAGCACAGCAGAGTCAATCAGTTTATATATCCTTAGAACAGACTATCAATAACAAAGGTATTCAGAATTACTTTTCAAGAATCTTTCTTTTCTTTGAAAAGAGAAGAAAAATATTTAAAGTTTTATAGGAAGAAGACATTTTTTATGGATACTTTCATGTCAGGTTTTCTTATCTGAAAGTAAAATATACAGAATTATAGAATCATAGAATCAACCAGGTTGGAAGAGACCTCCAAGATCATCCAGTCCAACCTAGCACCCAGCCCTAGCCAATCAACTAGACCATGGCACTAAGTGCCTCAGCCAGGCTTTGCTTCAACACCTCCAGGGTCAGTGACTCCACCACCTCCCTGGGCAGCCCATCCCAATGCCAATCACTCTCTCTGCCAACAACTTCTTCCTAACATCCAGCCTAGACCTCCCCTGGCACAACTTCAGATTATGTCCACTTTGTTCTGTTGCTGGTTGCCTGGCAGAAGAGACCAACCCCCACCTGGCTACAGCCTCCCTTCAGGTAGTTGTAAACAGCAATGAGGTCATCCCTGAGTCTTCTCTTCTCCAGGCTAAATGACTCCAGCTCCCTCAGCCTCTCCTCACAGGGCTTGAGAGAAAATATGGTGACACATCTACACTTTATACTTTTCTGACTAGTGTCTTGTGCAGTAAGTCTTTAAGGAAGAGTGATGCTATTGTTCTGTTGAAGACTTCAAGTCTCATGCTATGAGGACCTATACTAATCCACAGTTTATCTCCAGTTCAATTTGTCTGTGTATATTTGCATACTGGAGGATGTACAACCAGCAGTTTTACCACAGTGATAACAAACCCAGTTGATAAAAGCCTATACAGTTGTTCATTATTAACCTGTTAAGAATACCTTGCTTTGTAACCTCACAGGCAACAGCAGCAGTAGCAGCAGCATCAATTGCATCAAGAGATTTCAGTGGTGTAGGGGGATTAGGAGAACTCTTGGAAAGCTCTTCAGAAGCATCAAAGTTAAGCTCAAAGAGTGCTAAAGAAAGAAGAAATCGAAGGAAAAAAAGAAGACAGAAAGAAATGTCTGAAGCAGAGGACAGAGGAGATACTGATAAGTTCCCCAAGTCTGAGTCAGAAGACAGCATCAGAAGGAAAAGTTTTCGTTTCTCCACTGAAGGAAGTCAACTGACATATGAAAAGAGGTTTACATCTCCTCACCAGGTACAGCATTGTTCTTTATTTAATCCTGTATATCTACTCTAACTTGGTTTTGAACAACATTACAGCAGCTTTATGCATTGCAATTTATGTCAGAAGTGAGTGAAGAAAAGTGCCACTACTGTTAACAGTGTTAGAGTTTAATATGCTCTGATCCAGTCTATTAGCAAAGGGATGAAAAGAACATACCAATAAAAAAAAAATTGATTAAACCATTCCTGAAACTGTATTTCTGCAGAGGTAGCTGGTACACTGAAGAAGGAATCAAAGAGTATTTCATTAGTACCTGTACATTTGCATTAATCAATCACAGGCTCTCTGTTCTGCATCCATTTCAAAACTATTCAAAGGTGTGTGTGGGGGAGTTCTTTAGCAGACCACATCATCATGACCCTGCAGTTGCAAAAAAATGCTTTGGGCCAAATGTTGCCTGTATGGAAGTGAAACAAAACTGAGCTGCCAGAGGAGTGGAAGGATTAGGGGCAGCAGAACGGGGTAAAAGAAGAGGTGGTTTGATTTGTTAGCTGTGCAGCTACCCCCCTGGTGAAACAAGGTGGAATGTAATAGATAGTCTGATATTCTGTAGAATATAGTAGAATAATCTGACCAGTCAGCCCCTCTAGAGGCTTTGTCATTTCACACTATATTCCATGTGCAAGCTTTTCTTTCAGAGTGTACTTTATAGCAGTGTGTTGGCACATAGATCTCTGCCTCTACTCACCTTAGAATTGCAGCCGTTTTGGCTTACAGCTTTTGTCTCAGCCCAGCAGGGACTCCAGGGCAGGCAGTACTCCTCCCAACTCCCTGAAGGGCCTGATCTGTTTAGCTCTGCTAAACACGGTTTGGGTGTTACCTGCTCTCCCACTCCTGTGAAAATCACCCAGACTAGACTCAGCCAAGCTGGAGGTTAAAGAACGAAGCTTTGTATTTACAGCTTAGCATAATATCCAAGCAGGGATTTACAATCTATACAGCTAGAGACAGTAACATGCAAGTTAAAAAGTAATACAGAGACACAGCAGCCCTCCCAGAAACCTGAGTCCCCAGGAGGGGGTCCCAACCAGCCTTCCACATCCCTTCCACCCCTCTACCTTATCCCAGACTTTGCCTTATGTTCAAGGTGAGGTTGGAGAATTGGCCAGGGGGGTTAGGAAGCAGAAGGATTAGTTACACAGAGAGCAGGTTAGGGAGAGAAGGACAGACAGCCAGAGCCAGAGAGCAACTCTGTTATCTATGTTTGTGTTCTTGTTTTTATCCATCTCAGCAAGCCTGTGAGTGCAGCAGACATCACCACTGTTTCCTTTTCACAGCCTACAGTCTAATTCTTCTCACCAAAATATTCCAGCCAGCCTCAAACTAGCGCAGCTTACTTTATAGCAGCGCATTGGCACATAGATCTCTGCCTCTACATGCCTTAGAATTGCAGCCATTCTGGCTTCTAGCTTTTGTCTCAGTCCAGCAGGGACTCCCTGAGCAGGCAGTACTCCCAAATCCCTGAGGGGCCTGATCCATTTAGCTGTGCTCAGAGCATGATAACACATCTTGAAAAGATTGGACTACAAATAAAGCATAGCAGCCATGGAAACATTCCCTAAAAGAACAAGGGTAGCTGTGGCAGTCAGATGGAACCTAGTCATCATGTGAGTTTTTGAGATGCTAGGTTGGCCAAAAGCATTTACAAAGACATGTACAAAGGGGGTAGTAATTAGTTTACCACTTTGTCAGAACTCAGTGTCATACTCTAGAGCAGCTAGAGGATTTTTTTAATAGATAAAATTATCTTTCAGTATAAGCAAAACAGCACTTTTTCTCCAGCCAAGTTTGCATAAATGGGTTAGCAAAACCATTTGGCTGATATTCTTCTAGTAACTCTCAGCCTGAGGCTGACAGCCAGCATAGACAATCTCAGCACAAATGAATAAAATCTGGTGTAGCTGTAAGAACAAAAAAGGCTATCTCATAATGGTTAATACCTGCCAGCCTTGTAAGAGGCAATACCACCAGTTTAGAGCACACATTAGCTGTGTGAATGCATACATCTCAGTATGCATGTACAGAGATACATATGAATACATGAGCTATATATGAATACATGAATACATGCAAGGTCCTACATCTAGGTCGAGGCAATCCCAAGCACAAATCCAGGCTAGGCAGTGACTGGCTGGAGAGCAGCCCTGAGGAGAGGGACTTGAGGGTGCCAGTGAATGAGAAGTTCAACAGGAGCCAGCAGTGTGCACTTGCAGCCCAGAAAGCAAAGCAGAGCCTGGGCTGCATCAGGAGAAGTGTGGCCAGCAGGGCCAGGGAGATGATTCTCCTCCTCTACTCCACTCTGGTGAGACTCCACCTGGAGTACTGCAGCCAGTGCTGGAACCCCTGTTCCAAGAGAGATGTGGACATGATGTAGTGTGTCCAGAGAAAGGCCGTGAGGATGCTCAGAGGGCTGCAGCAGCTCTGCTATGAGGACAGACTGAAAGAGTTGGGGCTGTTCAGTCTGCAGAAGAGGAGGCTCCCAAGAGACCTTATTGTGGCCTTCCAGTATCTGAAATGGGCTACAAAAAGCTATCAGGTAGTGACAGGACATGGGGGAATGGAGTGAAGCTGGAGGTGGAGAGATTCAGAGTGGACATGAGGAGGAAGTTGTTGAGCATGAGAGTGGTGAGAGCCTGGACTGGGTTGCTCAGGGAGGTGGTTGAGGCCCCTTGGCTGGAGGTGTTTAAGGCCAGGCTGGATGAGGCTGTGGGCAGCCTGCTCTAGGGTAGGGTGTCCCTGCCTATGGCAGGGGGGTTGGAACTGGCTGATCCTTGTGGTCCCTTCCAACCCTGACTGATTCTATGATTCTATGCTATATGTACATATTCAGTGCTCAGCTTTCACAGCAGTAACATAGGCTTATATATTACAGTGTAGTTTTCACTTTAATTATCCTGGGGTAAGCAGCACTGCTATTATGTATCAGCACTTCCCACCAGCTAAACAAATGAAAAACTGAGAAACTTCTCAAAACAGGGTTTTGATGTGCCAAGATACAAAGATCTGTACAAAGGCAGAATTGAAGAAAGCTTAATGCAAGGTTTCTTTTTACCACAATTAGTACTCTTTTCATTTATTCATGAATGATGTTAATAAAATATGTGGCGAGGGAGAAGAACATTCCATTAACCAGCTTCTGCTGTAATTAAAAGATGAATTGCCAACAACCACTGTTTTATTTTTTGTCATTTGTAAGAGGATATCTTTAGGTAACTGTGTCCCTGCTGAATGTCTGCTTTCAGCTGCCTGATAGCCAAGTGGTGCCTCCTGGTTGGTGGGCAGTCTTCTATAGCCCCCTGATTGCTACTATGCTACAGAGAACTACATGTTCACACTGCGCCTCCAGAGCTTCCCCAAGCTGTTGCCTCTGTCTCTTCTAGTTTTAGAGTACCTCTTGTGGTGTTCCCACACTATTGAGCCTATTATGAAGCTGTTAGAGAGCTTTTTACATCCGTTTAGACTAAATTTAATACCAAACTTAAGACCAGTTCTGCCTCTAACAAACAGAATAGAAAACAGTGGTCAGTGAGTGCTATGAGATGTTATTCATAGAATCATAGAATCAACCAGGTTGGAAGAGACCTCCAAGATCAGCCAGTCCAACCTCTCACCCAGCCCTATGCAATCAACTAGACCATGGAATCATAGAATCAACCAGGTTGGAAGAGACCTCCAAGATCAGCCAGTCCAACCTAGCACCCAGCCTTATCCAGTCAACCAGACCATGGCACTAAGTGCCTCATCCAGGCTTTTCTTGAACACCTCCAGGGATGGTGACTCCACCACCTCCCTGGGCAGCCCATTCCTAGGCATTCAGAGGACAAAGAAGGGATGAAAAGTACAAGATGCTTAGCTCTGTCCTCTAATAAAGAATGAATAAAAGACATACACTTACAGTTAACAGTCATGCTAAGAAACTACCCTTTTTGTTCAAAAGTGTCCAACCTTTTACACAACTTTGCCCCAGTTCTGCTACTTTATCTTAAAAAGAGTTTCCCCCTCTACTTCAAGTCCCGTAATAGTCATATCCCTCTTATAGCCTCACCAATACTATTGAAGAAAAAAAAAGTCTCTATCCTCTAATTACTTTCTGAAAAGCCAAGAACTTAGAACTTGAGTTCTAATGCTGTTTTGCTTTGGTTTGGTTTCAATCTTTCACAGTCTTTATTAAGCATTCGTGGCTCCCTGTTCTCACCAAGACGCAACAGCAAAACAAGCATTTTCAGCTTCAGAGGTCGTGCAAAGGACATAGGATCTGAAAACGACTTTGCTGATGATGAGCACAGCACTCTTGAAGACAATGAGAGCAGAAGAGATTCTCTCTTTGTCCCACATCGCCACGGAGAACGGCGCAACAGTAGCACTAGTCAGGCGAGTGTGTCATCTAGAATGGTACCAGCCCTGCCAATGAATGGGAAGATGCACAGCACTGTGGATTGCAATGGGGTAGTTTCCTTGGTTGGGGGACCTTCAACTCTAACTTCACCTACTGGTCAGCTTATACCAGAGGTAATTATTACAGTTCAGCTCAGGCATGGGCTTTTTTTCTTTCTGCTCACTTCTGCATGCCTTAGAATGTCTTAAATCTCTGAGAAATAACTCCCAATAGTGTCTAAATAACAACATAAGTGAAAAAGTCCTCAAACTCTGGTGCCTGAGCCTTAGAGAAGTATTGTATTTTCTTTGCCTTCAGCAAGAGATCTGCACATAGAAAGAAATAAGCATGAACTGAATTTGTATAAAGCTTCACCTCATCAACATATGTAGACATTGGAGACATTATTAAGAATACAACTTGAAAATCTGTAGGGGCAAACACTTGCAAATTAAGCAGGCTGCAATTACTCTTCCCATGTTAGTTAACAGAAATGCCCCTTGCTGAACTCTTCTTGAAGAAACTTTTCTCAGAACCTTGATGAGAAAAGTATGTGCAATTCCTGTGTACCTTTCCAACTGTAATCATGGTTCAATCTCAACTTCAAGTCTGTAAGCTTGGGTTGGGCTTTCAAAAAAAGGAAAAAGGAAGCCATTTTTCCACACATAGTATTTTTATATGGCTTCAGTATGGTATTTAGGGGCTCTAATAGGACTGTATTTTGCCTGAAAAGGATTTTCATTATAAATAAGCATTGAGATTTCATTACTACTGCTTTACATTTACTCTCTTATCTCACCCAAGGGTGCTGAGAGTGAGGTTATCGCTCTGCCACTCTCCATCATTTTTGCCAAATCATGGCAGACAGGAGAGGTGTTTGAGGACTGGAGGAGAGCCAGTGGTATTCCAGTCTTCAAAAAGAGCAAGAAAGAGGTTCCAGGGAACTACAGACCAGTCAGCCTCACCTCTATCCCTGGAAAAATGACAGAGCAGCTCCTTCTGGAGGGCAGCTCAATGCACTTGGAAGAGAAGAAGGTTATCAGGAGTAGTCAGCATGGATTTATCAAGGGGGAAGTCATGCTTGACTAACCTGATAGCATTCTATGGTGACTGAATGGGTAGATTCAGGGAGACCAGGGAATGTAGTCTACCTTGACCTTAGCAAGGCCTCTGGCACTGTCTCCCATGATATTCTAGTAAGTAAGCTCAGGAAGTGTGGGATGGAAGAGCAGAGAGTGAGGTGGATTAGGAACTGGTTACAAGATAGAGTTCAAAGAGTGGTGATCAATGGTGCCAGGTCGAGCTGCAGAGCTGTAACCAGTGGAGTCCCCAGGGATCAGTGCTGGGTCCAGTCCTGTTCAACATCTTTATCAATGACACTGATGAGGGCACAGACAGAGTCTGCTCAGCAAGTTTGCTGATGACACCAAGCCGGGAGGCTTGGATGACATAACTGAAGGCTGTGCAGCCATGCTGGGCAGACTGAGAGCTGGGCACAGAGGAACCAGATGAGGTTCAACAAGGACAAGTGCAGAGTCCTGCACCTGGGAAGGAATAATAAACTGCACCAGTACAGGCTGGGAGGTGATCTGCTGGAGAGCAGCTCTGTGGAGAGAGACCTGGGAGTGCTGGTGGATAACAAGTTACCCATGGCACAGCAATGTGCCCTTGTGGCCAAGAAGGCCAATGGGACCCTGGGGTGTATTAGGAAGAGTGTGTCCAGCAGATCAAGGGAATTTCTCCTCCTCCTCTACTCTGCCCTGGTGAGACCTCATCTTGAATACTGCCTTCAGTTTTGGGCTCCCCACTTTAAGAAGGACAGGGATCTGCTGGAGAGGGTCCAGCAGAGGGCTAAGAGGATGATGAGGGGACTGGAGGGCATGGCTTATGAGGAGAGGCTGAGGGACCTGGGGCTGTTTAGTCTGGAGAAGAGAAGACTGAGAGGGGATTTGATAAATGATTATAAATATCTGAAGGCTGCCAGGAGTGGGGGGACACTGCTCACTGGGATAGGACAAGGAGCAATGGGTGTAAATTGCAGCAAAAGAGGCTCTGCCTCAACACAAAGGGGAATTTCTTTACTGTAAGGGTCCCAGAGCACTGGAACAGGCTTCCCAGGGAGGTTGTGGGGTCTCCTTCTGGAGCCTTTCAAGACCTGTCTGGATGTGTTCCTCTGTGATCTGTGTTAGATAGGATTGTCCTGCTGTGGCAGGGGAGTTGGACTTGATGACCTCCTTGGGTCCCTTCCAACCCCTAATATCCTGTGATCCTATAATATATATAATATAATCTAACTTTAATAATGTAGCAAATGCTGAAAATTAAGGTGGCAGGTTTCATGTTTTTTTCCTTGAAAGAATAACAATATTCCCTATCAAAAAGATACTGAGCAAAAATGTTGTTCAGTTAGCCATTTAAATGAGAACCACCTTTGATCCTACATTGCCTTGGTATTGTGTACCTCCTTTGTAGCAGCATACAAAATTCCCACTGACTTCCTGAATATAGAGCAAAGTCCTAATGGAACAGGAACCATCAGTAAGTAAGAAAAGTTTGGTACTAGGTATAAAGATGATTTTCATTATCACTGCAACATTTATACAGTAGATCTTATTAATTGGCTGTTGGAAAGTATGGTTTAATTCTGCAGTATTTCATCTACAGGGCACCACTACAGAAACAGAAATAAGAAAAAGAAGACTGAGTTCTTATCAAATATCCATGGAAATGCTGGAAGATTCTGCTGTGAGACAAAGAGCAATGAGCATAGCCAGCATACTTACCAACACAATGGAAGGTATCTGATTCATTCTATCTGACAGGCAGTTCAGAGAATTTCTGCTAACTGCATGTACAGAGCAATTAATTACATAATTACATTTGTAAATGTGAAACTGGACATGTGACAGCTCTCAACATCAAAAACAAAGAGCTTTGAAGCATAGCTGAGATCATTTACACATTCTAAATGATTACTCATTTATCTTCCATTCTATTGTGTGGACTGAGACAAAATAATCATAAGTAGGGGATTGCCAGAGCCTCAAAAAAAAAAATACAGGGATTTGCTTCCTCTAAGACATCAACAGGAAAAATCAATTAAGATATACAGGGATTGCTCTCTTAAAGTCAGGGATGTGCTAGAACAGATATTTCACCTAGACTTAAAATCTAAGCATAGACAATAGGAAATCTGAATCATAGAATCAACCAGGTTGGAAGAGACCTCTAAGATCATCCTGTCCAACCTAGCACCCAGCCCTATCTGATCAACCAGACCATGGCACTAAGTGCCCCAGCCAGGCTTTGCTTGAACATCCCCAGAGACGGCGACTCCACCACCTTCCTGGGCAGCTCATTCCAATGCCAATCACTCTCTCTGCCAACAACTTCCTCCTAATAGCCAGCCTAGACCTCCCCCAGCACAACTTGAGACTGTGTCCCCTTGTCTATTACTGATTGCCTGGCAGAAGGGACCAACCCCCACCTGGCTACAGCCTCCCTTCAGGTAGATGTAGTCAGCAATGGAAAAGACAGTTTTGCAGAACCTAACCAACAATAATCCAGGCATACCAATGCATATGAGCTGCCTTCCTTAAGCATTTCTTAAACTTTCTTAGGTATGTCTATCAAAGATGAAAAAAATATTTTGTTTACAATATGGAAAAGAATACACTGTTGGACAGGGGAGGTTTTTCTTCCCCTGTACTGAACACTGGTGAGGCCACCCCTTGAGTCCTGTGTCCAGTTCTGGGCTCCTCAGTTCAAGAGAGATGTTGAGGTACTGAAATGTGTCCAGAGAAGGGCAACAAAGCTGGTGAGAGGCCTGGAGCACAGCCCTGTGAGGAGAGGCTGAGGGAGCTAGGGGTGTGCAGCCTGGAGAAGAGGAGGCTCAGGGGGGACCTCATTGCTGTCTACAACTACCTGAAGGGAGGCTGTAGCCGGGTGAAGTTGGTCTCTTCTGCCAGGCAACCAGCCACAGAACAAGAGATCACAGTGTCAAATTGTGCCAAGGGAGGTCTAGGCTGGATGTTAGGAGGAAGTTGTTGTCAGAGAGAGTGATTGGCATTGGAATGGGCTGCCCAGGGAGGTGGTAGGGTGTCCGTGCCCATGGCAGGGGGGTTGGAACTAGATGATCCTTGTGGTCCCTTGCAACGCTGACTGATTCTATGATTCTATTCTCTATAATGGGTGAGTTCATTACTTTCAATGGATCTGAGAGCTGTGGCAAGTGACCTTTTAACTTCCTGTATTTCCACCCATGTAGGACATCAGAAGCAAAAATCAATCCACTGGTTCTGAAAGTGTAGAGTTGAGCAATAAATTCTTCTTAGAAAAAAAAAAAAACTGTTAAAAAGAAAGTAGCAATTTGTTTGCTTTGTTTGGGGTTCTGTTTACCAAAACCACCCAGAAGTGCTGTGATAACAGAGACCTCCCTAAGCTCAAAGGCATGTCTGAAAACCAGAAAAATTTGAATTTCAGTTGATAGCACTATGTAGAAATCTTAATAAAAGAGTTGTGGCCATTTCCAACATCTTTTGTAGGCTAGATATTTCTCACTTAAGCAAATATCAGCCTTCCTTCTGGACTGTCCTCAAACATCCCATCACATTTGCTGATCATCCTTGCCATTATTAACTCAGAAGTTAATGTTATTCTGTAACTATGACAATATTGACAGTGGGATGAAAGAAAATGTAATTTGCAAAGATTCTGAGAGCAGAATTGTTCTGCTGGTATTGACATGGTTGTTCTGTTTCACAACTGATAGACACTGCAACTGTGCAAGACAGGTTCTAAGGGAAATTATGTTTTTATAAAGAAGAAAACAGGAATTCTGTATATTCATACAATCATAAAATCAAAGAACCAAGCAAGTTGGAAGAGACTTCCATGATCACCCAATCCAACCTAGCACCCAGCCCTGTCCAACCAACTAGACCATGGCAATAAGTGCCTAATCCATTCTTTTCATGAACACTTGAAGGGATGGTGCACCTATTACAAGTATTGATTCAAATAAGCAATGGTTTATATGTTCACTGAGTCATTTATTTCTTATGATATTATATTGTTTCAGTGTACTTTTAGTAGCTCAAATCAAGATAGGTACCATATTACATACAGTCATAGAATCAACCAGGTTGGAAGACACCTCCAAGATCATCCAGTCCAACCTAGCACCCAGCCCTAGCCAATCGACTAGACCATGGCACTAAGTGACTCATCCAATCTCTTCTTGAACATCTCCAGGGACGGTGCCTCCACCACCTTCCTGGGCAGCCCATTCCAATGGCAATCATTCACTCTGGGAAGAACTTCCTCCTAACATCCAGCCTTGACCTCCCCTGCCACAACTTGAGACTGTGTTCCCTTGTTTTGTAGCTGGTTACCTGGAGAAAGACACCAACCCCACCTGGCTACAACCTCCCTTCAGGTAGTTGTAGACATCAATGAGGTCACCCCTGAGCCTCCTCTTCTCCAGGCTGCACACTCCCAGCTCCCTCAGCTTCTCCTCACAGGGCTGTGTTCCAGGCCCCTCACCAGCTTTGTTGCCCTTCTCTGGACACGTTCCAGCATCTCAACATCTCTCTTGAATTGAAGAGCCCAGAACTGGACACAGTACTCAAGGTGTGGCCTGACCAGTGCTGAGTAGAGGGGCAGAATAACCTCCCTTGTCCTACTGGCCACACTGTTACATACTTAAGATAAAAATTTTGTCTTTAATGAAGCTTATATAAATTCTATACATCAGTTTACTGACTGGAGTCCTGTTAACTTGCTATATCCAAAATTAGGATATCTGCTCTAAGCAAGTCCACTAACATAAACTAAATGTCGAGACACTTCGTCCTGGCACAGGAAAGATAAAAACACAGTTCTCTCTTTAGATAGATGTAGAATCATAGAATCTGTGAGGGTTGGAAGAGACCACAAGGATCATCTAGTTCCAATCCCCTACCATAGGCAGGGAGACTGTACCCTGGATCAGGCTGCCCACAGCCTCATCCAGTCTGGCCTTAAACACCTCTAGAGATGGAGCCTCAACCACCTCCCTGGGCAACCCATTCCAGGCTCTCACCACTCTCATGTTGAAGAATTTCCTCCTCACGTCCACTCTGAATCTCCCCACCTCCAGCTTTGCTTCATTCCCCCCAGTCCTGATACTACCTGAGATCTCATGTCTGAGATGATTCACTCTTTAGAGAAAACTTCATAGCCCACTGGTTGTAGAGGAAATTAAATAAACTCTATGCTTAATATTAAGACAGATAAACATAGGAGGGAAATCCCACATGAGTTGTTTAGTTTAGTGATTTAATCTTTTTACATATTTGTATCAAGAACTTTCAGAAGATGCAATTGTAATTTTTTTTAATCATTACTTTTTTTTAGAGCTTGAAGAATCCAGACAGAAATGCCCACCCTGCTGGTACAGATTTGCAAATACTTTCCTGATCTGGGATTGCTGGAATCCATGGTTAAAAGTAAAACACATCGTCAATTTAGTTGTGATGGATCCCTTTGTCGATCTTGCCATAACTATTTGCATTGTTTTAAACACCTTGTTTATGGCCATGGAACATTACCCAATGACAGAACAGTTTAGCAGTGTCCTTTCCGTGGGGAATCTGGTAAGTGGTTTATTATGTATTACTGGGTGTAAAAAGCTCATCTCCTTTTCTAAAGGTTTAAGTGCATAAATGCATTGCACTGCTTTTAAATGTATTCCAAGTTGCTTTTTAGAATCAGTTTAGAAACTGTATATATCATACCTACATACATATATATATATATCACTCATTTTTATATATATTTATATATGTAAAAATACAGCACTTATCTATATATATACATATATATTCATAAATAAGTGATGTTTGCTGTAGCCTTTAACTTTATTTATATATATAAAATATATATCACTTATTTATATGTACATATATATATAATATATATCATATATATAAAATACATCACTTATTGATACATACATAGAATCATAGAATCATAGAATCAACCAGGTTGGAAGAGACCTCCAAGATCATCGAGTCCAACCTATCACCCAGCCCTATCCAGTCAACCAGACCATGGCACTGAGTGCCTCATCCAGTCTTTTCTTGAACACCCCCAGGGACGGTGCCTCCACCACCTCCCTGGGCAGCCCATTCCAATGCCAATCACTCTCTCTGTGAAGAACTTCTTCCTAACATCCAGCCTATACCTACCCTGGCACAACTTGAGACTGTGTCCCCTTGTTCTATTGCTGGTTGCCTGGGAGAAGAGGCCAACCCCCACCTGGCTACAGCCTCCCTTCAGGTAGTTGTAGACAGTAATAAGATCACCCCTGAGCCTCCTCTTCTCCAGGCTAAACAGGCCCAGCTCCCTCAACCTCTCCTCATAGGATTTGTGCTCCAGGCCCCTCACCAGCTTCGTTGCCCTTCTCTGGACATGTTCCAGCACCTCAACATCTTTCTTGAATTGAGGGGCCCAGAACTGGACACAGTACTCAAGGTGTGGCCTGACCAGTGCTGAGTACAGGGGAAGAATAACCTCCCTTGTCCTACTGGCCACACTGTTCCTGATGCAGGCCAGGATGCCATTGGCTCTCTTGGCCACCTGGGCACACTGCTGGCTCATCTTCAGCTTACTATCTATCAGTACCCCCAGGTCCCTTTCCTCCTGGCTGCTCTCCAGCCACTCAGTCCCCAGCCTATATGTGAGAAATATATCACATATATATACACATATATATTCATAGATAAGTGATTTTTGATGTAGCCTTTACCTTTATATATATATAATACATCATTTATTTATATATAGATAGACAAAATATATCACATATATATAAAATACATCACTTATTTATATATATATTAATATATGTAAACAATACATCTCCTCTCTATATATACACATATATATTCATAGATAAGTGATTTTTGATGTAGCCTTTACCTTTATATATATAATAAATCACTTATTTATATATAGATAGATAAAATATATCACATATATATATAAAATACATCACTTATTTATATATATATATTCATATATGTAAACAATACATCTCCTTTCTATATATACACATATATATTCATAGATAAGTGATTTTTGATGTAGCCTTTACCTTCATATATATAATACATCACTTATTTATATATAGATAGATAAAATATATCACATATATATATAAAATACATCACTTATTTATATATATATTCATATACGTAAACAATAAATCTCCTCTCTATATATACACATATATATTCATAGATAAGTGATTGTTGATGTAGCCTTTAACTTTATATATATATGTAATATATCACTTATTTCTATATGACATATTATATATAAGCATATAAGTATATAAGTATATATATAAGTATTACACTTTTATATAATACATCACTTATTGATATATATATATTTATATATGTGAAAATTACATCACCTATCTATATATACACATATGTATTCATAGATAAGTGATTTTTGATGTAGGATTTAACTTTATATATATAAAATATATCATTTATTTATATATGACATATTATACTTATATATAAGTATGTAAGTATATATATAAGTATTATACTTATATATAATACATCACTTATTGATATATATATTTATAAATGGAAAAATACATCACTTATCTACATATATACACATATGTATTCATAGATAAGTGATTTTTTATGTAGGCTTTAACTTTATATATCTATAAAATATATCACTTATTTATATATGACACATTATATATAAGTATGTAAGTATATATATAAGTATTATACTTATATATAATACATCAGTTATTGATATATATATTTATAAATGGAAAAATACATCACTTATCTACATATATATACACATATGTATTCATAGATAAGTGATTTTTTATGTAGGCTTTAACTTGATATATATAAAATATATCACTTATTTATATATGATATATATATAAGTATGTAAGTATATATATAAGTATTATACTTATATATAATACATCAGTTATTGATATATATTTATAAATGGAAAAATACATCACCTATCTACATATATATACACATATGTATTCATAGATAAGTGACTTTTGATGTAGACTTTAGCTTTATATATATATATATATAAATACATGACATATATATATTTATGTATGTGAAAAATACATCACTCATCTCTATATATACATATATATTCAAAGACAAGTGATTTTTGATGTAGCCTTTACCTATATACATATAAAAAATACATAATTTATTTATGTGTATATTTACATATGAAAAAATTACATCACTTATCTATATAGATATATATATATTCACAGATAAGTGATTTTTGCTGTAGCCCTCAATTTTTTATATATATATATATATATAAAATACATCACTTATATATGTAAAAATACATCACTTTTTCATATATATATATATATATATATATAAAAAACATCACTTATCTGGACATTTATATATAGTTATATATTTAGATCTATTTCTTTATATATATATTTAAAAAATACATCTCCTATCTATATATATGTATTCATAGATAAGTGATTTTTACTGTAGCCCTCAAATTTATATATATATGATACATCACTTATATATATATATATATATATATAAATAAAATATATCCCTTATCCATTTTTATACATATACACATATATATTCATAGATAAGTGATTTTTGCTGTAGTCTTCAACTACTTTTGTGACTCTTATAACAAAACAGCTATGTGTAGTTCATTGGATTTTCAGGTTTCCTGTGGGCTACCTTGACTTTTTTCTTTCAAGTGTTAAAGTAGATGATCTAATTTTTACTGTGGTGCTGATATTCCATCACAGAAAATATTTTGCTTCTGTAAAAAATTGATGTTAGAGTTTGTCTGATGTCTTTTTTCAGTTACACTGCTGTGAAGGTACATTACCAAGAAAGGCTCCTTCTTGTTAGCAGTAGGTTCTTGCCACTTTAGGTAACTAAAAATACTTAATAAACTAGAAGATTATTGTTTGCTCTCTAGGCAGTTTGCACTTACTAGTTTATTAGTGATGTCTTTCTAGAGGGTTACATGTAATTATCCTGGTGGGTAACAGCAATGTGCCCTGTGGCCAAGAAGGCCAATGGGATCCTGGGCTGTATTAAGACAAGTGAGTCCAGCAGATCAAGGGAGGTTCTCCTCCCCCTCTACTCTGCCCTGCTGAGACCTCATCTTGAATACTGTGTTCAGGTTTGGGCTCCCCACTTTAAGAGGGACAGGGATCTGCTGGAGAGGGTCCAGCAGAGGGCTAGGAGGATGATGAGGGGACTGGAAGGCATGGCTTATGAGGAGAGGCTGAGGGACCTGGGGCTGTTTAGTCTGGAGAAGAGAAGACTGAAAGGGGATTTAATAAATGATTATAAACACTTGAGGGCTGACCAGGAGTTGGGGGGACAGGCTCTGCTCACTGCTCCCTGGGATAGGACAAGGAGCAATGTATGGAAGCTGCAACAAGAGGTTGCAGCTCAACAAAAGGGGTAACTTCTTCACTGTAAGGGTCCCAGAGCACTGGAACAGGCTCTCCAGAGGTTGTGGAGTCTCCTTCTCTGGATGTGTTCCTCTGTGATCTGTGCTAGATTGTGCTCTGGCAAGGGGTTGGACTCAATGATCTCCTTGGATCCCTTCCAACCCCTAGCATCCTGTGATCCTGTAATTCCTATTCTGAGCAGATAAACTAATGAGGGCTAACACTTAGACAATCTTGTCTGTTTCTTTCCACTTGCTTCTAATGCTCAGGAAGCAGAAGATCGAACTTTGCAAGTGTT
The DNA here is from genome assembly GCF_015220805.1 of Pogoniulus pusillus. Taxonomy (NCBI): domain Eukaryota; kingdom Metazoa; phylum Chordata; class Aves; order Piciformes; family Lybiidae; genus Pogoniulus; species Pogoniulus pusillus. Next base: position 45,418,617 of record NC_087265.1, read on the forward strand.
TGTTTCAGAAAATGATTCATACATTTTAGGTTCTTTGCCAGCTCACATAACTACCAATAGTTTACACAGGTGAGGTCAGGACTGACACAGCATGCAGTCCTGAAAATTAAAACCAACTAAGTGTTCTGAACTCATCACTCAAAAAGATTACTTTTGAAAAGTCTGCTAATAGTTAAATGGAGCAGGAATAGATTGCTCAATGAGAGTACGTTTGAAAGTCTAAGCAGGAATAGATTTCTCAATCAGAGTATGTTTGAAAGTCTAAACATTTTCCCTATATATACTACTAATATATCCTTCTATGACTAGTTGTTTCAATAGAACTAAAATTGAACCTATTACCTACATGTTCTTTTGTGCATGGGAGGCTGCAGCCAGGTGGGGGTTGGTCTCTTCCGCCAGGCAACCAGCAACAGAACAAGGGGACACAGTCTCAAGTTGTGCCAGGGGAGGTCTAGGCTGGATGTTAGGAGGAAGCTTTTGGCAGAGAGAGTGATTGGCATTGGAATGGGCTGCCCAGGGAGGTGGTGGAGTTGCCATCCCTGGAGGTGTTGAAGCAAAGCCTGGATGAGGCACTTAGTGCCATGCTCCAGTTGACTGAATAGGGCTGGGTGCTAGGTTGGACTGGCTGATCTTGGAGGTCTCTTCCAACCTGGTTGATTCTATGGTTCTATGGTTCTGTGGTTTGCTTTGTCCTGAGCAAAAATGTAATTGCTGGCATATTCTTTTATATTCACCACGGATTACAGAATATTTAATCTTAAAATGTTGGTTTATCACAATGTTATAATTATTTATTTGTTTTCCTGCCTTTTTCCTTCTCATATTTACATGTTTTTTTCCTCTAAACTAGCAGAAGTCATGTTTTTACCTTTGTAACAATGCTGTGTCCTAAATTAGCACTATAACTACACACTGTAACTATTCCTGTTGGTTTCCATTAAGTTCTTTATTCATCACTATAATAACGTATTGACCTTAGTTTTGTAACTTCCATTTAAAAGATATTCATTTGCTTTGTCTTTGTGACATCACTGTTTCCCTGAGGAGAAATTCAAGATGACTCTGTCATTTCTGTAGCATTTTAATGACAAGGAAGAAATAGTTCTAAAATGTAATCGTTCATTTTCATAATAGTACTCAACTTCAGTCAGTATTCAAAAGTCCTAAGTAATTACAGGAAAATTTGAGCTTACTGCTGTTAAAATGTATTTGTTGTGTATTTGGGGATGCAGTTATGCTCAAGACAAAGTAGTTTGTGGATAGAATGGGTTATTATTACCCTGATCTAGGGTAGGGTGTCCCTGGCCATAGCAGGGGGGTTGGAAGTAGATAATCCTTGTGGTCCCTTCCAACCTTGACTCATTCTCTGAGTCTATGATTTTGTGAAGGAAAAAAATAAAATGGTTTCCATTTCTTTATTTTTTTCAATTCTTTTGACAAATAGGACAACTTTGTCAAGAATAATCTTCTTTCTTGCATTCTCTTTAACACATAGCAATACTTGATATGTTTGCCTGGTTATACTGTAAGGGTCACAGAGCACTGGAATAGGCTCCCCAGAGAGGTTGTGGGGGTCTCCTTCTCTGGAGCCTTTCAAGGCCTGTCTGGATGTGTTCTTCTGTGATCTGTGTTAGATAGGATTGTCCTGCTCTGGCAGGGGGTTGGACTTGATGACCTCCTTGGGTCCCTTCCAATCCCTAATATCCTGTGAGCCTGCGATCTCTCATATATCAATATAATCTGGTAGTGTTTATTGAATCATAGAATGAGTGAATCAGTCAGGGTTGGAAGGGACCACAAGGATCATCCAGTTCCAACCCCCTGCCATGAGCAGGAACACCCTACCCAAATCAGGTTGGCCACAGCCTCATCCACCTTGGCCTTAGACACCTCCAGACATGGGGCCTCAACCACCTCCCTGGGCAACCCATTCCAGGCTCTCACCACTCTCATGCTGAACAACTTCCTCTTCACATCCATTCTGAACCTGCCTATCTCCAGCTTTGCTCCATTCCTGTTACTCCCTGAGAGCCTAAAAAGACCCTCCCTAGCTTTTTTTGTAGGCCCCCTTCAGATACTGAAAGGCCACAAAAAGGTCACCTGGGAGCCTCCTCTTCTCCAGCCTTCACAGCCCCAACTCTTTCAGTCTGTCCTCATAGCAGAGCTGCTGCAGCCCTCTGAGCGTCTTTGTGGCCCATCTCTGGACACGCTCCAGAACATCGAGTGTCTAAAAAGTATACCCCTTTAAAAATGTTCATATTTAACAGTTGTGAATGTCTGCACAGCATTACATCCAGCTCCTAGTCTTAAATTAAGAGTTAATCACGAGCATAATTATATCATGCAAAACTTCAACTTTGTTTCCATAAAATTTGCCATAGCAAGGGAAAATGAGCTGGCTAAAGAACTACCACAAGGCAATGGCAAAGTATATTGGTGTAGTTTAGTAGACTTTTGGACCATCTAGGATATCCTTGGAGCATTGTGCAGAGTGTTAATGCTTGCACTGGGTTTGCATTATGCACAGAATTCCTCTCGTGCTGCACAAACCACTGTTATACTTAGTCACTGTGAGAAAGTGTTAGGTCAAATCCTGAACTTTAACACAATAAAGAGCATTGATAATTTCACATTTGGCACTTCCAGATACTTCATCATTAATTTCTTTTTTCCAAAAGGAAACAACACAGAATAGTAGATGTGTGCCTAAATCTTTGTATCCTACTAGAAGCTTTTCTATTTCACTCAGGCTCTTCAGCGCTGACCTAAAAGACAGACCTTAGAGAGTCTGTCCATAGAGATTTCTTCTAACAGCTCTGTTTATACTGTGAGCAATGAAAAAAAAACTGCTGTCAAGTCTGCTTTTACTTTATTGAGACTATTGTCTAGAAACAGGGCTCAGGTAGTGACAGGACTAGGGGGAATGGAGCAAAGCTGGAGGTGGGGAGATTCAGCCTGGACGTGAGGAGGAAGTTGTTCAGTATCAGAGTGGTGAGAGCCTGGAATGGGTTACCCAGGGAGGTGGTTGAGGCTGTGTCCCTGGAGGTGTTTAAGGCCAGGCTGGATGAGGCTGTGGCCAGCCTGCACTAGGGTAGGATGTTCCTGTCCCATGGCAAGGGGGTTGGAACTAGATGATCCTTGTGGTCCCTTCCAACCCTGACTGATTCTATGTTTCTACGATTCTGTGACTGCAAACATTGGATCATATCACATTATCTGCTGGATGGATGGTCCAGCACATATCAGTCACATATGATCCAGAGATGAGTTGCTATCTTATGAATAGCTTTTTACAGCTTTGTCAAACCTCTCTCCTCCTATATCTGTACTGACTTAGTAATTAGGTTTTAGTTATCAGTCTTCAGTGTTAGAGATACTTAGATGCTGTCTAGAGAGAACAATAAGATGTTATTTTATAGGACCAGGTGCAAGTAACAGGTACAACAACTCAGGCTGGTTTAGAAACATTTACTTAGGTATATAAATTTCTCATAGCAACTCAACTAATTAATTACTTTATGTTTTAGGTATTCACTGGGATATTCACAGCAGAAATGGTACTGAAGATAATTGCCATGGACCCTTATTATTATTTCCAAGAGGGCTGGAATATTTTTGATGGTATTATTGTTAGCCTTAGTTTAATGGAGCTTGGTCTTGCAAATGTTGAAGGATTATCTGTTCTTCGGTCATTCAGATTGGTAAATACTTTGATAATTAAATATTTGCATGCAATTGTCCAACTCCTTTTAAAAAAATAGAAGTGCTGATGTCTGTAATAGTTACCAGTCTAAAGAAGTATTATATATTTAAATAGCTAGATTTCATATATATATGCCTAATTTGCAAGCCTGTTGGTACTGCTCTGGCTGGGTGGGGTGGATTTGTTCATCACTAAGATGAAGTGTTTAGGCAAATACTCCACACTCCTGGCTTTCCATTACAGTAATAGTGTGCTCCTACTAAAGAACAGTTAGACAGCTGAAGAATAGTTGGGGGTTGGACTTGATCTCCTTGAGTCTCTTCCAACCCCTAACATCCTGTGATCCTGTGAACAATTTAATCTACAGAAACTGACATCTACTGCTAAATAACTTGGATCTAACTTCTGTTTCATAACTAACACTAATGATTCATTTGCATTTCTGTTTTGCAGCTTCGAGTTTTTAAGTTAGCAAAATCATGGCCAACTCTAAATATGCTGATTAAGATTATTGGCAACTCAGTGGGAGCTTTGGGGAATCTGACCCTGGTGCTGGCCATCATCGTGTTCATTTTTGCTGTGGTTGGGATGCAGCTGTTTGGGAAAAGCTACAAGGAATGTGTCTGCAAGATCTCCAGTGACTGTGTGCTTCCACGCTGGCACATGCATGACTTTTTCCACTCTTTTCTGATTGTGTTTCGAGTGCTGTGTGGAGAATGGATAGAAACAATGTGGGACTGCATGGAAGTTGCAGGCCAAACCATGTGCCTTATTGTTTTCATGCTGGTCATGGTGATTGGAAACCTAGTGGTATGTGATGAACATTTCTGAACATTAACTGTGATGCAAAATGTACATAACTTAGAGCTAGGCAATGAGAATGTTTGCTATCCTTCTAGTTAGAACTGAAAATTAAATCTGAATGTGCTAGATTTTAGGCATAGTGTACAATGATTCCCTTCTCCCCCTTTTCATTCCATACACTTTTCATTTCCATACACTGAATAACACTCACTATGGCTCTAAGAAGTTAAGAACACATCAAATTGTCAAACCAAACACTCCATTATGGGAGTGCTGCAGCTAATTAAGAGGTGCTGTTTAAATCCAAAACTCTTCCTAAGTACACTTGAAATATTAGATCTTGAATTTAAGTACTGAACTTTCTGGCCAGTTTAATTGGGAAAACCAAAACTAAAATGGAGAATGATTTAATGTCAATCCTAAAACCGTGTTTGAAACCTTCTAACTCGAAATTAGAGAAGATACTTATAGAATCAACCAGGTTGGAAGAGACCTCCAAGATCATCCAGCCCAACCTAGCACCCAGCCCTATCCAGTCAACTAGACCATGGCACTAAGTGCCTCATCCAGGCTTTTCTTGAACACCTCCAGGTATGGCAACTCCACCACCTCCCTGGGCAGCCCATTCCAATGCCAATCACTCTCTCTGACAACAACTTCCTCCTAACATCCAGCCTAGACCTCCCCTGGCAAAACTTGAGACTGTGTCCCCTTGTATAGAAAAATTTTAATTCAAGTTGACAAGTTAAAATGCCAAAGGTTCAACTGATAAATTTGAATTGGTGACAACTTCTTAGAAGTCAGGATTATAGTAGGAATGCACCATTGACACTTTTACTTTGTTGAAGTTTCTCTCACTCTTTCATTCTGAAATTCAATTGGAACTCATTCTGATATGCTTAAATATTTGTATTTAATTGCCTGTCAAATCTTAATTACTTTAGTTTATATTTTTATAACATAGAACTCAAACATTTCATTATCCTGGTGCTGGAACATGTCCAGAGAAGGGCAACAAAGCTGGTGAGGGGCCTGGAGCACAAATCCTATGAGGAGAGGCTGAGGGAGCTGGGCCTGTTTAGCCTGGAGAAGAGGAGGCTCAGGGGTGATCTTATTACTGTCTACAACTACCTGAAGGGGCATTGTAGCCAGGTGGGGGGTGGCCTCTTCTCCCAGGCAACCAGCAATAGAACAAGGGGACACAGTCTCAAGTTGTGCCAGGGTAGGTACAGGCTGGATATTAGGAAGAAGTTCTTCACAGAGAGAGTGATTGGCATTGGAATGGGCTGCCCAGGGAGGTGGTGGAGGCACTGTCCCTGGGGGTCTTCAAGAAAAGCCTGGATGAAGCACTTAGTGCTATGGTCTAGTTGACTGGATAGGGCTGGGTGCTAGGTTGGAGTGGATGATCTTGGAGGTCTCTTCCAACCTGGTTGATTCTATGATTCTATGATTATCTGACCTTGCAATCCTAACATAAAAGCAGCAGAAATGTGCAGAGCCCTGTGACATTATTTATGATGCATAGCCTGCTCCACTATTTTTTTTAGCATTAGTTTAGGCACAGAAATTCTGTGCTTCAGATTCCTATTGTCTTCTTTCAAGTGTCTTTTAACTTCAGATTCTTTTCTGGGATTGTTAATGTCTTGAGAATTAAATCTCACAGAGAGTACAAATTAGAGACCTAGTACAAAGTAGAGACCTGCTATATTTAACAACAGAAAAGTTTAGTTATGCCATTTAGCCATATCATGCCAGCTTTTAACACTTGATGGCATATGAGATTGAGAGTGTGGAGTGAATAATGACTTGGAAATTTAAGTGAAATAGCTGCAGATTATATAGGAGATTATATGAGATTGAGAGTGTGGAATGAATAATTACTTGTGAATTTAAGTGAAATAGCTGCAGATTATATAGGAGATTATATGAGGTTGAGAGTGTGGAATGAATAATTACTTGTGAATTTAAGTGAAATAGCTGCAGATTATATAGGAGATTATATGAGGTTGAGAGTGTGGAATGAATAATTACTTGTGAATTTAAGTGAAATAGCTGCAGGTTATGTAGGAGATTATATGAGACTGACAGTGTGAAATGAATAATTACTTGTAAATTTAAGTGAAATAGCTGCAGATTATGTAAGAGATTACATTAAAACAAGATGAAGCTGGTGAGGGGCCTGGAGTACAAGCCCAGTGAGAAGAAGCTGAGGGGGCTGGGAGTGTTTAGCCTGGAAAAGAGGAGACTCAGGGGTGACCTCATTGCTGTCTACAACTACCTGAAGAGAGGCTGTAGCCAGGTGGGAGTTGGTCTCTTCTGCCAGGCAACCAGCAACAGAACAAGGGGACACAGTCTCCAGTTGTGCTGGGGGAGGTATAAATGGATGTTAGGAGGAAGTTCTTCCCAGAGAGAGTGATTGGCACTGGAATAGGCTGCCCAGGGAGGTTGTGGAGTTGCCATCCCTGGTGAAGTTCAGGAAAAGCCTGGATGAGGCAGTTAGTGCCATGGTCTTGTTGACTGGATAGAGCTGTGTGATAGGTTGGACTGGATAATCTTGGACATCTTTTCCAACCTGGTTGATTCGATGAAGCTGGAATTCTTAGGCAGCAGATCACAGTTCTTACTGGTGCTAAGATTGTTATCTGCTGGTGAAAGAAGCCCATTTTATTTCATATTCCTACATAAGAGGAAAAAAAATCTAAATCCAAATAATTTAGTTGCATTATAAATAATAGAGATTAAAGTGTAAATTTCATTTTAATTCTATCCTTTTTTTAATAAGCTTTATAGAATCTAATAGATAAGTCCAGAATTATCAGAAAAACACAGTCTCATGCTATAATCTCCCAAACAGTAGTTCCAAAGGTTAAGTAGGTTATTAAAGCATTGAGTCTCATAAGTTTCTGATAAATCTGCATCACAGAAAGCCATCTAATTTTACAAGTCATGTTTATTTCATTCTATTTAAATTCCAAGTGATTTCAAGAGATTTAGAATGCCTTTCAAACCTCTGATGAATATGTATAGCTAGACTTTTTGTAACTTTTTACTTTAGAGTCTGAACAACCATGTAGCTTCAAACAAAGATCTGAAGTTTAAGATATTAAGTATTAGTAAGTCATTTTTATCTTCTCAGTAAACAGATGTATAAAAATAAGAAAGGACAGTTTAAGAGGGACAGGGATCTGCTGCAGAGGATCCAGCAGAGGGCTGCAAGGATGATGAGGGGACTGGAGGTCATGGCTTATGGGGAGAGGCTGAGGGACCTGGGGCTGCTTAGTCTGGAGAAGACTGAGAGGGGATTTCATAAACGTTTACCAGGAGGGGGGGGGACACAGGCTCTGCTCACTGCTCCCTGGGACAGGACAAGGAGCAATGGGTGTAAGATGCAGCACAAGAGGTTCCACCTCAACACAAGGGGCAACCTTTTTACTGTAAGGGTTCCAAAGCACTGGAAGAGGCTCTCCAGAGAGGTTGTGGAGTCTCCTTCTCTGGAGACTTCCAAGGCCTGTCTAACTGTGTTTCTCTGTGATCTGTGCTAGATTGTGTAGTCCTGCTCTGGCAGGGGGGTTGGACTCGACGATGTCCTTGGGACTCTTCCAACCCCTAATATCCTGTGATCCTGTCACATCCTTTATAATTTAATGTGCTATATGAATATCTAAAATTAGCAAATGTTATTTTTCAGAACTGGGTGCTATTTGACATTATCACAGAATCACAGAATCAGTCAGGATTGGAAGGAACCACAAGGATCAGCCAGTTCCAACCCCTCTGCAATGCCCAGGGACACCCTACCCTAGATCAGGCTGCCCATCAGCCTCATCCAGCCTGGCCTTAAACACCACCAGGGATGGGGCCCTAACCACCTCCCTGGGCAACCCATTCCAGGCTCTCACCACTCTCATGCTCAACAACTTCCTCCTCACCTCCACTCTGAATCTCCCCACCTCCATCTTCGCTCCATTCCCCCTAGTCCTGTCACTCCCTGAGTGCCTCAAATTCCCTCCCCAGCTTTTTTGTAGGCCTCCTTATCCTTTAAAACAGTCCCTTCTTATATGTACATATTGACTACACAGTTATGTTCTCTCATCTTTCAGGTATTGAACCTATTCTTAGCCTTGCTGCTGAGCTCATTTAGTTCAGACAACCTCGCTGCTACCGACGACGATAACGAAATGAACAATCTCCAGATTGCTGTGGCAAGGATTCAGAAGGGAATAGATTATGTCAAAAGAAAGATAAGGGAGTTCATTCAAAAAGCTTTTGTTAGAAAGCAGAAAGATTTGGAAGAAATCAAAGCACTTGAAGAGCTACACAAGAAGAAAGACAGCTGCGTTTCCAATCATACCGCTGTCGAAATAAGCAAAGATCTGAATTATCTCAAAGATGGGAATGGAACCACCAGTGGAGTAGGCACAGGCAGCAGTGCAGAGAAATATGTGATAGATGAAAATGATTACATGTCCTTCATAAACAACCCAGGCCTCACAGTGACAGTGCCTATTGCAGTGGGAGAATCGGATTTTGAAAACTTGAACACGGAAGAATTTAGCAGCGAATCTGATATGGAAGAAAGCAAACAGGTAGGATTGTTCATGTCTTAATAATGAAACTGTGGGCATGCATTTACAGAGTCTCTGTTTAGAATTGCTGAAGTCTCCTGTCTTATCCCATGCAAATATATTTTGTTGTGTCATTATAATTCAGGAAAAAAAATCTTAGCCTGTGCTAAGGGTCCTTAAGGTTTACAACTTTTATACAGTGTTTATTAGGATTTGGAATCTGTATAATTTGATATATAATTATTCCTTCCACGATTTTATCAGGCTTTAGGACTAGCACACATTTCACAAAGCATTCTTTCTGTAGAACTTACAATGGAGTCAAGATTTATGGAGTAAGGGTATTGTAGAAGGCTAAGGAACAATAAAGAGTATAAAGCTTTGCATACTCAATCAAATATAAGTGGAGGGGGAAAAAAAGCTATATTTAAGTTAGTTCTATAAATGAACTCTGAAACTTCATAAATCAGTGATGTAGTCTGAATTACAGAAAAAAATAATGGGAAATATTCATACAGATTTGGGTTCAGAGACTACAGCTGACAGAAAGTAATCCATATAGCAATCAATGTCATTGTAAAGCATTACCTCAAGCTATCCTAGAAAGCAGAATCATCTTGTAACATAGATGAATGTGGAACCAGTTTACTTGAAAGCCTTATGCTATTATTACTGTGCAAAGAGACAGAAGTTGCTTTAAAAATCAGAAGCCATGTGCTTCAAAATATAAGTGGTCATGAAGTGACCAGAAGTGATCATGAACAGGTGACAATGGTATTCAAGGGAAACTCTGTATATTAATCATCAGTGATGTGCTAATAAAAGCATTAGCAAACTGTAATTCTGTGCTGTTTGATGCCATTTGATATGTAAGACTGTAAGGTGTAAGGGATCAGGAATCATGGCTAAAAAAATAAATCAGAAGCCATGTGCTTCAAAATATAAGTGGTCAAATACCAGAAGTGATCATGAACAGGTGACAATGGTATTCAAGGGAAACTGTGTATTAGTCATCAGTGATGTGCTAATAAAAGCATTAGCAAACTGTAATTCTGTTTGATGCCATTTGGTATGTAAGGACTGTAAGGTTTAAGGGATCAGGAATCATGGCTAAATATGTTTTCAGATCAGAAGCTATGATGGGCTAATTAATATCTAAGGGTTTGTTTGCTGTGAAGAAAGCTCTCCTATAAAACAGCCCTGCATTCATGACTGTATCAGAGCTGTAGAGACGGTTTATTCCTCACCAATACCAAACTATACCACATCACATTAATGGATAGCCATGGTCCAGTTAAACACAGTGTGCAGGGGCTCTTTGCTAAAGAACATAAAGCAATATGAAGAGTGTGTATTTATTTGCAACTGCAAAGAAGGTTATTTTGTTTAACAATTGTAAGATTAAGAGCAAGATTAAGAGAAGGTATCTGCTGGAGTGCATCCAGCGGAGGGCTACGAGGATGATTAGGGGACTGGAGGGCTGATGAGGAGAGGCTAAGGGACCTGGGGCTGTTTAGTCTGGAGAAGAGAAGACTGAGAGGGGATTTAATAAATGTTTATAAACACCTGAGGGCTGGTCAGGAGGGGGGACAGGCTCTGCTCACTGCTCCCTGGGATAGGACAAGGAGCAATGGGTGTAAGTTGCAGCACAAGAGGTTCCACCTCAATACAAGGGGGAACTTCTTTACTGTAAGGGTCCTAGAGCACTGGAACAGGCTCCCCAGAGAGGTTGTGGAGTCTCCTTCTATGGAGAATTTCAAGGCCTGTCTGGTTGTGTTCTTCTGTGATCTGTGCTAGATTGTGTAGTCCTACTCTGGCAGGGGGAGTTGGACTCGATGATGTCCTTGGATCCTTTCAACCCCTAATATCCTGTGATCCTGTGATCCTGTATTCTATCATCTGAGTCGCTCGGTCATGAGACAAACATTTTCAGTGCAGATGGGTAAAACAATATAGCAGTAATGCTTATCCTTGCCAGTTCAAAAGAGATACTGAAAAGTGTAGAGTGATATACTTCATGAGATCAAGTATTAATAAAAAGCCTCCAACTTCCAGAGTGACTCTTTTCATGTAATAGGAGTTAATGAAAGTGCATTGTCTTTTCCAATGAACCTTTAGCAAGGTCTTCTAAGTCTTTTCATATATCCTGACACTTAACTTTCTGCTTTCCTTGTGGTTAGTTTTGACAAATACAGTGAGAAATGTCTTTGTAGTAACTCCACCTTACGAATCATAGAATCAACCAGGTCGGAAGAGACCTCCAAGATCATCCAGTCCAGCCTAGCACCCAGCCCTATCCACAAAGTTACATGCCTAAATATTTCCTGAGTATGTTGGTCTTGGTTTGGGTTTGTTTGTGGTTTTGGTTTTTTTTTGCTGTGGGTGTTTTATTTTTTCTTTTATTTGTTTGTTGTTTTTTTAATTGGCTTTTTTGTTTGTTTGATTGATTTTAAGTTTGTAATTGTATTAGAAAGCTGTTAGGCTGAAAAGCTATTCAGATGCTAAATGTGTGGTTATGTGATATGTTAGCCTCAGCAGGAGAGCTGACCTGGGAAATTTCCTTCCACACCTGACTCCTGATCACTTTGCAGTCTTTACTGCTTACTCTACACTGGAGTGCTTGTGGATCTATACTATGAGAATGTCACTGGGGTGATAGAAGTTAAATTATCCCATATATGTGTTTGGTTGGTTGTTTCAGAAAGATTCAATAGTTCAGCTGACAGTTCTATCAAACAGTTGCAGGCACAAGAAAATGCAATGTAAAGTCAGAATCTCCTCTGATTTCCAAGTGACCTCAAGAAGATGAAATAAAATCCTCTACTGTGCTGAGATTTTCTGAATGATGCCAGTTTCAAGGTGACTTTCATTAGTCAATTCCCCTGTTCATTTTGATCTTTGCTTGGTTCAGGCATCATGCTTTGTTCTTCTAAGGACATCCTTAAGTTTCAGGGTAAATCAAAAGGGATTGCCTTTTTTTTAATGGACTTTAGATCTGCATGTCTTCATGAAGAGAAAGCAAATCCTTAAGACTGGAAAAGCCAATTGAAAGTGAAAAATTTCAAGTGACTGTGGGAAATCCACCAGTAAATGATGGATGGTGTTTATATTAAGAACTTTGGGATAAATTTCCAATGGGGATAGGATGAGTCTAGGTCTCCTATGGAGCCTCAAGATTTCCATAGAAAGTAATACTAACTGCCATCATGATAGCTGAACAATAGTGCTTCCATCAAGTTCTGCTCACACACAGCTGTTTAGCCTTTAACTGTTTGACATTTATTCATATAGTGCATATTATGAACAGTATCTAACAGGAATTTCTTACCAGTTCCCTGAAAATTGTGAGTTTTATATTAATTGCAGTTTCTGCTCTGGGTTCCTTATTCCATTCCTTCTGGATGATTTTTTAGTGTAAGGATGAAGTGCCTTTTTGTTGTTGTTGTTGTTTGTCTAAAAATCCCCTTGCTTTGGTAATATATGAATAGATGCTCTGGCAGGAATTTGTGAAGATTCCCAACCTTCTCCTATTAAGTCAACAGAACTGTTGAATATTTTGCTGCTTCTGATTGTCTCTTGAGGAAGATAAAGAGTATATTGACACAGTGTTTAAGTTACTTCTCTAGAACAGGACACCATCATTTATTTTACATTGCCTCTCAAGGGATACCACTGAGACAACATTTCTGCTAGGAGAAGGCCTGGTCTGCAAAAGGAGGGGTAAGAGATGGGGCAGAACTTTCCTGCCTTAACTGTGGCAGTGTTTGGCACTTAGAATACCCTCAGGAGGCATCCCCCTTAGTAACTTTTATTTAACAAGAGAGTTGTGTGAAGCTAGCTCTGCACAGGAACTGGAAAATGGAACATTTTTTTCCCTGGTGTCTTACTGACTGTCACTGATGTTAAGAGAAGAATGATGATTTGAAGTCTGTCAGCAATAACAGGTCATGCTAGAAGTGAGGCAGGAACTGCATGCAACTGAGAAATAGGCCATGACCAGATAATTACTATAGAACTTGGAACTGTGGGTGAGTGAGAAACAAATTGTAACTTTTACTACTTTTCTTATCAGATACAGCATGGTACACAGTAACTCTACTCACCAAGTTTCTTTTGGGAGATGCTTTGAGGTTTTGGGTTGGGTTTTTTGGTTGGTTTTTTTTTTCCCTTTCCCCCTGTATCCAACACTATATTCCCCTTTTCTAAATCTGACAGTCACAGATTCTTTAAGTTGTGAACTTGGTATGGGTTAACCATATCTCTGGACACACTGAAGGACCACTGTCCAGACACCAATCCATTATCATTAGAAAGAAATGACAGAGTCAGAAGTATATGGCATACTGAATCTACATTAGAAGTTTACACAAGATGGTCTTTCATCACATGTAATGTGCATGGAAATGAAAGAGATTTATTTCCACTGAGATTTGTAAGCTCCACCACCATTATTAAAGACAGAAGGAGGAATGGGAAGACATAGCTCTTGGAAGTATTTTGCTTACTGTAGGTATACTTCTTTGCAAACAAAGGAGGTAATCACATAGTTAAACAAAGACTAAAAAGTTAAACCACCCTTTAATTTTCACTAATATACATTAAGCACAGCATAAATACTGGAATACTTTCCTAATCTGTGAATGGCCTTCATATTAATTTAACTCATTCTAATCTTATTCGTGACTCACAGTTTTAGAGTGCGGATTATTAGGTCTAGCTCCTTCATTTCTTGCTTTTCTACAATAAGCTAACAAGGTCTCTACAAAAGGTTGTTGAACATTTCAGATGGTATGTGTTTCCATTTTACCAAGTGATCATAAAAATACTGAATAATTATGTTTTAATTGTGTTAAAGCCATGTTTGAATTAGAGATTCCAAAAAGAGGAAACTAGAAATCCTATGTCTTGAACTTCACTACCTACCATTCTTACTTCTCACAGGGGTAAAACCAAGCTGGAGCAATCAAGAATGCAGCTCTGGTGCTTTTTAACCAGGTAGAGCAACGTGTCACCACTTTCACACAGGTTACCTAAGCAAGTTATACATATATATGTATATATATATAATCACTTTTTAACTGGCCTGCATGCTCTTCGGCTATGTACCCTTCTTATCCATTGCAAGATGGTACAAACATGCACAGCTGCTCTCTGCTGAGTCATGGGACTCAACATCACAGCATGGTCAGATGGGATTGGCAACCCCAACATACATTTTTAAACTCTGCTAATGATTCTTCTGGATATTACAATACGGTCTTTATCAATAACTGCATGCTCTACAGGTTTCAAAGTATGGAATCATAAAAGTACTGGAATGTCATACATTAGAGGCCAAAGAAAAAGGGAGCATGCATAGTTTTTAAAATATAAAAACAACCCTTTTTGATTCAGCCCTTATAAATATATTTCATGAAATGTGTCAAATAATTTATGTCATTATATCTGCCATGACTTCAGCTCCTTAATAAATCACATTTAAACTACTGCAGTAGCTACCTGCATAAAATGTACACTGTTACACATTTAAATCTATAATGCACTGTAATGCAAATCTTCAAGATGCCACAAACAACTTTCTGCACTGATTTGGGCAGTGCATATCTTGAGTTTTATAACCTAGAAGCCGAGCAAAGAATGACATAATTGCTAAAATTATACCTAGCAAATAACTTCCCTTAAAAAACTCTCAAAGCAAAGCATTGCATAAACATTAAACTCCTTCTTAAATAATAATATTTTTAAATCATAGACTCAACCAGCTTGGAAGAGACCTCCAAGATCAGCCAGGCCAACCTATCAGCCAGCCCTGTCCAATCAACTAGACCATAGAATCATAGAATCAACCAGGTTGGAAGAGACCTCCAAGATCATCCAGTCCAACCTATCACCCTGCCCTATCCAATCAACTAGACCATGGCACTAAGTGTCTCATCCAGGCTTTTCTTGAACACCTCCAGAGACAGCAAAAATGTGTTTCATGATAATAATCAGAGACTGAGTTAAGGAACTTGGTGTAAATTAGAAAGACTATGAAGTGCTTGGCATTGTTTTTATAAACTTCCATATATATACCTTAGGGTTTTTTGATTATAGATAAATACAATCTCAGCTGATGCAAAACTGGCAAAGCCTTTGGAAATAGGGGCAGTGAATATTGCACAGGAGCCAAAGTTACATGAAACTCAGAAGGTAAATTTATCCTAGTAAAACTAGGCAGCAAAATTTCTTGGAATTGAGACTTCAGTCCTACAGTAGCATTCAAAACTATTTCCTTCAGGCAGAGTCTGACTTGGCTCCAAAAGGACAACAAAGAAAGGTTCATTTTGTACCACTGATTATAACAGTAAGATCTAACTATGTTATACTGTAATATAAATTGTCCAGGGATGGGCAAGAGAAATTCATACTGGTCTGAAAATTCTCAGGTATTACTGATGAAACTTTAAACCAAGATATGCTTCAAACATCAAATAAAACTTGAAGAGATTTTTTTCCCTCGATGGTTTTATTAAAATTAGAGAAAAGATAAATGCCATAGGATTTGAGCTTTAGAATCAGTTTAGAATCAATTTGCAACAGATCCCCATTATTTGCAATTTCATCACTCAATTACAGTGCAGCATTCAAGACTCAAAGGATAAAAACCACATGGCTGAATTACTAAAGGCAATTTGTAATGGCTGAATCCCTTACTTTTTTTTTTTGTCACTTGAATCATGGAGCCGTTTGTAAAGCTTAAAACGTTAGCAGCCTGCTCTTTCTCTTATTGAAATCTCGAATAACATCAAATAAGAGCAAGACCAGGTCTTAAGTGAATGCATTTACCTGTAAATGGGCACATTAACACGCTGTTGGTCAAAGCTTGTTCTAATGATCTACGCTGTTGAAAAGAGATGCATTGCTTGGAAAGGACAGTATGGAGGCTGATTATACATCTATTAACCAAGTATTTGGGTTGCTAACGAAGCCTTTTTTTTTTTGTGCTCTATCCTATACAGTATATATTTAGAGTATTATGTTGGGAAAAAGATAATCCTATTTGAGATAGTCTTTTTTGTTTGGTTGGGTTTGGGGGTTTGGTTTTTTGATTCTGTGTGTGTGTGTGTGTGTGATTTCCACAGTATTGCTCAGGCTTCTGCTCTAGTCAAGCATGTTGTTTTGCTGATTGAGGCCTTGAGAATGCTGCATCATAAGCAACTGCTTTCAAATATATCCTCATAATGGAAAATGTGATATCACTGAAGATGCAAATAAGTATTTATAGGGCATGGCGTGTTCTAGAGGCTGATAATTGCATTTATGAGGTGAAAAGAAGATTGTGTTAATCCATCATGAGTTTTCCTATTTGTTTTATTGGGTTTACTGCTAGGAGGAAAAAAACAATCCTTACAGACACTTTATTTACAATGCAGTGGTTCTCCCCTACTCTAGGGTCCTGAAGAAAAGAAGAACAGTTCTACTAACTTCTAATTTTTTTCATAATGCATCTGTTTGTTTGAAAAAAGAATGAAGGGAATCCTTTATGTGGTAATTACAATAGGTTTTGCTTGTGCTGTCTGTAAATTACACTTCTGTAGCTTGGCTTTTAGCAACTATGCTGACAGGACTATCTGCAACAGAGTTTGCCTGGCTTTTAACTGGCACTGGTAGAGATTAATAATTGATGTTTAGTATGAACCTTTATCTTGTTACTATAAAGTCAATAATTGATTTCATGATGATGGATCAGGCCATGAATTAGCTTTAATTTTGCTGACTTGAATGAGACAAATTGCTATTTTCACTGTGGTTTTTATTTAATGAAGAAACTGCCTATAATTTCAGTGACAGATAACTTATTTCTTTGAATTGCAATGATATGCAATAAGGTATTAACTCACAAAACTTCTCTACTCTTTAAAAGAGAGCCTTATCTGTGAACAGTAAGTTGGTGTGCTTAATGTGGTATATATTGATGTGAGATTGTAGTTTGCAAATGTAATACAGACAGCAAAGTTTAAAATGTTCTCATTATATGATGTACACAATATTCTACTTTTCTTTCAGACTTCCTGATCTACACAACCAGTGGTAAAATTGAGTCAGAGTCAATACAGCTGTCACAGTGTCCTCTGTATGGCTCTTCCTCTGTTTGCTCATGCGCAAAGGCTGTCTCCCCAGCCTGTTTTCCTCCTCCATCAGCCCTTCTAGTTTCTAATTATTTATTGCTCTGCTATCTTAAGCTAAGTGCATACTTTTGTGGTGGTGGTGCAAGGAGGTGTGCAGCTCCATTCAAAATCCCCCCTCCCCCCTGTCTGTAGCCTCTTGCCATGAAATTGATTGGATCAAAAGTCTATTTCTCACCCAACTGTTCCTATTTTACATGTATACATGTTGGAAATCACAGTGGAAGTGCAGTATGAGGAAAAAAAGATGATATTTTATCACCTTTACTAGGCAGAAATTAACCATTGCAGATCTCCACAATTTCAGTATATTGATCCAAGTCTTCTTATATTTGTCAAAGTGATTTTCCATATATTACAGATCATTACATTTAAAAAGGGATTGTTTTTCAAGCTCATACTTGTGTATCTGAAATAATCTTTATGAAATATGAATATTAATTTATGTATTAATATTGATAATAGCTAAAAATCAGGGAAATTCCCTGAGATTCTTTGGATTTTTGGTCGACAGGAAGCAATTGCACAGAATTAAACAGTTTAAACAATCAGAACTTGGAAAATAGGAACGCAAGAACAGGAAGAATTCTAACTATGCCTTTGGTATCTTGGCATTCACTCCAGCAGATGTACTCATGACTCTTTTGGTCTCTGAATAAGTCTCCTGTATCAAAGATATTTTAAACGCACAATGATGATCCCAGGGTAAAATACAAACTATTTCAGGCAGAGGGAAGAAGATGCTGCTGAGCCACTAGTGTTAGCTGCAACACACGATTGCCTTTAACCATCAGCAAACGAGAGGAGGCAGGAAGGCTCCCTGCTGAATGCAGAAAGGCTAATGTAGAAAGGCAGAATGCAGAAAGGTGCAGTTTCTAAATCATCCCCCTTTATATACTTCATTTTGAAAATCAAACTAGTGGCCAATAGGCACTGGCACATTGGCCAATGAATTCAAAGCTTCATGCCTTCTTTGACCACACAATCATGGTCAGGGCAGCACAAGACATCTGACACGCTCTCAAAGCTTTGCTGGGGCCAAACCCTTGTTGTCTGCTCATTTGACTCACTCCAGGACCCACAACAGGAGGAGGACAGCAAGGGTTAAACCAGCCTAGGAGGATTTATGCCCTACCAGGACAACTTGTCAGAACTCTTTCCTATTATGAGACAACTCCTTTATTTTTGGTCACAGTGCAGTAACAGCCATGCAACCTCACTTCAGTCCATTTGCACATGTTTGTGAAGGGCAGCTTCTTGAAACTTAACCCTGAAATTATCCATCACTCAACATGATTTATTTGTTTTAAACTTCATTCATCTCATTTGGGAGTTAAATATGCAGAAAGTAATTGCCTACCAAACTATATGTACCATTCACTTCATTTCTGGCAGAAAAAAGTCCTTAGCTCCCAGTGAACTTTGCTGAAGGCAATGAGTTTTTAAGCAAAGAGCTAAACAACCAGTTTTAATGTTCAGCAGTGTCTCTGAAGAAGAGAATATATGGAAGTGCCTCTTTTAAAAGTGTTTGTTTATTATGTGTTGCATCATTCAAATAATTCAAGCAGTAATTTTTCATATCCTAAATATCATAGAATCATAGAATCAACCAGGTTGGAAGAGACCTCCAAGATCATATGTCACTATGTTCTGAAGTAAATGTGAAAAAGAATGGATGTTAAGTATAAAAAGGTCTTCAGACTGATCAAAGGGCATGACCAGATCTGCTCAGCTGAAACCACAAATCACATCTGTGACCAAATGACCTTTCGATACATCAATGCCCAAGGGATTTCAAGTATTTAACTTAGGAAAGCACTCTACATCACCCTTGAAATTCCTATGTATTACTGCTACATGGTATAAACCAAAAGTATTTCACTGCCATGTTTCTGCAGGTTGCTTTCCGATTACAAGCCTTATTCCACAGTAAAGGCAAACATATTAGAGAGAAGTCATTAAAGACACAAACGGCACTGACATTGCATAACAAGTTACAAACTCTATGCCAAATTATTGCATTAGTTGTGTGCATCTTTAGCAGCTTTGTCCTTTCAAAAAATGCTTTCTTAAAAGGACAAAATTATGGGCAGTCTTGCATTGACTGATAAACAGCTTGACCTGATCCAAACTTAAATGCACGTGGTCAAAAGTCACTGAATTTCAGTCGCTTTATATTACTCTCCAGTTCTTGGGGTTTCAGAGCTAGAAGTACTTTTATCCCAGTAAGAACTATAGTATTTCACTGGGCACAAGATAATAGAACAAGAGAAAAATTCAGGATGGAAAGGACTTCAGAAGGTCTCTCAATATGCACAGGAGACTGGAACACAAAGAAGACAGATCTGGTAATTTGTGCTTCCTGCAAAAATGAAATTGTGCAGAAATTTGCCATTAGATGTCATTAAATTTACAACTTTTATATCCAGATACGGTGTTTGTTCAGAAAACCACTGTCTGTAATGGACATGAAGGTACATCTAGAGCTATTAGTTCATTTCACTGGGAAAACTAAGCCACATTTTCAGTGTAATCTAGTATGGTAGAGAAAATAATTCCATAGTCTGGTACATGCAAGCTCTCCAGTTTTAGTACTACTGAAAGTCCTTCAGAAGTCATCCAGGTTAGTAGCCAAATTATCTTTAACTGTTCCCTACAAGATAAACCTGGAAACAGAACTCCACAATGTATGTGTCATTGCTATGTTTTTACTTAGGATGATGCGTTTCTATCAGCATAGATTTAGCATTCTCCAAGTCAGAGACTGGCATGATATGATTCAGGATCATTTTTACAGAACATGCATCTAATGACAAAAAAACCCTATTCTCTGGAACTTTGCTTACAGAAACTAAATGCATCCAGCTCATCAGAAGGCAGCACAGTTGATATTGCTCCTCCCGGAGAGGGCGAGCAAGCGGAAATTGAAAGCGAAGAAGCTCTTGAACCAGAAGCCTGTTTTACAGAAGGTTGTAGAATAACTGTTGACTTTAAGAGATGTATGAGGAAAATGGCATTAGAAGTAGGAATATTTAAGTTGTTGAAACGTTCAGATCTGGTGAGCCTTCATAACCTCAGCAACTGTATAGGGTTAACACTCCTGGGGGAGTAACCCTGAACCTGACCCTAGGGGTCTTGGCACCTCCCCAGGGGTGGGCCACACTCCAGGTGATGGTTAGCCCACTCCTCCCACTTCCTGTGGTATAAAAGAGGAGCACTTCCTGCTCCTCACTCTCCCATATCAATGACAGTCCAGAAGACATGGTAACTTATAAACTTTAACAGCCAGGCCCAAAACAGCCATGCAAAAGCGTGAATGATTAAGACTCTCAGAATATCCATTTTTTAACTTCCAAATCTTCTCTGAAAGAATTCTTTCTACCTAGCCCCACGTTGAGACGCCAAATAAATTGTCTTGGGTTCAAATGCAGGTTCCCAGAGACTCTAATAAATTTAGTAGACCCAATGACAATTTATAGAATTTATAGAGTGCCCTCCCCTCTTCCCCCCTCCTTTCCCAAAAAGGGTAGGGATTAGATATAGGGAGAGAGAGATAAGCACACCCAAATAAATCAATCTCACTCGATTTGGAAGTTAAAAAGGAAAAGTTTAACAATAACTTAGAAAAGGTATTGGAGGTAGGGAAGTTTACAAAGGATAAGGAAGGGAAAACAGCAAAATACAACAAGGGATGGATACAACCCGAGCAATGTGATGGTGTCTCTGCCTCGTGGCTGCCACGTGGTGTGCTGGTATGCAGTGTGAGTGTGTGTGGTCAAGAGGTAGCGAAGGGAAAAGAGGAAGAGACAAGGAGCTCCTGTCTCTTTTATACCACAGGAAGTGGGGGGAGTGGGCTAACCATCACCTGGAGTGTGGCCCACCCCTGGGGAGGGGCCAAGACCCCTAGGGTCAGGTTCAGGGTTACTCCCCCAGGAGTGTTAACCCTATACAGCAACTGAAAGAAAATACTCATAGCCTAAAATGCTGGAAATCAGATGGTTACAAAAAAAAAAAAGGTTTCCTTAGGCTTTGAGTAACTTTATCTGCCTGGCCACTGCATGCATCTTTTCACTAAGAAACTTCTTTTTCTTTTCTATACTTTAAATGCTTTACAGTTATTTGAAAGGGCCCTTGAAATTTAGAACAAATTGGGTTTTTTTCTGAGGCTGCACCAACAAATGGAACAGTTCCATGCCAACAGTCAAAAAATGTCAGTGTTTTTTTGATTGACTTTACTCATGTCTAAAATTCTCTGCTTTTTCTCCAAGTTACTTGCCTAAATTCAGATATTTAGCATCCTATAAAAGAGAATTCCAAGGTTTAATTTTTAAAATCATGATAAAATTTGTTAAAGTTCCTAACAATGTTGGTACCAGAGTAAATATTAGCTTTGAAATCGTTTACTTTTGGATTCTAATATGTCTTAATCTAATGCAGGTTGTGTGAAAAAATTTCCATGTTGCCAAGTAAGTATAGAGGACGGCAAAGGAAAAATTTGGTGGAATCTTAGAAAAACCTGCTACAGCATAGTTGAGCACAACTGGTTTGAGACTTTCATTGTCTTCATGATTCTCCTCAGCAGTGGAGCACTGGTAAGTAGAAAAAAAATACAGATGCTGAAATATTTGGATATCTCCTTAGAAACAACAGCAACATTCAAATGTGCTTCAGAAAGACTTGTTTTACTTGGAGCTTGTGATGCTTTGGGTGTTACCAGACCCCCACACTTTGGAAATCACCCAGCTAGACTCAGCAGCTCTGGAAATTGAATGAAGCTTTATATTTACAGCTTAGCACAATATACAAGCAGATACTCACAACATATACAGTTATATACAGAAATAGACAAGTTAAAAGGTAATACAGAAACACAACAGCCCTCCCAGAAATCTGAGTCCCTAGGAGGGGTTCTCAAACACCCTTCCACCTTCCCCCTACCCCTCAACCTTACTCAAGATCTTGCCTTATGTTTAAGGTAGTATGTAGGGTCGGCCAGGGGGGTTAGGAAGCAGGTGGATTAGTCACAAAGACGGCAGATTAGGTTAGAGAGAGAGAGAAAAGTTCCAAGCCCAGACAGCGTCTGCCTTATCTATGTTTGTGTTCTTGTTCTCATACATCTCAGAAAGCCTATGAGTGAAGTAGACATCAGCACTGTTTTCTTTTTCACAGCCTGTAATCTACCTCTTCTCACCAAAACATTCTAACACAGAGCTGTATAAAACTGCCTGTATTTCTTCACTTCAGGTTGGAATGAAACTTGGCCCAGACTTGGAAAAGTCTGTTAAATTTCACACTGTTTTAGTGATACTTTTGGTTTACCACTCTAAAGCTGGTGCCATTTTGTTTCAGCCAGCATAGCTGCTCAGTGTTTAAATGTTCATCAGCACATTTAAGAGGCCTGAGTATGAAAGGTTGTTGTTAATTGAATATATAGCTAAATGTATGTTTTTAAGTACTCAGCCACTTCTTGGATTCTGCTTACAAAAGACCATATCAAAAATAAATTAATTTAAAACAAAGAATATTTACTTCATTCTGTTCTTCTCTGTGGGGCAGGAAATATGGAAGAGTGTAACAGCAAATTCAACCTAACAACTACTTTCCCACAAGATTACATTACTTCACCTTTCCAGCATTATTCAGAGTGAACATTTGCTACAGTATCAATGTGCACAGTGTAAATTCTAGCAAATGCTTTCCTCTTTGACTTTTAGACATCACCTTGATTGATGTAGCATAGGAACATAACCTCCTTAACCACTTTCTAGAATGGAATATATACATCTGGTAAAGAATTTGTATAAGAAGGGGTGGGGGAGAGTTGTGTGAATGTGAAAGTTTCCTAACACCACAGTGGATGAAAAAAAAATGATGTCTTTGTTCACTAGGAAAATATATACAACTACTTTCCCACAAGATTACATTACTTCACCTTCCCAGCCTTACTCAGAGTGAACATTTGCTACAGTATCAATGTCCATAGAGTAAATTCTAGCAAATGCTTTCCTCTTTGACTTCTAGACATCATCTTGATTGATGTAGCATAGGAACATAACCTCCTTAACCACTTTCTAGAGTGGAATATATACATCTGGTAAAGAATTTGTATAAGAAGGGGTGGGGGAGAGTTGTGTGAATGTGAAAGTTTCCTAACACCACAGTGGATGGAAAAAAAAATGATGTCTTTGCTCACTAGGAAAATATATACAACTACTTTCCCACAAGATTACATTACTTCACCTTTCCAGCTTTACTCAGAGTGAACATTTCCTACAGTATCAATGTGCACAGTGTAAATTCTAGCAAATGTTTTGCTCTTTGACTTTTAGACATCATCTTGATTGATGTAGCATAGGAACATAACCTCCTGAACCACTTTCTAGAATGGAATATATACATCTGGTAAAGAATTTGTATAAGAAAGGGTGGGGGAGAGTTTTGTGTGAATGTGAAAGTTTCCTAACACCACAGTGGATGAAAAAAAATGATGTCATTGTTCACTAGGAAAATATATTATATTCAGCTCTAGAATAGGTAAAGTTGCTCCAATTTGTAGTAGGCTTAAAGTGCAAAATATGTAAAATAAAATGTAAAAGAACAAGGGGAAAGATAAATTCTGACCTACTTGTGCTTCATTTACTCTTTATTTTCAGTCTGTATATACTTGGAACATTAATAATAACTGAATATGTTTATTTGTGTAGGCTTTTGAAGATATATACATAGAACAACGAAAAACTATCAAGACCATGCTGGAATATGCTGACAAAGTTTTTACATACATTTTCATTTTGGAAATGCTTTTAAAATGGGTAGCTTATGGTTTTCAAATATATTTTACTAATGCCTGGTGCTGGCTGGACTTCCTGATTGTTGATGTAAGTAGACAGTCTTTAATATCATAAAATTCACTGTAGTAAAATCCTTTATGTTACAAAACTGATATTACTAATAATGGTATAGGCACTCAAAAATAATTCAGTGCTTGTGTTGTTAAAGTGTATCTGTATGCCAGAAGGATAAGGATGGCTGTCCATCACTTTGTTCATTCTTCATGCTTAAAAATGTAGCACCCAGGATGTATCAGACTTGAGATTTTATGAGGGAAGTGCCTAAGTTTGAAACATGTGTGACAGATCATGCAAGATTAGTAATCTGTATTAGTTTTGATATCCAGGTGATAATTGTTAATAACTACAAAAACTGTTTATTAACACTAAAATTTATTCACAGGTTCAAAAATGCACAGGTTGGACATTTATACATGCAGGGAATAGGCATGTTGGGGGCCACAACAACCCCATGCAGAGATACAGGCTGGGGTCAGAGTGGCTGGAGAGCAGCCAGACACAGAGGGATCTGGGGGTGCTGATTGATACCCGCCTGAACATGAGCCAGCAGTGTGCCCAGGTGGCCAAGAGAGCCAGTGGCATCCTGGCCTGCATCAGGAATGGTGTGGCCAGCAGGAGCAGGGAGGTCATTCTGCCCCTGTACTCTGCACTGGTTAGACCACACCTTGAGTATTGTGTTCAGTTCTGGGCCCCCCAGTTTAGGAGGGACATTGAGATGCTTGAGCGTGTCCAGAGAAGGGCGACGAGGCTGGGGAGAGGCCTTGAGCACAGCCCTACGAGGAGAGGCTGAGGGAGCTGGGATTGGTTAGCTTGGAGAAGAGGAGGCTCAGGGGTGACCTTATTGCTGTCTACAACTACCTGAGGGGTGGTTGTGGCCAGGAGGAGGTTGCTCTCTTCTCTCAGGTGGCCAGCACCAGAACGAGAGGACACAGCCTCAGGCTGCACCAGGGGAGATTTAGGCTGGAGGTGAGGAGAAAGTTCTTCACTGAGAGAGTCATTGGGCACTGGAATGGGCTGCCCGGGGAGGTGGTGGAGTCGCCGTCCCTGGAGCTGTTCAAGGCAGGATTGGACGTGGCACTTGGTGCCATGGTCTGGCCTTGAGCTCTGTGGTAAAGGGTTGGACTTGATGATCTGTGAGGTCTCTTCCAACCCTGATGATACTGTGATACTGTGAAAACTGGAGCACTTATTCCATAAAGTGGCAAACTGAAAGAGGCTTTTAAGTGTTTACTCACAAAATGATTATTACCTGACTTGCAGTGCTAGCCACAGTCCCAGACAGTACCCAAATGCTTTCAGGGGACTCTGTCTTGTCAGCTGCTGAGGTTTGATTCTTCCCAGGCTTCTGGGTAAAGGAGACAGTCAATCTCTGGCCTTGTCTCCTGGCTCCCCTGGATGATCTGTGTATCTCCAGGACTTCTCCTCTTGGCAGGACACTTTGAGGTGCAGGCAGGATGTCCTGTGATGTGCAGTCTCAGCACCATGTCACGCAGGCTGTGCAGGCTGATTGCGTGCAGGCATTCAGAGTCTGTTCCTGGTAAGCTCTCCAGGAAAATTCAGGATGCAAAATGAGGCAGCAGCAGCAGCCCCGTGCTACCTGCTTATCCTTTTTAGGAGGAAGTTAGGAGGAAGTTCTTCACAGAGACAGTGATTTGCCCTTGGAATGGGCTGCCCAGGGAGGTGGTGGAGTCGCCATCCCTGGAGGTGTCTCAGAAAAGCCTGGATGAGGCACTTAGTGCCATGGTCTGGTTGACTGGCTAGGGCTGGGTGCTAGGTTGGACTGGATGATCTTGGAGGTCTCTTCCAACCTGGATGATTCTGATTCTGTGATTTATCAACATCCAGCCTGAGACTAATGCGGCATTAGACACAGATCAGCCAATCAGAATGGCACTTTGCCAAGCCTCACCATATTATGTGAAGCCAGGGCTTTTGCCTTCCCCTCCCACAGCTGCCTCCCCCAGCACAGAAGTAGGGGGAGCAGGGGAACATGTCTGGGCAAGCCAACATGTTATTCTTAATGGACTCTGATTTGAGAGAGTGATTTGCCACTGGAATGGGCTGCCCAGGGTGGTGGTGGAGTCTCTGTCCCTGGAGGTGTTCAAGAGAAGCCTGAATGAGGCACCTAGTGCCATGGTCTAGTTGACTGGACAGGGTTGGGTGCTAGGTTGGACTGAATGATCTTGGAGGTCTCTTCCAACCTGGTTGATTCTATGATTCTATCCTTTTCCTTAGCAAACAGGACACCACACTGTGCAAGTTTCTGCTACCAACACTGCAGCTTTGCAAGTGAAACAATGTATTTGATCCAGGTTTCATCTGAGTTCTTAGCCCCCAAACTATCCTGTTACTATTTCTAGTAAAACAGAAAGAGGCTGTTTGGCCTAAAATTTAATTGGTTTTAATAGGCTGACAATGTACAATAGCTAAATCAGCTGTGACTTGGCAGGGTTTATGATAGAAGAGAATACAAGGTTTCTTGGCTGCCTTCCCAGCTGTGATACACTTCTGTGGAGGGATTTGCTTATGTTGTCAGAAGGGATCAGAACTGGTTTTACTCCCAGAATATTTTGGTCTCTTGCCTTCACACATTATCTGACCCAGTTCACTGGCTACACAAGTCCTCAGTGTGGAACTGAGGACACAGCCTATCAGGGCAAAGGAGAATTTATAGTAACTTTTGCTCAAACTACTGTATTCCTTCAGAAAATCCTGGTTACATAAATACTTCTGAATGTATATTAGAAATCTTTTGGATTTGCAATCTAGGTAGATTGGCCCACAACTCAAAATGGAAGACATTCTCTTTAATTTTTACCTGCCCAAGTCAATTTTGTTATACTGTTCACAGAATCACAGAAAACATCCATTTGGAAGAGACCTCAAAGATCATCCAGTCCAACCCACACTCTTGACCCAGCACTGCGAAGGGTCTACACTAAACCACATCCTTAGGGTCTACACAGAACTTGAACACCCTCAGTGTGATGGTTTGGGTGTTCCTTGTCCCCCCACACTTTGGAAAATCACCCAGACTAGACTCAGCAGCTCTGGAAATTGAATGAAGCTTAATATTTACAGCTTAGCACAATATACAAGCAGATCATTTACAATATATACAGTTATATACAGAAATATACAAGTTAAAAGGTAATACAGAAACACAACAGCCCTCCCAGAAACCTGAGTGCCCAGGAGGGGCTCTCAACCACTCTTCCACCTTCCTCCCACTCCTCTACCTTACCCAAGACTTTGCCTTATGTTTAAGGTAGTATGTAGGGTCGGCCAGGGGGGTTAGGAAGCAGGTGGATTAGTCACAAAGACAGCAGATTAGGTTAGAGAGAGAGAGAAAAGTTCCAAGCCCAGACAGCGTCTGCCTTATCTATGTTTGTGTTCTTGTTCTCATACATCTCAGAAAGCCTATGAGTGAAGTAGACATCAGCACTGTTTCCTTTTCACAGCCTGTAATCTAAATCTTCTCACCAAAACGTTCTAGCTAGGCTCAAACTAGCATACCCAGGAACAGCAACAGTGCCACTTCCCTGTGTAGATCCTTCCAGTGTTTGATAACTCTCTCTGTAAGGAAGTATTTCCTAGCATTCAACCTGAACCTCCCCTGGTGCAGCTTGAAACCATTTCCTCTAATCTTGTTTCTTGCCACCAAGGAGAAGAGGCTGGCCCCATTCTGATTCCAACCCCCCTTTAGGTAGTTGTAGAGAGCAACAAGGTCTCATGTTTTAATTATTCATTTTGTAACATAGACCTAAACAGATAATTCTAAGTCATACTCCATGGTTTCTCAATAATAGTTTGGTTTCATAAATGCTCTTATCCAAGCAGGCTTTTAGCATTATAAAGAGCATCATCCTAAGTAAAGCAGCTTATTTTGCAAATGTTTTACTCATAATTCTTAATTCTATAAACAAAAGCATGACAAAATGAGATTCAAATCTTCTACTTTTGAATAATTATATTCATTGTTCCAGAAAGTGGGAGGAGAGAGGGAATGCCTTACTGTTCCTAAGGCTAATTCAGCAGTTCCTTTAGCACCACCAGACAGCAACTGAAAGAACTCATATTATCTTCCTATAGAAAAGAAGAGAATCTACACTGATTTAACAGGCTGTTTAAATAGGTGTGATTCAGTTGTATTATCCCGGTGAGAACACTACTCAACCCTTCTTGATCAGAAATGACTAAATTTAATCTCTCTTCAATTGCCATTGGAATGGACTGCCCAGGGAGGTGGTGGAGTCACCATCCCTGGAGGTGTTCAAGAAAAGCCTGGATGAGGCACTTAGTGCCATGGTCTAGTTGACTGGCTAGGGCTGGGTGCTAGGTTGGCCTGGCTGATCTTGGAGGTCTCTTCCAACCTGGTTGATTCTACGATGTGCTAGTTTGAAGCTAGCTAGAATGTTTTGTTTTCCTTTCACAGCCTGTAATCTAGTTCTTCTCACCAAAACATTCTGGCTAGGCTCAAACTAGCACATATGATTCATTAAATAGTTTAATTTCATCCTCTGAAATGACTCAAGAGTGAAAAGCGATCGTCTTTTAATATAACTTACATACCTGAGTTTCTCGCTGTGAGAAACAGACATAGTTGCTTTTAATGATTGTGACCAAGATAGATTTTAATAATTCAGCCAAAAAATGGCAATTTTCATCTCTGTCAGTTTACAGCTGTGACAGATGACTCTGACCACCTCAGTTTAAAACCTTATCATGCCGTCTCTCTGTGCCGGTCTTCTACTAGATGCAACAGTATCTGCAGCAAGAAGGTATAGATTTGGGTGATGGACTAAAGACATTCATCAGTGGTTTAAATGAAGAGACTGAATTTTGGATGAAAACTAGTAAGAGGAATGAGGAATACATGCTGGGTTTTGGGAGACTAATTCTGGCAGAGTTATGCAGTAAAGTCTTGAGGCAGCAATATCTTAACTTAGTAGAACTAGACAGTATAGAGCACCTCATCCTGTATCTTGATTTTTGCTCCTACCCCTCTTTATTTTTCAGTGACATCCATCATGAATTTATTATGTCCAGGTTTTGATGTACAGCTGTGGTGACTCTAAGCTTTGTCACACACAAAGCTAAGAGATAGGACAACTGAGACAGAGATAGGACATCCAAGAATATCCAACGAGTTTGTCAGCTATTAAATTTGCTGTAATATGTAATCTTAGATAATCTTAAGTCAGTACTATTTTATCCTGCATATTTATAAACTTCATAATTCCATCCTACAATTTGGTCTAGACACTTTATTTCTAAATTCTTTTGTTGATAAATTATACTTGAATAGAATAAAACTGGGGAACATTTAAGGCAAATCATGTACTTGCCAATTGCTGGGGGGCAGTAATGAATCAGTAGTGGAACAAAAATCTTTGACCTTCCTGAAACTGCTCATGCCTGATAAAACTGCAGTGAGTACAGCTTCTGGACAATTACATGTAGCAAAACAACCTCCTAATTGGGCTTGTAGTATGTTACCTTAATAGTTGGTCATCTTCATGTCTTATATAAAATTTCTTTGTAGAGCTGAAAATGTTTCATGCTTTTTGTTAAAAGTAAATTAATTAAACTGTGCTCTCAACCTTGGGAGGCTTGGCTGATACAGCTGAAGGCTGTGCAGCCATCCAGTGAGACCTGGACAGAGTGGAGAGCTGGGCACAGAGGAACCACATGAAGTTCAACAAGGACAAGTGCTCCCCAGTTTAAGAGGGACAGGGATCTGCTGGAGAGGGTCCAGCAGAGGGCTAGAGGGGACTGGAGGGCATGGCTGACGAGGAGAGGCTGAGGGACCTGGGGCTGTTTAGTCTGGAGAAGAGAAGACTGAGAGGGGATTTGATAAATGTTTATAAGTATCCGAAGGCTGCCAGGAGGGAGGGGACAGGCTCTGCTCACTGCTGCCTGGGATAGGACAAGGAGCAATGGGTGTAAGCTGCAGCAAAAGAGGTTCTGCCTCAACACAAGAAGGAACTTTTTAACTGTAAGAGTCACAGAGCACTGGAATAGGTTCCCCAGAGAGGTTGTGGAGTCTCCTTCTCTGGAGACTTTCAAGGCTTGTGTGGATGTGTTCCTCTGTGATCTGTGTTAGATAGCATTGTCCTGCTCTGGCAGGGGAGTTGGACTCAATGATCTCCTTGGGTCCCTTCCAACCCCTAACATCCTGTGAGCCTGTGATTAGCTTTACAGAATAATTAACTCAGCAGAAACATTCTGGTAAAGATCATATTATACTTATATACAAAATATTGTATGCTCAGAGTAAGTCATTACTGTACTGACAACCTCATAGTAGGAATAAAAAGATGAGCATACTGATGTGTTGGGCAACCAGATACAGAAAGATGTGTTGTCTTCTCTTCCTAGGCAGTCTGATATGTCTTTATGTCTATCCTAACATGGTAAATTATTATCATATTGAATAATTCAGAACTTAATAAAATGAATTTGTTAATTCAAAGCAATATTCAGATGATATGTTCATGAAACTTAAAGCTCTTGTTCTGAGTTAGGAAATGGAACCCTAGTTTACAATTATGTGTCTAAACAAAATGAGTTTTGAATACTGATTAGCACAATACAGTAATTTAAGAATCAGTTACCAATTACATACAGAAAGAATTATGTTATTTTAGCACAGGACCATAATATAAGAATCACAGAACCAACCAGGTTGGAAGAGATCTCCAAGATCAGCCAATCCAACCTATTGCCCAGCCCTGTCCAATCAACTTGACCACAGCACTAAGTGCATCATCCAGGCTTTGCTTCAACACCTCCAAGGATGGAGACTCCTCCACCTCCCTGAGCAGCCCATTCCAATGCCAGTCACTCCCTCTGGGAAGAACTTTCTCCTAACATTCAGCCTAGACCTCCCCTGGCACAACTTGAGACTGTGTCCCTTTGTTCTGTTGCTGGTTGCCTGGCAAAAGAGACCAACCCCACCTGGCTACAGCCTCCCTTCAGGGAGTTGTAGACAGCAATGAGGTCAGCCCTAAGCCTCCTCTTCTGCAGGCTAAACACCCCCAGCTCCCTCAACCTCTCCTCACAGGGCTGTGTTCCAGGCCCTTCACCAGCCTTGTTGCTCTTCTCTGGACACATTCCAGCACCTCAACATCTCTCTTGAATTGAGGAGCCCAGAACTGGACACAGCACTCAAGGTGTGACCTGAGCAGTGCTGAGTACAGGGGCAGGATAACCTCCCTTGTCCTACTGGCCACACTGTTCCTGATGCAGGCCAGGATGCCATTGGCTTTTCTGGCCACCTGTGCACACTGTTGGCTCGTCTTCATCCTACTATCTACCAGTACCCCTAGAGCCCTTTTTGCATGGCTGCTCTCCAGCCAAAAGGCTCCATAAGGCATATAAAAGAATACATGGTGTTCTGTCTCTGTTAGTGCCAAAAATACCACCTGGAAAACCAATAGTACAGAATTTGTCTTTTGGGACAAAAAAAAAAAAATAATCACTGCAATCTCAACAGATTCTGGTTTTGTTTGTTTGGGTTTGTTTCCAAATGGGGTAGTTTATTTTTATTCCTAGTATAATACCTGAACACTTAAACTACATGAAACATAAGATAAGTGGTATTGGAAGTGAAGAGGCCATATGTCACTAGGGACCTGGGATCAAATCACCAAAATTAGAATCATAGAACCAACCAGGTTGGAAGAGACCTCCAAGCTCAGCCAGTCCAACCTAGCACCCAGCTCTAGCCAGTGAACCAGACCATGGCACTAAGTGCCTCAGCCAGGCTTTTCTTGAACACCTTCAGGGATGGTGACTCCACCACCTCCCTGGGCAGCCCATTCCAATGGCAAATCACTCTCTCTGTGAAGAGAGAGTCACCACATCAAGTGTGGCCAGCAGGTTGAGGGAGGTGATTCTCCCCTTCTACTCTGCTCTGGTGACACCCCACATGGAGAACTGAATCCAGTTCTGGAGCCTCTCATTACAAGAAGGATGTGGAGATGCTGGAGTGTGTCCAGAGAAGGGCCACTGGGATGCTCAGAGGGCTGCAGCAGCTCTGCTATGAGGACAGACTGAAAGAGTTGGGGCTGTTCAGTCTGGAGAAGAGGAGGCTCCCAGGTGACCTTCTTGTGGCCTTCCAGTATCTGAAGGGGGCCTACAAAAAAAGCTAGGAAAGGACTTTTTAGGCTATCAGGGAATGACAGGACTAGGGGGAATGGAGCAAAGCTGGAGATAGATAGGTTCAGACTGGACATGAGAAGGAAGTTCTTCACCGTGAGAGTGGTGAGAGCCTGGAATGGGTTGCCCAGGGAGGTGTTTGAGATCCCACTCCTGTAGATGTTTAAGGCCAGGCTGGATGAGGCTATTGCAACCTAATCTAGGGTAGAGTGTCCCTGCCCCATGGCAGGGGGGTTGAAACTAGGTGATCCTTGTGGTCCCTTCCAATCCTGACTGATTCTAAGACTCTAAGTAGCAAAGAATTCCTATAAAAGAAAATTTTAGGCCTAAATAGAAAAAAAGTCCTTCAAACCCTTGGTCCTGGTTAATTGTGAATGCTATTTTGCAAGACATTTTTTGTAACTTTAGAAGATCCATATACAAGAATGTGGACTTACAACCCTCCAGGTTTAGGAGATGAAAGTAAAAAGAAAACAAATATTCATGCCTTAAAATGACTGCATCTGCACACATTCCTATCTCCTAAGAATTTCATCTGTTTATCAGTGTATAGAAATGTTGATTTTTATCACCTACTGACAACAAAACAGATGGTAGAGATGACAGAAGACCACACTAAGATGACAGAAAACCAGAGCAATACAGAGCATGTGTATGCTTATGCTGTATATACAATAAAATTGATAACAAAGAACTGGGAAGAGTGGTTAAGGCTGTGCTGACATTCAGACAGGCTGCAGAGTTGGGCAGATGTGAATCTCCAAATTTCAACAAGGGCAAGTGTAGAGTCCTGCACCTAAGGGAGAATCATAGAATCACAGAACGAACCAGGTTGGAAGAAACCTCCAAGATCATCCAGTCCAACCTAGCACCCAGCCCTAGCCAGTCAACTAGACCGTGGCACTGAGTGCCTCATCCAGTCTTTGCTTGAAGACCTCCAGGGATGGTGACTCCACCAACTCCCTGGGCAGCCCATTCCAATGCCAATCACTCTCTCTGTCAAGAACTTCCTCCTAACATCCAGCCTGTGCTTCCCCTGGCACAACTTGAGACTGTGTCCCCTTGTTCTATTGCTGGTTGTCTGGAGGTGTTTAGCCTGGAGAAGAGGAGGTTCAGGGGTGACCTCATTGCTGTCTACAACTACCTGAAGGGAGGCTGTAGCCAGGTGGGGCTTGGTCTCTTCTGCCAGGCAACGAGCAACAGAAGAAGGGGACACAGTCTCAAGTTGTGCAGGGGTAGGTCTAGGCTGGATGTTAGGAGGAAGTTCTTCCCAGAGAGAGTAATTGGTGTTGGAATGGGCTGCTCAGGGAGGTGGTGGAGTTACCATCACTGGAGGTGTTGAAGAACAGCCTGGATGAGGCTCCTAGTGCCATGGTCTAGTTGATTGCATCGGGCTGGGTGCTAGGTTGGACTGGCTGATGTTGGAGGTCTCTTCCAAGCTGGTTGATTCTATGATTCTATATTGAGTGGCTAAGAATGAAAGGATCTCTCTCATTGTAGAATCACAGAACAAATAAATTGTGTTCATTACAATTATCAATAACAATGTCAATAATTCATTTAATGGCAGAGTCAATAATCATTTCTCTTGTAAGTGACTCCAGTTACAGACTTCAGAAAATGACTAATATTTTATTCTTAGCATGTTTATAAATTGCAGTGAATGTCTTTACAAACTTGTTCATTACAGCAATAAAGTAAGCCTTTCTTTTGATTAAAAGAATTACATCCTGACATCTAATCCAGTTGAAAGATACAATGATGTGAAGTCACTAAAATACTACCTTTAGTTAGATTAATATACATAGCAACATAGTGATGAATAATTGACTGCTCTCAGACTGGCCTTTTGAGACATGATCTTGTAACACTTGTGTTTGTGATTCATCTAATTATTTTTTATGGCTATGTGTAACAGGAAACAGCCTTTTCATATAATGGACAAAATCTTGCTACCATTATCAGGGAATGTTTCTGTAGAGCCAATTATTTGAAGAACACTCTAGATTAAGGCATATGCATGAAGGATTTTTTTCAAGGACTGAAATATGCCTATATTCATTTATGTATCTTCTATGCTTTTGGTGCTAGAACTGAATAAAATTTGAGTAAGGCATAATATTTTCCCATTCCTGTCTCCAAAACTGCCTGAAGAAAGAACAGTACATTGTTTAACACTGTTTAAAACTGAGTTCCATTGAGAAGCAAATTAATTGCTCCTCCCTAAATGGAGTGGCTTCTAATACAACCCTGGTAATGTGAACTGGGAGCTCATTACTGTTGTAAACAACAAAGTAGTTAATCTTCTAATGCATTTGTTAATACCTATCCCATCATATTTACCTAAACTTAGAAGAGAAAAAGAAATTATTGAGACAGTTGCCAGTCAAGTGCGAAAGTACCACCTGCATCAACATATATTTCATAGATACTCTGGTTACTGTTCCTATGAACTGGGTATGTGACTTACAAGTAAAAATGACCTTTAACAACTACATTATTTAGCTTATTGTTACTGATTATAGATATCAATAATATTGTCAGTAGTTAAATATCCCAATCTATTCAGAATTGTACATTGCTGTGATGGTTTGGATGTTACCTGCCCCCCCCCCCCCCCCCCGACTCTTATGAAATCACTCAGACTAGACTCAGCTAAACTGGAAATTAAGGAATGAAGCTTTATATTTACAGCTTAGCACAATATACAACCACATAGTTACCATATATACAGCTAGAGACAGAAATAGACAAGTTAAGAAAAGTAATACAGAAACACAACAGCCCTCCCAGAAACCTGAGTCCCCAGGAGGGGCTCCCAACCACCCTTCCACATCCCTTCCACCCCTCTACCTTATCCCAGACTTCGGTTTATGTTCAAGGTGAGTTTGGAGGGTCAGCCTGGGGGGGTTAGGAAGCAGAAGAATTAGATAGTAGGTTAGGGAGAAAAGTACAGGCACCCAGAGACACACACTGACTGTGTTATCTATGTTTGTGTTCTTGTTTTTATCCATCTCACCAAGCCTATGAGTGCAGCAGACATCACCACTGTTTCCTTGTCACAGCCTATCATCTAATTCTTCTCAACAGAACATTCCAGCTAGCTTCAAACCAGCACAATTGCTTGGAAGGTTTAACCTCAATGAAGTTACTCAAAGTCTGGTTATTTTGTCTTTAAATAGTTCTCAAGATTCTATCCTTCAGTAAGAGCATGCTTCCACCTGACTCTCAAAGCTATCCAGATACAACCGACATCTAACAGCCTGTATTCCTTTTTAAACATGCCTTCATATGTCCTCTTGCCTTTCCATCAAGTACAACAATGGTGGGATTTGGCCTCCCATGTCACTGAAAGCAAGAATTGTGTTCCTCCATTTCTCACTGTTGATCTTTCTGTTAATTGAATCAGTTTTCTTTTTAAATAGTGTAGACTAGTGTTTTATAACAACATGTTTCTCTGCTTTCCTAGGTGTCATTGGTTAGTTTAATAGCCAATGCTTTGGGCTATTCTGAACTTGGTGCCATTAAATCACTTCGGACATTAAGAGCTTTAAGACCTTTAAGAGCCTTGTCACGATTTGAAGGAATGAGGGTGAGATAAAAATGTCTGAATGAATGTATGCATACAAAAATTCATGTGCACATGTGACAGTCATGCCTCCTGCAAAGAATTCCAGAATGGCAATGTGTACAAACATGTGTGTGGGGAGGGGAAGGTCTTTTTATGGGTCCTTATACACAGCTAACATTTGGAGATTAAATCTTGAGGTCATTAAATCTGCCCACTCTCCCCTGAGTTGAAATTACTACTGATTTCTGGACCTGTAGAGAAAAGTTGAAGGACATGAGAACTTCTAGAACAGAGGGTTGGGATATTTTTCTCCAATTTGCCTGGCAATTTTATTTCCCAGATTTCTGCAGCTAACTTTTATTGTCTGATAGTTTGTCACTGGTTGAGGACATAAAACGATTAGCTGCAAAACAAAACCAAAACAAGGTGAAGAAGCTGACAACAGTGACCCCACCAGAAACTAAAGCCTCCTGTGTCCTCCTGCCTACCTGTCTGGGCAAAATATTGCCACAGCAAATGGATTAGTATCAAGGAACAGTTCAGAGAACTGACACATGAAATAAGGATAGGGTTGGAAATATTGAAGAGGAGTGCTGAGAAACAATTTTCTCAGCTAGTGTCCTTTACTTGATATGAATGCTTCTGCTGCCCTTTTTAGCTCTCCTCCTATACAGCTAAATCTTTCCTGTTGAGGAAATAATTATTTTCACCATTCTGCCAATACTTATTACCAATAGCAATGTATAAGGAGAACTTTGTGAAGCTGTGTCTGGCTGACCCACCAAAAAAGAGAGAGAGAGAAGGAAAAAAACCCACACACAATAAACAAACAAAACCAACCAACCAAGAAACAAACAAACCCTAAACCAAACAAACCCAAACCAAAACTCACAAACCAAAGCATGAAGCTATTACAAGCTGTCTGCTGCAAATGCAGACTATGCTATTTCGTGCAAAAACTGATGCAGAAAATACTAGTGAGGTAATGTTACTGAGAAATCTACTTGTAATCTTTCACCTCAAAGTACCCAGACACTGCAATAAGTATAGAGTTTGGTCAGAGGCATTAAGTTTCTGAGTAATTAATGTGTTTCCAGGCTATTAATATTCTAGGGGCAGCCGCAGTAGTCAGTGTCGGGGGTGCATCCTGTGGCACATTGCCATCAGCACTAGGATTGACATCATTTGCTTGCCAAAAAAGTCCCTATTGAATAAATTGCCAAAACTTCTACTGATCTTAGACTACTTTCAGTCAAATTACTGAATTGAAAAAGAGTATTTTCAAAATCATTGCAAATGCTGCAGTCTTTACTGATTTAGGAGGAAATGATGCTTTTTAGTATCTGCAGCTTTCTTTTAGTTCAGTCACAGTAATTATCATAGAATCAGTCAGGTTGGAGGAGATCTCCAAGATCATCCAGTCCAACCTAGCACCCAGCCCTAGCCAGTCAACTAGACCATGGCACTTAGTGCCTCAGCCAGGCTTCTCTTGAACACCTCCAGGGACAGTGACTCCACCACCTCCCTGGGCAGCCCATTCCAATGCCAATCACTCTCTCTGCCAACAACTTCCTCCTAACATCCAGCCCATACTTTCCCCAGCACAACTTGAGACTGTGTCCCCTTGTTCTATTGGTGGTTGCCTGGCAGAAGAGACCAACCCCTACCTGGCTACAACCTCCCTTCAGATAGCTGTTGGCAAGGAACTTAATCTGATCTTTTACTGCCACTTGCCCTTATAGAGCAGCACAACTGCATTAAAAGCAGCCAATTCAAACCAAACCAAACCAAACTACAAAAAAAAAAAAAAAAAAAAAAAAAAAAAAAACAAAAACCAAACAAACAACAACAACAAAAAACAACAAACCAAAACCCTGGAGGTGTTTAAGGCCAGGCTGGATGAGGCTGTGGGCAGCCTGACCTAGGGTAGGGTGTCCCTGGGCATGGCAGGGGGGTTGGAACTGGCTGCTTCTTGTGGTCCCTTCCAACCCTGACTGATTCTATGATTCTATAAATTGAAAAGCATAGAACAGTAAGTTATAACCAGCGTGATGCAGGGACTTCTGAGACTGCTGTGGGCCTTTGCAGACCTCCAGAATAAAGGAAATCTACCTGCAGACACTACTCCTCTCCTTTCAGACTCTCAGAAACTCTAACAAGCCATAATCACTGTTGAGCACA
Source organism: Pogoniulus pusillus (assembly GCF_015220805.1). Lineage (NCBI taxonomy): Eukaryota > Metazoa > Chordata > Aves > Piciformes > Lybiidae > Pogoniulus > Pogoniulus pusillus. The sequence goes on from NC_087265.1 coordinate 45,456,626, forward strand.
CTGGGAACACATGGATAGAGTGCAGCTTCTAAATCTAGCATTCAGAGGAAGGTTCTTTAATGCAGTGAAATAAATAGATAGAAATCAATAATGGCTATTGGAGGACAGGAGGGAATGGAGGAAGCCACAAGCAATTAGAGCTGAGTTTTTCATGGAAATATGATTTCACAGAAAACAGTGTATTTCCTTCAAAGGAAATCCCTTCCAACCCTGACTGACTCTATGATTCTAACTGTAAGAGCAGCTATAGTGAGCCTGACCATTTAAAGTGAAGACTTACAGCAGGTGCTGTGAATAAAAATTCAGAAAGATACCCTTAATATTAAGGCAGATGCCAAAACAAAACCATCACATGCTAAAATACACTGGTGCCAAGGTTGCTGAGGCAAAAAAAATCATTAGTAATGATAATTTTACATGCAGACATTTTCAGTCAGTCTTCTACATCATCATTCTTTGATTCATTTTTTTCCCCCCTTGGTTTATTTTCTGTGTCTAGATTTTGATTTGTATTGTCAGAATTTAACATTTGTTTCTCTCTTTTTCTCTAGAGCACACAAATTCTAAGAATCCATCTTGCTACTAACAGGTTTTCTTTTGCCTTTTTTTGAGTTTATTTCAGTTTTTTTTTTACATTGTGTTGGTTTCCATATAGTTGGTTTTGGTTTTTCTTTTTTCCTTCTTGCAATCTCATTAGTGGTTTTATTGACTCTTAAGTACCATTTCCCCCCTACATTTTTTATGTAATATTTTAACTGTCCATTCCATGTTAACACTGTTTTGATATTTTGAAAGCATTTTAATTTTTCTGTTCCTAAACTAAGTGGCTCTTTTGTCTGATTTCTACACCAGGTGGTTGTAAACGCCCTCGTAGGAGCAATTCCATCTATCATGAATGTATTGCTGGTTTGTCTTATATTCTGGCTCATCTTCAGCATCATGGGAGTAAATCTGTTTGCTGGCAAATTCTATCACTGTGTCAACACCACAACTGGTGAGATGTTTGATGTCAGTGATGTCAACAATTATACTCAGTGTGAGGAACTCATAAAAAACAATCAAAGTGCCCGATGGAAAAACGTGAAAGTAAACTTTGATAATGTGGGAGCTGGATATCTTGCTCTGCTTCAAGTAGTAAGTAAACTCTTTTTTCCCCCCCTTTTAATTAAATAAGTCTAGGAAAAATGGGCAAGTTAAAGCTGTTAAGTAGTGAAATCATTTCTTCATAGTGGTAATGTACAATTTATGGGCAAGTTAAAGCTGTTAAGTAGTGAAACAATTTCTTCATAGTAGTGATGTACAATTTGCACAACTCTATTGTGTTGTTACCTGTAATTTTGATGGTAGAGTAACTTTCCATTCCAAGGCTATGGAACACAGGCTTATGATGATAGTAATTGAAAAGTATAAAGGCAAAAGGTACAAACAGTAAAAGTAAGCTTTGATAATGTGGGAGTTGGATATCTTGCTCTGCTTCAAGTAGTAAGTAAACTCTTTCCCCCCCCCCCCCCCCCCCTTTTTATTGAATAAGTCTAGGAAAAATGGGCAAGTTAAAGCTGTTAAGTAGTGAAATAATTTCTTCATAGTAGTGATGTACAATTTATGGGCAAGTTAAGGCTGCTAAGTAGTGAAATACTTTCTTCATAGTAGTGATGTACAATTTGCACAACTCTATTGCATTGTTACCTGTAATTTTGATAGTAGAGCAAGTTTCCATTCCAAGGCTATGGAACAGATTCTCATGATGATAGTAATTGAAAAGTATAAAGGCAAAAGGTACAAACAGTAAAAGTAAGCTTTGATAATGTGGGAGCTGGATATCTTGCTCTGCTTCAAGTAGTAAGTAAACTCTTTTTCCCCCCTTATTATTAAATAAGTCTAGGAAAAATGGGCAAGTTAAAGCTGTTAAGTAGTGAAATAATTTCTTCATAGTAGTGATGTACAATTTATGGGCAAGTTAAGGCTGTTAAGTAGTGAAATAATTTCTTCATAGTAGTGATGTACAATTTATGGACAAGTTAAGGCTGTTAAGTAGTGAAATAATTTCTTCCTAGTAGTGATGTACAATTTATGGGCAAGTTAAGGCTGTTAAGTAGTGAAATAATTTCTTCATAGTAGTGATGCACAATTTGCACAACTCTATTGCATTGTTACCTGTAATTTTGATGGTAGAGTAACTTTCCATTCCAAGGCTATAGAGTACAGGCTTATGATAATAATAATTGAAATTTTTAAAGGAAAAAGGTACAAAAGTCTTTTTAGTGGTGCACAAGATGAACTTCAGGAATGCATTCCATGAGTCTTACTGTGCTGGATAAGGCTCAGAGGTCCCTCTAATTTTTACAAAGATCCCACCCCTTCTTTGTGAGATCAGTTACAGGAAGGCAGGCAGCAGCTTAAAATAGGGCAGACATTCTGACTGATTGTCTGTCTGAAGCAAGCAGCTACTGCCTAGAGCACCCCATGTTTCATGTAGCATGTGTAAGAGATCTGAAATCCTCTGAGAGAAGTGAGAGCTGCCCTTGGGAAGATAGTTACTGATAGATGCTAACTGAATACTAGGTCTGATTAATCATGTAACATTTGCAGATAAACAGCATTAATATATTTTATTAAGAAGTATGAAACTACAGAGACATTAAACTGTGGGCAAAATAGGAAAATGTAACATTCTTTTATCACAAAAAATTCTTATGATGCATAGCTATCATTACATTAATGCTTGTTAAAGAGTCACTGTAACATACTACTATAGTATAATCCTTGTGAAGTATTAGATGTTATTATGCTGCATGACATATTCATTACACTAATTACTGCTACTTATACAAAGCACATAAATTGTATTTCCCCTTCAAGTCCTTTTCCTACGCACTGTGGTTCAGAAGCATCTTTATCCTAGCTTGTGAGCACACTTATTTATCCTTGAATAATAAAGGCCTTAGCTCTTTACAGGCTCCTTGGCTTAGAATGGAGCTTCTGATAGCTGATATCTGACCCAAAACACAAGGAAGAAAGCAAGCAACTGTGTTTAGATGTTTGAGCTCTGTAAAATCTCTTGCCTACAAATTTTCACTGTATGAAAAGATGTGAGAAATATCAAAGGAATACTACTGCTCTGATATTACCAAGTTATCTAAGACTATGCTTGTACCTTCTATCCTAAAGCAGGTCAGTATTCCTAGCTGACTTTAATTCCCAAATTAACTACCTGGCTTTAAATGCTTTTTTTCTGAAGACAATGTGACTCATGTGCTAAAAAGTAGTATTGAATGATGATTTGAATTACATGACTTCAGAGCTTATTGCTGTCCTTGTACTAGAGGTTAAAGTGAACCATCTTATTGCCAACACTTATTATCAATACTTATTACCATCTTATTACCAATACCAATGTATAAGGAAAACTCTGTGAAGCTGTATCTGTTGAGGTACTGGAACATGTCCAGAGAAGGGCAACAAGGCTGGTGAAGGGCCTGGAACACAGCCCTGTGAGGAGAGGTTGAGGGAGCTGGGGGTGTTTAGCTTGGACAAGAGGAGGCTCAGGGGGGACCTCACTGCTGTCTACAACTCCCTGAAGGGAGGTTATAGCCAGGTGGGGTTGGTCTCTTCTCCCAGGCAACCAGCAACAGAACAAGGGGACACAGTCTCAAGTTGTGCTGGGGGAGGTCTAGGCTGGATGTTAGGAGGAAGTTCTTCACAGAGAGAGTGATTGGCATTGGAATGGGCTGTCCAGGGAGGTGGTGGAGTCACTGTCCCTAGAGGTGTTCAAGAAAAGCCTGGCTGAGGCACTTAGTGCCATGGTCTAGTTGACTGGCTAGGGCTGGGTGCTAGGTTGGACTGGATGATCTTGGAGGTGTCTTCCAACCTGGTTGATTCTATGATTCTATGATTCCAACAGCTAGAAAGTTGCTAAAATGGTATATAGGAAATTAATATTTGTTATGAATTATGAATGTTAATTTCTATGTGATTTTTTAAAATTACTATTACAAATTGGGAAAATTCCCTAAGATTCTTTGGATTTTCAGTCAACAGGAAGTAATGGCACAGAATTAAACAGTTTAAACAATCAGAACCTGGAAAATGGTCATGCAAAACCAGGAAAAATTCTAACTATGCTTATAGAGTCTTGGCATTCACTCCAGCAGATGTACTCAAGACACTTTGGTCCCTGAGTAAGTCTCTTGTATCAAAGAGGCTTTCAAACTCATGATAATGATCTGGAGGTAAAGCACAAAACATTCCAGGCAGAGGGAAGGAGTTGCTGCTAAGCCACCAGTGTTAGCTGCAACACATTCCTGCCTTTATCAAGCCACAAACAATGAGAGGCAGGAAGGCTCCATACTGAAGGCAGATGCAGAAAGGCTCAGTTTCCTAAATCATCCCCCTTAAATACTTCATTTTGAAAATCAAACTGGCCAATAGGCACTAGCACCAATGTTTTGGCCAATGAATTCAAAGCTCTGTGCCTCCTTTGACCACACAGGCATGGTGAGGGCAGCACAAGACATCTGACTCGTGGTGCTAAGCCCCCTAGCCCTCAAGGCTTTGCTGGCACCAAACCCTTATTGTTTGCTCATCTAACTCAACTACCAGACCCCACAACAAGTGGAGGACAGCAAGGGTTAAACCAGCCCTACCAGGACAAATGACTGTCACTGTGAGTGACTTTAGTGGATTTTACCTCAACATCTTCAGCATTTAGGTCTATTCTAACTTTAGAATTCTTCACCTGTAAAGCAAGCAGCTGCAGCTCAAATCACACTGTGCCCTTTTTGAACCCTTCAGAGCCTGATTTTAAATCTTGCTGGACTACCTAATAATGTCTAGTATAACCATGAAAAATAGTTTATTTTGCCTGTGTTATTGAACATGCTTTATAAATGGAGATGATTTTATTAAGCTCTAAATGCTGGGACCTAGTTATTTTCCACAGTATGAATTTTCATAGGGAAGATAAAGAACTATTTTATTTCTAGGCTACTTTCAAAGGATGGATGGATATTATGTATGCTGCTGTTGATTCACGAGATGTAAGTAGAAGACCTTCAATGATTATCTATTGGTTATATTCTGATATAGAGACTAGAATTTAAACAGCCACACATAAAATAATATTAAGAACTGTAATCAGCATCAGTTCTGGACCCCTATTACAAGAGGAGTGATGTGGAGATGCTGCAGCGTGTCCAGAGAAGGGCCACAAGGATGCTCAGAGGGCTGCAGCAGCTCTGCCTTGAGCAGACTGAAAGAGTTGGGGCTGTTCAGTCTGGAAAAGAGGAGGCTCCCAGGTGACCTTCTTGTGGCCTTCCAGGATCTGAATGGGGCCCACAAAAAAGCTGAGGAAGGACATTGTAAGCTATCAGGGAGTGACAGGACTAGGGAGAATGGAGCAAAGCTGGAGGTGGGGAGGTTCAGGCTGGACATGAGGAAGAAATTGTTGAGCATGAGAGTGGTGAGAGCCTGGAATGGGTTGCCCAGGGAGGTGGTTGAGGCCCCATGGCTGGAGGTGTTTAAGGCCAGGCTGGCTGAGGCTGTGGGCAGCCTGCTCTAGGGTAGAGTGTCCCTGCCCATGGCAGGGGGGATGGAACTGGATGATCCTTGTGGTCCCTTCCAACCCTGACTTATTCTATGATTCTATGATCAGTACATATTTTTTTTTCAGATACATTTAGTCCAGAAGGGAACATTTTTCTGTAACAGCAGAAATCCTAGAGTTTGCAGTAGAAAGAAATAATCTGACTTCCCTCAATTTGGCCACATAAATTAATTTAACTGTTTGTTGTTTTTTTTAAAGCTAAAGTTGATGATAAAAACAAAGAGGAGGGATTTTTAACCACTTCCTTTGGTAACCATGAGTATGAATTAATTTACCTAATGTAATTATTATATGTTGAATATGTTAAACTAGGAGAGGCTGAGGGAGCTGGAGTTATTTAGCCTGAAGAAGAGGAGGTTCAGGGGTGACCTCATTGTTGTCTACAACTACCTGAAGGGAGGTTATAGCCAGGTGGGGGTTGGTCTCTTCTCCCAGGCAACCAGCATCAGAACAAGGGGACAGAGTCTCAAGTTATGCCAGGGGAGGTATAGGCTGGTGTTAGGAGGAAGTTCTTCACACAGAGAGTGATTGGCATTGGAATGGGCTGCCCAGGGAGGTGGTGGAGGCACCGTCCCTGAAGGTGTTGAAGAAAAGCCTGGATGAGGCTGGATGAGGAACTTAATGCCATGGTCTAGTTGACTGGACAGGGCTGGGTGCTAGGTTGGACTGGATGATCTTGGAGGTCTCTTCCAACCTGGTTGATCCTATGATTCTATGATTTCATTGTTTCTTTAGGCTGAGGACTTACATTAGTTATTTAAGTGCAAATACATTTTAAGGCCAAGGGTCACCTGTTAAGTTTTCCAGGAAGTAGAATTTTATCTTGGCTGCAAACTTAAATCTAAATTTACTTTGTACAAAAAAGGGCAACATAGATGCCTGAAATGGTCCTACACAACCATCACACCAGGTTATAGTCACCTTAGTGATATCCATCCTTTACAGTAATATTAACTTAATTAACTTCAGCATTTCTAAACTCTAGCACACTGTGCAGTAAAGATGCAGGCATCAAAGTGTGGAATTCAGAAGATCAAGATAGTAATGAAATCCTCCTTAGAATTCACAAAACCTACTCACTAGAAATGTATTGAAAGCAGCTTATTCTTAGCTGGATGTAAGAATACTCATATAACCAGGGTTCAGTACTGGGCTCTGTCCTCTTCAATTTTGTCTTTATTAATGATCTAGATGAGGGCACACTCGGTAAGCTTGCAGATGACACCAAGCTGGGTGGCTGTGTTGATCTGCTAGAGGGTAGGGAAGCTTTACTAGGGGATGTGGACAAGTTAGACCCATGAGCCAAGGCTCTTTGTATGAAGTTCAACAAGGCCAAATGCCAGGTCCTATGCTTGGGTCACAATAAGCCTATGGTAAGCTTCCAATGTGGGGGTGTGAGAAACCTGGGGGATACTGGCTGATAGTCAACTGAACTTGAGCCAGCAATGTGCCCAAGTGGCCAAGAAAGCCAGTGGCATCCTGGCTGATATTAGAAACACAGCAGCCAGCAGGAACAGGAAGGTGATCATCCCTCTGTCCTCAGGACTGATGGGGCCACACTTTGAGTATTGTGGTCAGTTCTGGTCCCCTCACAATAGGAAGGCCATGGAGGTGCTGGAGCACATCCAGAGAAAGGAGACATGGCTTTTCTAGCTGAGATAGCATATACCTGCTCATAAATTATGTAGGTTTTTTATATCTAGTATTGCCATGGGTAATATAATTTATAATGTTTTCTAGGTAGAAGATCAACCTAAGTATGAGGACAACTTGTACATGTATCTTTATTTTGTCATCTTTATCATATTTGGCTCATTCTTTACCTTGAACCTTTTCATTGGTGTCATCATAGACAACTTCAACCAACAAAAAAAGAAGATAAGTATTGAAAATGTTACTACAGCACTATACATTATTAGCTATAATGAATTAACATTCTCTAGCTTCTTAAAAGAGCAATAACATGCCTGGGGCCAGTTCCTCAGTTTCTATCAAATATGTCATGTTTGGGGCTTTGATAACCAGTTTAGCAGGTGGTGACTTTGACATTGACTTTCCATGTGACTCAGCTTAAGACACACACTTTACTTTATACAGAAATTCATTAAGTCAGTTGCACGTCCAACTAGCAGCATTTACATTATCAACCAAAGGCTACATTGAGTTAGTCAAGCTTCCAGTGGTGTTTTAGACAATAATCTGCTATGGCAACATTTGGATTACTCTTCTTAAATTTGTATCAGAAGTGATTTTTTTTTCTTGTTATTAAAACCATCAAATTAGATCCAAATAGTCTCCCTTTACACAACTTGTTCCTCAAAGTTACCCTACTCTCAGACCTGGCTAGCTGTAATCCTAAAAGTCTGTCTATAATTTAATACACTGTGATGGTTTGGGTGTTACACCTCCCCACACACACACTTGAGAAAATCACCCAGACTAGACTCAGATGAGCTGGAAATTAGAATGGAGCTTTATATTTATGGCTTGGCACAATTTAGAAGCAGATATTTACAATCCATACAGCAAGAGACAGAAATATGCAAGTTAAAAAGGTAACAGAGAAACATAACACTCCTCCTAGAAACCAGAGTACCCAGGAGGGGCTCCCAACCACACTTCCACCTCCTTTCCACCCCTCTACCTTATCCCAGACTTTGCCTTACATTCAAGGTGAGTTTGGAGAATCAGCCAGGGGGGTTAGGAAGCAGAAGGATTAGTTACACAGATAACAGTTCAGAGAGAGAAGGGAGGCAGCCAAAGCCAGAGAGCAACTCTCTTATTTATGTTTGTGTTCTTGTTTTTATATATCTCAGCAAGCCTATGAGTGCAGCAGACACCACCACTGTTTCCTCTTCACAGCCTATCATCTAATCCTCCTCACCAAAATATTCTAGCTAGCTTCAAACTAGCACAGACATGTAAGGCACCAGTCAGGCTCCTATGGACTAAACATATCCTAATCAGCAAGTTGTTTAACACTGTGAGTATAGTAAGAACCACCTTAGTCATGTCAGCAAAAGTGAGCTAGAAGACACAGGAAAAACTCAGCCAGCTAAGGCACCATTAAGGTTTGGGGGGGTTGTGCATTAGGAATGCATATGAGCATCCACAGTACAAATACACTTTTGTTACATAAATCAAACATGAATGCCCTACTATGTTACTGCAGTTCAAATGTGGCATACATGGACATGACAGCAATTAATCTTGATGTTATTTCTTTACTTTGGAGGTCAGGATATATTTATGACAGAAGAACAAAAGAAATATTACAATGCAATGAAAAAACTGGGATCCAAAAAGCCACAGAAACCTATACCGAGGCCAGTGGTAAGTGATTTGACTTTAATTCCCCTCATATTAAACACCTGTTTGGGAATAAGATTTTAGCCAACAAGAGAAGGTTATTTGTCTGAAAAGAATGATTTTCTTTCCAGCTATTTTATTGTAAAGGTAGAATTACCTTTAAAATAGCAGGGCCACAAAGATGATCAGAAGCCTCAAGCACCCCTCCTACGAGGACAGGCTGAGAGAATTAGGGCTGCTCAGCTTGAAGAGAGGGCTCTGGGGACACCTTATAGCTATATTTCAGTACCTGAAGGGGACAGCAGGCTGTGGAGGGGCTGTTTAGAAGGCCTTGTATTGACAGGATGAGGGGAAATGGATTTAAGATGGAGCAGAGTATATTTAGGTTGGACATTTAGGTTGGACATTCTTTACAATGACAGTGGTAAAATACTGGAATAGGTTGCCCAGGGATGTGGCTGGGGCTTCATTCCTGGAGGCATTTTAAGATCAGACTGCATCAGTACAGCTTAGGAGGTGATCTGCTGGAGAGCAACACTGCAGAGAAGGATCTGGGAGTCCTGGTGGACAACAAGTTGTCCATGGGACAGGAATGTGCCCTCATGGTGAAGAAGGCCAATGGAGATCCTGGAATTCATTAAGAAGACTGTGTCCAGCAGATTGAGGGAGGTTTTACTCCTCCTCTACTCTGTCTTAGTGAGGCCTCACCTTGAATATTGCATCTAGTTCTGGGCATTCCTGTTCAAGAAGGACAAGGATTTACTTAAGAGAGTTCAATCAAGGTCTATAAGGATTATTGAGGGACTGGAATACTGCCTTATGAGCAAAGCCTGAGCAACCTGGGCTTTTTCAGTCTGCAGAGGAGAAGACTGAGAGGAGATCTAATAAATGTATATGAATATATGAGAGCCAAGTGTCGGGAAGGAAGGGGCAGCCTCTTCTCATTTGTGCCCTGTGACAGGACAAGGGACGATGTAAACTACAGCACAGGAGGTTCCACCTCAACATGAGGAAGAAATTCTTTACTGTAAGGGTCACAGAACACTGAAACAGGCTCCCGAGAGAGCCTGGAGGAGTGTTTAGCCTGCAGAAGAGGAGGCTCAGGGCTGACCTCATTGCTGTCTGCAACTACCTGAAGGGAGGCTGTAGCCAGGTGGGGTTGGTCTCTTCTGCCAGGCAAGCAGCAACAGAACAAGGGGACACAGTCTCAAGTGGTGCCGGGAGAAGTATAGGCTGGATGTTAGGAGGAAGTTCTTCCCAGAGGGAGTGATTGGCATTGGAATGGGCTGCCCAGGGAGGTGGTGGAGTCACCGTCCCTGGAGGTGTTCAAGAAAAGAGTGGATGAGGCACTTAGTGCCATGGTCTAGTTGACCAGATAGGGCTGGGTGCTAGGTTGGACTGGATGATGTTGGAGGTCTCTTCCAACCTGGTTGATTCTATGATTCTATGAAAATGAATTTCTGTTAGGCTGGTGTACTTGCTGGGCATCAAGTTACACCAATATTTTCACAGCAATAATATCAATTATCAATGTTATTACTATTATTATTGCACTGTTTCCCTTCCCATCCTTTCAACCAACAGCAATACGCTTCTTGATCCGTTCCAATAGGAGGAGACACAAACTAGAACAGGTTTGATTTATATTAACAGATGTGTTGGGAATGGGTCTTGCTCTGCACTCCCAAAGATTGAAATACCTTACTTTCCCATTTGGCATTTGTAATGACAACAAATCCAAAGTATAAACTGTATTACATCTTTGTTTTTGCAGAACAAATTCCAAGGCATGGTCTTCGATTTTGTAACCAAACAAGTATTTGACATCAGCATCATGATACTCATCTGTCTTAACATGGTCACAATGATGGTAGAAACAGATGACCAGAGTAAAGAAATGGAAACAATTTTGTCCCGAATTAACCTGGTGTTCATTGTCCTTTTCACTGGAGAATGTGTCCTGAAGCTTATTTCGCTTCGCCATTACTACTTCACTATAGGCTGGAACATTTTTGATTTTGTGGTTGTGATTCTCTCCATAGTAGGTAAGAAATGTACTCTTTCAAGAAAAATATAGTGGAAGGAAAAGGGAATATTTCTTACAAGAATATGATGATGAAGCTGGTGAGGGGCCTGGAACACAGCCCTATGAGGAGAGGCTAAGGGAGCTGGGGGTGTGCAGCCTAGAGAAGAGGCTCAGAGGTGACCTCATTGCTGTCTACAACTACCTGAAGGGAGGCTGTAGCCAGGTAGGGGGTTGGTCTCTTCTGCCAGGCATCCAACAACAGAACAAGGGGACACAGTCTCAAGTTGTGCTGGGGGAGGTCTAGGCTGGATGTTAGGAGGAAGTTCTTCACAGAGAGAGTGATTTCCCATTGGAGTGGGCTGCCCAGGGAGGTGGTGGAGTCACTGTCCCTAGAGGTGTTCAAGAAAAGCCTGGCTGAGGCACTTAATGCCATGGTCTAGTTGACTGGCTAGGGCTGGGTGCTAGGTTGGACTGGATGATCTTGGAGGTGTCTTCCAACCTGGCTGATTCTATCATTCTAACTGTTGCTTTCAGCATTGCTCAAATTCCAATCTGCTTTCAGTACTAAAACTGAAAGCTATGTGAAGGGCATAAGAGTTTTAATTATCATTGTTATCTGAGCTCTTGATGGACATTTAGATTTCTGTCAGCTTTTAAAAGCTAAGGAATTGTGGTTTAAAAGAGCGATACATGTAAGAGAGGCTGTGCTGAAACAGTGTAGACCTCAGGTTAGAAAAACCTAATAATTTGAAGAAATTAACCCAATGTACTTCTTCACAGAAGAGAATGGTAATAGGCATAGCTTCCAGAACTATTTAGAACTAAGACATAGACCTCTATTTCCAGACTGCTTTAGGAATAACTGAAAGCTTTGACAGATATTAGCTACCTAGCACAAGCAGTCTTCTTTATTTTACTTATTTCCCTTCTCCTAGTTATCACTTCAACATAAGGAAGGGGCTTCCACCTTAATAACAGCTTTCAATTACACATAATAACTTCTATGTCCTTTGCTATAACACAGACTATATTGATTGTTTTGGCACCAGCAATAAAAAAATCTCTCTGTATGTAATGCATGCATAAATTTGCAATTTTAAATATGCACTTTTTTTTGAACAGGTATGTTCTTAGCTGAGATGATTGAAAAGTACTTTGTGTCCCCCACGCTCTTCAGAGTCATTCGACTTGCCAGAATAGGTCGCATCCTGCGCCTCATTAAAGGCGCTAAGGGCATCCGCACTCTGCTGTTTGCCTTGATGATGTCTCTTCCTGCCCTGTTCAACATTGGGCTGCTGCTCTTCCTGGTCATGTTTATCTATGCCATATTTGGCATGTCCAACTTCGCCTACGTTAAGAGGGAAGTTGGGATTGATGACATGTTCAACTTTGAGACGTTTGGCAACAGCATGATCTGCCTGTTCCAGATTACCACATCTGCTGGCTGGGATGGTTTGCTAGCTCCAATTCTTAACAGTGGGGAGCCAGACTGTGACCCCCATAAAGATCACCCAGGGAGCTCTGTGAAAGGTGACTGCGGCAACCCTTCCGTTGGGATTTTCTTCTTTGTCAGCTACATTATCATATCATTTCTGGTAGTGGTGAACATGTACATTGCTGTGATTTTGGAGAACTTCAGTGTTGCAACTGAAGAAAGTGCTGAGCCCTTGAGCGAGGATGACTTTGAGATGTTCTATGAAGTGTGGGAGAAGTTTGATCCCGACGCGACACAATTCATAGAATACAGCAAACTATCAGACTTTGCAGCTTCCTTAGATCCTCCTCTTCTTATAGCAAAACCAAACAAAGTCCAGCTTATTGCAATGGACCTGCCCATGGTAAGCGGGGACAGAATTCACTGCCTTGACATCTTGTTTGCTTTCACAAAGCGTGTTCTGGGGGAAAGTGGGGAGATGGATGCCCTCAGAATACAGATGGAAGATCGGTTCATGGCAGCCAATCCTTCCAAAGTCTCCTATGAACCAATTACAACCACACTGAAACGAAAGCAGGAGGAGGTATCTGCTGTCATCATTCAGCGTGCTTACAGACGTCATCTTTTACTGCAAAACGTTAAAAAGGTGTCTAGTATGTATAACAGAAATAAAAACAAAGGAGATGGACCAGTTATAAAAGAGATTGTTGATAAACTAAATGGGAACTCCACTCCAGAAAAAACAGATGAGAGTTCTTCTACAACCTCCCCACCTTCTTATGACAGTGTAACAAAGCCAGACAAAGAAAAATATGAAAAAGATAAAGCAGAAAAGAACCACAAAGGTAAAGATGTCAGGGAAAATAAAAAATAGAGATCTAAGAATTCTGCTTGTAGGACAACTTGTTTACAGCCTTTGAGAATGAAGCATCAATTGGACTCCTGTAGGAGGTTTATGCCAAACTGACAGTTTTTACACATATATATGTGTGTGTGTGTGTGCGTGTGTGTGTGCGTGTGTGTGTGCGCATATATATATGCATTATATATATATACACTTAAGGTCAGTGCCTATAACAAAACAGTGAACCTTCATCATCAAACTGTGGCTCTGTGAAATCAGGGTAACAAACTTGACATGAGGTTCCTGTTTTCACCGCAGCTGACACTGCTAAGAATGAGGGGAAAAGTGGCTCCATGGAGAACTCGGAGCGCGAAATGAGTGCGAAGAGCCAACTTGTTGTGTTTCACGTACCGCAAACCGCGTAGAACAGTAAATTCTCTTCACTGTTTGTAATGCAACTGCTACGTTTGTCATATTTTTACAAGATTGGTATTAGTGTATTTATCATTTTTTTAATTCACAAGTTGTTTACTACTATATGTGACTATTTTTGTAACAGGCTTTAGGTTGGGGAAAGAGGTACGAGGAGCAGGTGTTCTGCTTTCAGCTTCTCTACGATGTACAGGCAAAAGCGATTTGCATAGGCATGCTGCTCTTGTCAATCACACAGAAATAAACATGCAACACTGCACAAAGCTAAGCATCTGAACAACTTCCACGTTTCAGGGTTGCTCTTATATTTTAGGTGATCTAACTGCTTGTGTGGTTTCATCCAGATCACATGCATCCAGATTAATGTGCCTGGAAAGTCTCCTCTAATTTACAGGAATCTGCAATGATTTCTCTTATGACTTAGTTTTATGCAAATCATTAAACATGAAAAACTTCTTGGTTTTGTTAAAATATTCACAGCTTTAAAACATGTTATGCAGTTTCTGTACTGGAAAAACAGCTTCACAGAAATATAGCTGGGAGTTCTTTTGGTTTCCTTTTTAGTTTTTCTTTAGTTACTGTTTTCTCTCACTATGGGCAACATGCAATGAATCAACAAAATACCCTGTTCCACATAAATATTAACAGAGTACTGTTGTGCACATTTGAGCATAGAATTAAATGGCTTTGCCATATCAAATTGCATCAGATATGTACCACAGTATAGGTAATTTGCGAGACCTCAACAGGACATGTTGTGTTCTGTGCCATTATCGATAGTTTGGAGAGTGTCACTGATGTATGTCAATGCTTTTGCTGCTGCATCTTGTTCCTTCCACTGTCCAGAGTCTCCACTCTAAGAAGCCATGTCTTGGTGGTGATGTGAATCAAACTATCCAACCAGATCTCCTTCTTTTCAGATCATTGAACAATAGTGATAAATAGCTATTTATGAGCTTCTTTAGTTTTGCATTTCAATTTTGAAGTGGCTGCTATATGGTGTAGAATCAGAATGTGCAGACCATGTTGCAAACTGATTAATCTGTTGAAAATGTGGTTAGCATATATAAATAATGTAAAGAAATATCATTTGGCAACAGTTTTGTATATAAGAAAAGTGTCATAAAGTTTAGATCACTGCTTCTTATATTTCTTTCCTCACTCATATGGCTTACTTTCTAACCACAGTATTTTAACACTGGCATCATCAAACTACAAGGAAAAAAAGTGACTATTTGTAGACTACCTTGTTTTAATATGATATTTGCATATATTTCAATGTGAAGTAAATGGTGTAAATCTGGAACCCAGCTTGTTTCCAAATAGTTCTATCTGGTAACAGGACACAGCAAGAAAAATATTAGGGGAAAGTGTGAATTTCTATCACTGCACTGGAAATTCCAAGATAGTCTTCATTGTTCATGAAATCCTTGCTATCTTGCAGTGTCCATTTACATAGCCTATTCTTATTCTTTCTGAATCATGCTGCACTAAACTTGTACCAATAGGATCCACAATATTTCCCAAGAATAAAATGGCACATTTGTATGACCAAGGACATCAGGACATTTTATGTTTCACACACAAACTAACATTAAATGTAGAATCTTTCTTTTACAAATGCTTTTGACTTGTAATGTGTTGGTGGAATGCATGCAGGAAATTGTTATTATCATAAACATCGTAAAACAATATTACAAATGAGCCAAAAAATAAAGATTTCTCTCTCTTTTTTTTTAATTGTGTTTCTTTTTCTTTGTCTCTGCCCTTCTGTTGGTTAAAGCAAGATTAGAAACTGGCTTTGGTACAAATAAAGAACAGTTTCCTTATCACCAGATAGAAATACTTTATTCACAGTATCACCAAGGTTGGAAGAGACCTCACAGATCATCAAGTCCAACCCTTTACCACAGAGCTCAAGGCTAGACCATGGCACCAAGTGCCACGTCCAATCCTGCCTTGAACAGCTCCAGGGACGGTCACTCCACCACCTCCCCGGGCAGCCCATTCCAGTGTCCAATGACTCTCTCAGGGAAGAACTTTCTCCTCACCTCCAGCCTAAATCTCCCCTGGCACAGCTTGAGGCTGTGTCCTCTCGTTCTGGTGCTGGCCACCTGAGAGAAGAGAGCAACCTCCTCCTGGCTACAACCTCCCCTCAGGTAGTTGTAGACAGCAATAAGGTCACCCCTGAGCCTCCTCTTCTCCAGGCTAACCAATCCCAGCTCCCTCAGCCTCTCCTCGTAGGGCTGTGCTCAAGGCTTCTCCCCAGCCTCATCGCCCTTCTCTGGACACGCTCAAGCATCTCAATTCTTCACATTTTAACTCTTTTTGTCTAAACCATTTTTTTTAAAGCTGAGAATTTTGACCACTTCCCATTGATTTCTACTTCCTTGTCACCAGCATACTGCTTTGGAATAACACAGAACACCTGCACATTCTGCCCCAACAGCCTTTCTGTCAACCCTCAAGAGCCTTTGATGCTATCAAAGCTGTTCTCCACACTTTGAGTCTCAAAATGCAGACTCTCCAGCAAAGTTCCTCTGTTTGGTCCTGCAAAACATTTAGCCAAAGGGCTCATCATAATCAGATAAAAGTTGCTCTTAATTGTACAGTGATCCTTTTTGCTCCAATAATTCTCCAAAGTAATAAATACCATTTCACTTGAGCTCACAGAAATGGGACCACATTGAAACTCAGCTGTGTTAAGTAATATTCACAGCCAAAATACCTGGGTGTTACATAGTGAGTTTTCACTTCTAATGGCTATGTTTATGCTGCTCAAGGGCAGAAAGTACACTGAAACACAATATTCTCTTAATGCATTTTAAAATTAGCAGGAGGTAGAATATACCTGGAGCTGGCTCACTGGAATGTTTCCTAAAGGAACTGGCTGATGTATTTGCCAAGCCACTCTCTGTGGTATTTGAAAATCCCTGGCAGTCAAGTGAAGCCCCTGCTGAATGGAAGAAGGGAAACTTACATCTGTTATTAAAGAGGGTAATAGAAAGAAGGACCCTAGGAACTACCAACCTGTCAGCCTCACTTCTTTGCCTGGGAATATCATGGAACAGATTCTCCTAGAAGCTCTGACAAGGCACACAGAGGACAGGGAGGTAATTCATCAAGGGCAAGTCCTGCCTGACACACATCACAATGGAGTGATTACATCATTGGACGAGAGAAAAGCTGAGGATGTCATCTGGACTTCCACAAGGCCTTTGACACAGGCTCCACAATATCCTTTTATGTTGGAGAGATATGGATTTGATGGGTGCATTGTTTCACAGATGAGGAATTGAAGGATGGTTGCATCTAGAGGGTAGTGGTCAGTCGCTTGATATCTAGATGGATATGGGTGACAAGTGGTATCCTTCAGGGATCTATACTGGGACCAATGTTGTTTAACGTATTCATCAATGATATAGAGAGTGGAATCAAGTGTACCTTCAGCAAGTTTGCAGATGGCACCAATCTGAGCAGTGCTGTTGATATGCCAGAGAGTGTGGGATGTCATCCAGAGGGATATGGACAAGCTGGAGAAGTGGGCTCAGGGGAACTTTATGAGGTTCAGCAAGGCTAAGTGTAAGGTCCTGCACCTGGGTGGAGACAATCCCCATTATCAATACAGACAGGGAATGATGTGACAGGAAGCAGTGCTTGCAGAGAAGAACTTGGGGGTACTGTGAGTGAAAAGCTAGGCATAAGCCAACAATGTGTGCCTGCAGCCCAGATGGCCAGCCACATCCTGGGCTGTATCACAATAAGTGTGGCCAGTAGATCAAGTGATGTGATTCTGCCACTGTCTTCTTCTGGAGTACTGTATCCAGTTCTGGGGCACTCGACACAAGGACATAGATGTGATGTGAAGAGGGTCCAGAGGAGCGCCACAAAAATTATCAGAAGGCTGGAACACCTCTCCTACAAAGACAGGCTGAGAAAGCTGGGTTTGTTTAGTCTGGAGAAGAGAGGGCTCCAAGAAGCTCTTTTAGTGGCCTTCCAGTACCTGCAGAATGCCTACAAGAAAGCTGGGAGGGACTATTTACAAAGACATGGAGCAATAGAGCAAGGAGGAATGGTTTTAAACTAGAGAAGAGTAATTTTAGATTGGACATTAGCAGGAAGTTCCTTACCATGAGGATGGTAGAACACTGGAACAGGTTACCCAGGGAGGTGGTGGAGATCCCACCCCTGGAGACTTTGATCATCAGGTTTGATCGGGTGCTGAGCAGCCTGATGTCTGTGCTTACTGCAAGGGGCTTGGACTAGATGACCTTTAAAGGTCCCTTACGACACTATGGTTGTGTTTTTAGTGGGTTTAGTGCTTTTTAGTGCTGACTACAACTACCTGAAGGGAGGCTGTAGCCAGGTGGGGGTTGGTCTCTTCTGCCAGGCAACCAGCAAAAGAACAAGGGGACACAGTCTTAAGCTGTGCCAGAGGAGGTCTAGGCTGGATGTTAGGAGGAAGTTCTTCACAGAGAGAATGATTGGCATTGGAATGGGCTGCCCAGGGAGGTGGTGGAGTTGCTGTTGCTGGAGGTGTTCAAGAAAAGCCTGGATGAGGCACTTAGTGCCATGGTCTAGTTGATTGGCTAGGGCTGGGTGCTAGGTTGGACTGAATAATCTTGGAGGTCACTTTCAACCTGGTTGATTCTACGATTCTATGATTCCAGATATGTGGATATTATGCCCTATTGGCAATATTTTGGTGAAATATTCAGCTGCTTGGATAGTCATGAAATAATTGATGGAATATTCTAACAGTACAATTGGTTAAGATCTTCAGTGTGATAAGCATCAGCAATCATTGCACCAGAGTCTCTGAACTGGTATATGAGGCAGTAAGGAAGGCATATTTGGAATGGCTTTACCTACACCAGAAAAAATACTTCACCAAGAATAAACAGAATTGTCCAGCCTGCTCATACCATTAGCTGCTGGAGATGGTCCTTGCCCCTCTTTGAACAAGACTCAAGACACAGCCTTCCACAGCTGTCTGGGTATCCCTACATGTACCTACCTCGCCCCCAGGCCCTCAGGCCTGAGTTAGACCATCCTCTAATGACACTGTTTCAACATCATTATGTAAATTCTTAAAGTTATGTACATTATTTATTCCACCATTCTTCCTGACTACCTTATCTAACTTCATAAATGATTCAACCAACATCCAGAAACTTCTTTGGTCTCTGATTTCACATCTAACAGTTGTATTTTACACATACCTATTCAAACTACATGTTCAAAGCAGCACCTAAAATCTACTTCTGCTCTGAGAACAGGCTGCCAAGTGTTCTGATGATGATGAATGAGAGCTCATCATTCATTTTCAGGAACCTGGCATCTCTTACGGTACTCTGAAAAGTAGCATCACTGCACCTAGCTTCACCACCAAGTACTGTATGTGGGAAGACACTGACAGAGGTTTCTGCCTGGACCAGTGGGAATGGCTGAGGGCCTTGGTTTAACATGGACTGGAAATAGGCTTGCTGCTTTGAGGGTATATGTGTCCTCCTAATTACCCTTTGCTGCTTCTGTGAACTTCCTCTTCCATGCTACCTGTTCCTTTATCTACAGAAATCAAGAATCAAGAGTTTGTATAATTCCAATTTCACATCACACACCTTTCCTTTGCTTTTAGAGCATTTGAACAGAAATGCCACTTGAAAGAACTCCTTACACACTACTAGATAAGCCAGTAGTGATGGTTTTCCCAGTCAAGCATGATTTTATATTCCTACTACATTTTGCTTATAGTCTCATTCCAGAGTTTCCAGTCAGCAAAGGGTTACTACACTCCTCATTGTATGACTGTACTAAACCATGAACAGATGAATTTTCAACACATCCTACCACAGAATAAAGGCATTCCATTCTGTATTAAACCTGTTATCTGTCATGTATTGCCAAACCCACAGTATTAGTAAAGCTGACAGTAGAGCTAGGTCACTCTTACAGTGTAAGTTCTTTACTTGCTGCTTTTATTTAATGAGGTTTTAGATTAAAATATTTCCACATGGATGCCTGGAAAGGAGACATAGTTTTGTTCAGTACATTGCAGATTAATTCATAAGGCAGTACAGCTTAATACTATTCCCAGGAAAGTGTCCCCAGAAGTCCTAGTGCCTCACACAAGCTAATGCAGCAGTACTAACATGTGCACAGTCATAAAAGAGTCATGAGCTTCTAGAATAAGCTGAAGCTAATTCAACACTGAAGTAATATTAACAAAGGAGAAGAGCTCAGTGCGTGGTGGCAAAAACCTCCAAACATTAACTGCAGGAAGGAGCAGACTGGTCACAATAATGCTAAGCAGCACTTGTTACTATGGCAAGTCAGGATCCCCAGAAATAAAATGTATTTACTAAGAAATTCAAGAATCCATTAAAAGGGAATTTGGAGTGCTCAGCACTTCTCAGTCCATTATGAAATGCACATGGTACCTCATTGGGGAAAAAAAATCAATCCTTTAGAAGTTAAAATTATGATAGGAATTAATAAAATCATGAAAGCCCTCAGAGGGTTTATCTCCAGGATATGACTTATGTGTTACAACATTATTGTTAGGATTGTGAGAATATTTTCACACTGAAGAGCCTGAAGGGCCACCAGTAGAAAAAGGGGACACAGTCTCAAGTTGTGCCAGGGGAGGTCTAGGCTGGATGTTAGGAGGAAGTTGTTGCCAGAGAGAGGGATTGGCATTGGAATGGGCTGCCCAGGGAGGTGGTGGAGTCACCATCCCTGGAGGTGTTCAAGCAAAGACTGGATGAGGCACTCAGTGCCATGGTCTAGTTGATTGGCCAGGGCTGGGTGCTAGGTTGGACTGGCTGATCTTGGAGGTCTCTTCCAACCTGGTTGATTCTATGATTCTATGATCTAGATAAATCTATTAAAACTATGATGAAATACAAGGAATTAAAAATATCACTGAGCTAACAACAAAATCTTACACTGAAATTCTTTATCTTTTGGTTATTTTCCATGTGTTGCCTGTTTGAAGACTGTCTGGTTATCCAGACAGAGACATAAGACTCAGAAAAGAGAAATAAAACCCTGTGACTGAGGCTGAAAACCACAGAACTAATTAATTGTAAATAGACAAAGCAAATTGGAAGCACAGTTCATTAGTCATGTGCTCA
Organism: Pogoniulus pusillus; assembly: GCF_015220805.1. Lineage (NCBI taxonomy): Eukaryota > Metazoa > Chordata > Aves > Piciformes > Lybiidae > Pogoniulus > Pogoniulus pusillus. The sequence goes on from NC_087265.1 coordinate 45,477,410, forward strand.
AATTGCTGAGCTAGTTACAGTGGATGCTTCCTAAAAGATCATGATTAGTTCATGCACAATTTAATAACAAGGCAGGATAAGGTAAAGAGGGATGGTGGAGCGTTGTGATCTGTTTCCACTCAGTACCACAGAGCAGGGATGTGCTTTGCCTTTGTAATGCAACAAATGCTCTCATCCACTTTACAGATTAAATACTTCACTCTCACACAAGAAAATATGCTGCAAGATGAGCCGCGGCGAAGCTAAGAAAATAAATTGTACTGCAGTACCCTATGCAAACTGGAGCCAATTACCATCTCTCAGGAGAGAAGACAAACCACATGCATCTCTGCAGCAAGCACTGTGTTTGATGCATACAAGAAAAGACATATCATGAACAATTTATAGCAGTAAAGCAGGCCTCCGTTTCCAAGCGTTCTATACTTCATGCACATTTCCTGTATAATAAAAGCCATTTACTGGTTTTCTCCTAAGCTACATCAAGGGGCAAGGGAGAAAATGGTATAATTCCTAAAAGGTATTCTTTGTTTTATACCAATTTATAGCAATGTTTTATACCCATATTAAAAAAACATACACAAAGCATTCCCCAGACCCTACATGGCATTGCTGGGTTTATATAAAACTATAAGCCTCTTGGAAGGGTTACTCTTTATTATAAAACCTTTCTAGCCTGTACATTGATCACAAACACCCTGCCCTACCAATCTCCTAATGCAAGAAATACTGGGTGTGCTTTCAGGGGCCATAGCCTCAGGTATGTGCTCACAGCAAAGAACAAGCAAGTACAGTCTAATGAGTGAAATCGGCCATCCTAAAGCAAAGTGGGTCATGTCTCAGTCTCAGGCAGTGATATCAAACCCAGCAAATCAAAAGAAGCAGTTTAACAACATGCCATATAATAGAAAGTATATTCAAAGATAAGGTGCACAAGTTTTGTAATTTTGTACTAAGAATTTCTTTTCCCAGAGAACTGGAAGTGATTGACTGAGTTCGACAGCCACAAAAATTGACACTTCTTCACATTTGTTTTTTCTCTTGTTGCTGTTACAGGGGAGTGACAGTGATGGTTCTAATTTTACAACAGAAAAGCTCTGTTCTGTTATACACTTCAGAGATCCCAGCTCTGATCTAAGGAAGAAAATTGATTGACCCAGAAAAAAAAATACCAAAGGCCTTATCCTAGCTCTTCATGCAAATAAGCAGAGAAAGATCTGAGTAGCATGTGAAAGTGTGGAACAGGAAAGTTGTATTTTGCTTTTAGCTAGAGAAGTTTCTACTTTTCCTTAGGGAACCAATAGGCAGCTTTTGGCAAGAGTTGTGTATTTGTTTTCTTGTAATAAAATACCACCAGCAATTTATTTGGAACTCAGCTCCCACCCATGTACAGAACATCACTCCAAACTGATGTTCTGGGGTGGCAGTAGGGAGTTGACCTCATTGCTGTCTACAACTACCTGAAGGGAGGCTGTAGCCAGGTGGGGTTGGGCTCTTCTCCCAGGCAACCAGCAACAGAACAAGGGGACACAGTCTCAAGTTGTGCCAAGGGAGGTCTAGGCTGGATGTTAGGAGATAGTTCTTCCCAGAGGGAGTGATTGGCATTGGAATGGGCTGCCCAGGGAAGTGGTGGAGTCATCGTCCCTGGAGGTGTTCAAGCAAAGCCTGGATGATGCACTTAGTGCCATGGTCTGGTTGATTGGCTAGGGCTGGGTGCTAGGTTGGACTGGATGACCTTGGAGGTCTCTTCCAACCTGGTTGATTCTATGATTCTATGAAGATGCCTGAAGGGCAATGAATCCTGGAACAATAGCCCTGTGAGGAGAGGCTGAGGGAGCTGGAGGTGTTTAGGGTTAGAAGGAAGTTCTTGACAGAGAGTGATCGGCATTGGAATGGGCTGCCCAGGGAGGTGGTGGAGTCACCATCCCTGCAAGTGTTCAAGAAAAGCCTGGCTGAGGCACTTAGTGCCACGGTCTAATTGACTGAACAGGGCTGGGTGACAAGTTGGACTGGATTGATCTTGGAGGTCTCTTCCAACCTGGTTGATTCTGTAATTCTATAAATTCATAAACACAAAGGTACAGAAGACAAAAGGGATTGTAGCTTTAACTGGCATCATCAGATCCTAACATGTGAGACATATATTATAGGTATCATTTATTCTTTGGACAGGATTTTGTTACTGTAACTCCAGGCACTAGGGAACAGCACATTCTTTTCAAACTCTGAAAGTGACAAGGGACAAAACTGGCAGAGCATATGCTACTTCCATGAATGTGTGCAGAAAGGATGTTACTAACATCTCCCATCTGCACCATGCACATCCCTAATTCATGTGTTGCAGAGTTTGGGCAGAAACGAGGACAAGCAATGATTTTTATTTTACTGTTATTTTTGTTTCTCAATGCAGAAATTTAACCCAGACTCAGTATTTTTAAATGTTTCATTTACATTTTTATTTTGAATTATGGTTTAGACTTAAAGTTCTGCAACTCTTCTATTTAAAACATTTTGGGGTATCTTTTCTTCCAAAGAATGAGAATAAATTATCTGGTTCACTCAGGTTGTGCAGAAGGAAATGCAGAAAGGCAGCAGTGGTATATAAGTTACCTGCATCCTCTGCCTACGCCCTCTGGGTTTCTAATACACAGCTGAAGAATTTCAGGAGGTCCACATGGGGATTTGTTTACTTTGAGGGTGATGAAACATCAGAACAAGCTGCCCAGAGAGGCTGTGGAGTCCTGCTTGGATGCACTCCCGTGCAACTTGATCTAGGACAAGCCATAGGGATCATATGATCTCAAGAGGACTCTTCCAATCCCTAGCATTCTGTGATTCTATGACATGAAGCTGGACATATATATGGAAATATACACTGAGTGCAAAGATCTTGGCTTTCAGTGAGCAGCCCTACAAAAGAACTCTCAATTCTCAGATCCAGCAGGTTTACATCAAGAGCAGTGTGGCCAGCAGGGCAAGGGAGGTGATTCTCCCCCTTTACTCTGCTCTTGTCAGACCTCACCTGGAGTACTGTTTACAGTTCTGAGCCCCCAGCACAAGAGGGACACGGAACTGTTAAAGTGAGTCCAGAGGAGGGCCACGAAGATGATCAGAGGGCTGCAGCAGTTCTGCTTTGAGGACAGGCTATGAGAGTTGGGGCTCCTCAGTCTGGAGAAGAGAAGGATTCAAAGAGACCTTATAGTGGCCTTCCAGTATCTGAAAAGGGCCTACAGGAAGGCTTGGGAGGGACTACTGACAAGGTCTTGTAATGACAGGATGAGGGGTAATGGTTTTAAACTGGAAGAGGAGAGATTTAGACTAGATGTTAGGAGGAAGTTCTTTCCAGTGAGGGTGGCAAGGCACTGGAACAGGTTGTCCAGGGAGGCTGTGGCTGCTTCCTCCCTGGAGGTGTTCAAGGCCAGGTTGGATGAGGCCTTGAGCAACCTGCTTTAGTGGGAGGTGTCCCTGCCTAGGCTGGGGGGTTTGACCTGAATGATTCTTGAGGTTCCTTTCAACCTAGACCATTCTATGATTCTATGATTGCAGCCTTTTTGTGTACTGTGATCTGAGTTCATCAGAACTCTGATGTTGATACCTTGTAGATCTTCATGACTGACATATAAGTCCTAAAACTTAGCAGTTAGCTAAAATACAGAGCTCTCCATTGTTTTGTTAGACTCAACACTTATGTTTTGTAGCTAGGTGACATATGCCACCTAATTGTCATTGGAGCAGGCAAGGCAATTTGATGCCTGGGCTAGTAAATTTTCAAGGCGATTTTGCAAGCCTACATTCATTATTCTACCCGTTCATTTCTATTTTACACATAGATGTGTGTCTAGAAGAATGCCCCTTGCTTTGTTTTAGGTCAAAATGTATAACCAAGAATTTTGGAGCACAATGCAGTTTAACAGCATGGCTGCTCCCAATTCATCATTCTGCAGAATTTGTCTAGCTGAAGCTAGAGATTGTAAATATTTTACAGTGAAATGGTATTTCTATATTTTCTAGGTCACTGCTTCCTTCTCTTCCCAAATCATTAGGAGAAACCAGCAGACTGAAGGAACTGCTGCATCTGAAGATGGAGTACAAAGGAGACCAATTGTTCTCCACATCTCATTACTGCTTCTGCACTCCTGCACAGCACTGAAAACATACCAGAGCCTCTTCCCTTAGGTAGTAACTCTCTCACAGTGATATACACGCTTCAAGCGAGTACTAGCTGGAGTCTTTTCATCCAGTTAGCCAATTCCCTCTAATTAATTCCCTATTAAAAAGGCATGTTTTCTTCCCATCTTTACTCTTCTCATATACTATACTCTCCTTTCTGTCAGCCCACATTAATTTTTTATCAGGCACAAGTTCCTGTTGTCAACAGTCAGCTGAAAACTCCAACGCTGAATACCATTAGTAACATCACAGATTACAAACTCTTCTTCACAACACATCTTCACCAGGTAGTACATGCAGACATACAGAGTGACAGCTGCATGGTCCTTAAAGTAAATTTACAGTCAGGTGAACAACAGAAAAAATCCCTTTTGTACCATAAGGCCAACTTTCAGTTGCTTGCTGTGTCCCTTCATTTCTGACAGCCCTTTATGATTTGCCAGTTTATGTTCTTTAATTCTCTTGTATCCCTCTCGATTTTCTCTTTCCTTACTCAGATACATTCCTTCCTCTAGTAGCAGAGACATTTACCTGAGCTCTTGTAAAGGAGTGGAATTGAACCAACAAGTACTCTGCAGCAACACCAACTCCAGCTGCAGTCTTGGCAGATCTCACAAGTTTAAACAAGGCCATGTTATGTCAGGCCACAGAAAAGCATGCAGAGTGAAAAATGCTGGCAATTCACTAGGTGGCACTTTCAGAGCCACTTCAATCTGAAACCAGGGATGATGCAATCCTGTTGTTCATCTATGACATCAACAAGGTCAAACTACATTTAATCACCAAAAATGCTATTACATCTTGTTCACAAGCAAAAGCCAGTTGCCTTTGTGTGCTAGGCACAGTCTAGTTTCTTAATTCTACTTACCTCTAGTGCTAGGATGTACTTGAATGACTTTTACATTTACTCTCATTAACATTTCCCACTATGGTATGTCTGCTTTCTGTCATCAGACGTAGCCACAGTGACAGAGTCCTCACTTCCTACTCAAAACACGATGCCCTACACTGCTGCCATATTAACCTGCTTTCACCTCAGCACAGGAATACTTTTCTGAAGTGCCTCAGCCTGGGAAAATCTACTGCCAATACAATGCAGAAGCTCAAGCAGTCTGACTCTAATTGTGCTTTTGCCTTTCTAATCCATGTAAAGCCTTTAAACGGTCAGTGAGAGCAGCCCCTGTCATGCTGTCTGCAGTGACGTATCTGAGAGCCCTGCATTTCAGGGAGCACACACAAATGTGACAGGGTAGGCGTGCAATCGAGTGCAGCCCATACAAAAGAACCCACAGCCAGGAGTCTATCTTCATGCCCTTCCCCCCATTCAGGAATTACTATCATCTTACAAGAGCCCTCCCTGAGGGCTGTGTGTAGTCATGGCGACAGGACATCACCACCTGTCTGCCCCTGCAACGGAGGCGGTGAGCCAGAATACAAAGCTTTGTTTTGCTGCTGCTGAATGCATACAGCACATTCCCAAATAACCTGATCCTAACAGAAGCCAAATGAAACCAAAACAATTTTCAGAGTATAATTCCTGAATAAAATTCCAGATATATTAATAAAGGCTTATAAAGGCTTATGAAAATGAAGCAATAGGAGTGGCTTGAAAATATATGCAAATGGATGTGTTTCAGATTCTTCAAAAGGCTATTTTAAGTATAAACTGATAAATGGGCTGCTTTATGTCCAATAGACAGATTTTGCAAGGAGCTGCTATTGTTACTACATGTTGGTTTCATCCCAGGGGAAATGCATGCAGATTATTATACACTGTTTGCCTGCAGTTAACAGTATCCAGCTTGCAGCATTTTGCCGGTTTATGAGACTTGAAACAGCAGCTGACCAAAAATCAGAGAGAAATGGGCTGGACTACCCATTCATAGTACTACTCAGTGAAGGGACAAAGTATGTGGTATACATAACAAGCAGGCAAAACACATCCTTGCACAACAGCAGACAGCCTAAACAGAATGGGAATAGAGGAACCTCTTGGAAGTTATGTGTACCTGGTGGAACTAGGCAGCACCTCACGACTCTCAGATGTAGCTGCATGTCTTCACCCTTCACTGGTCCAGACACAATGTGTTCTGCCTTTCTCTTCCCTAAGAAAGAAACACAGACTGGTAAGAATTTTCAGTGTTCAACAGGTTCCTTGAAATGGGTGAAATGACTGTAGAATGTGGACTGAAAAAGAAAGCTGCAGAATTCTCTGTCCTGTGCTTCAGATTTACTGCCAGAGTGCATACATAGGTATTCCAAAGCTTGTGCTGCCAAATTGGGCTGGACCTCTGTTTCCCCAATTGGCCATGACCTAGGGAGCTACCTCTAGGACACATAGAGGTCCTAGGGATCCATTCACATGTACTGGCTTTCCTATCACTGTGGATTACTTCTTCCAGTGTGGAAGATGTTCTTCTGTCCTTTGCTATGTGACTTGTAAATAGTAAACACTTTATCTTTCAAATGATTAGCAGAGAAGACAGTTTTGATGAAGTTAGGAAGAACAAAAAGAGTAGTTCAGTACTCTCAAATATGTTACTAGTTCGATTTTGACTGCTTCTTACTACTGCACCAAGGGGAGGTGCCAATGTGCTTTGCCCATAGTTACTCTTTCAAACATATGCCCATTTAACAAGCATCAATAAAACATTAAGTCCTCATGTCTAAGAATAAAGTTCAGCAGATACTGAAGGTCAGATATGCTAAAGTTAATCTGCCACCTTGTGAGCATATACCACAATGCACTGGGGTTTAATATCCACTACACAATTTATTACAGAGAAATTACTATCTTGGAGTCAGAGTGGCTGGAGAGCAGCCAAACAGAAAGGGATTTGGGGGTGCTGATTGATACCCACCTGAACATGAGCCAGCAGTGTGCCCAGGTGGCCAAGAGAGCCAGTGGCATCCTGGCCTGCATCAGGAATGGTGTGGCCAGCAGGAGCAGGGAGGTCATTCTGCCCCTGTACTCTGCACTGGTTAGACCACACCTTGAGTACTGTGTTCAGTTCTGGGCCCCTCAGTTTAGGAGGGACATTGAGATGCTTGAGTGTGTCCAGAGAAGGGTGACGAGGCTGGGGAGAGGCCTTGAGCACAGCCCTATGAGGAGAGGCTGAGGGAGCTGGGATTGGTTAGCCTGGAGAAGAGGAGGCTCAGGGGTGACCTTATTGCTGTCTACAACTACCTGAGGGGAGGTTGTGGCCAGGGGAAGGTTGCTCTCTTCTCTCAGGTGGCCAGCACCAGAGCAAGAGGACACAGCCTCAAGCTGCGCCAGGGGAGACTTAGGCTTGAGGTGAGGAGAAAGTTCTTCACTGAGAGAGTCATTGGGCACTGGAATGGGCTGCCCGGGGAGGTGGTGGAGTCGCCGTCCCTGGGGCTGTTCAAGGCAGGACTGGACGTGGCACTTGGTGCCATGGTCTAGCCTTGAGCTCTGTGGTAAAGGGTTGGACTTGATGATCTGTGAGGTCTCTTCCAACCTTGTTGATACTGTGTGATACTATGTGTGTATTTGTATATTAATTCCTTAAGGTAGACAGTAAAAGATTTCTGCATAAAAAATGGGAGATACAAAAGCAATCTACCAGCTGGCAGGTAAGGCATACAGAACGAGTATTATATGACCTAAAGAAGTAACCACAGAGCAATATTGCTCAAGATACAGTACTAATTCCATTGAGAGATGCTTTAGTCTAGACTTGTGGTCACTCTGAAAAATTAATACAGTTATAAATGATGACTTAACATCATAAATTAGTGTAATTCAAAACAGAAAAAAAACTGCATCAGAGTCTTTCTTCCCAATACAGAAAGAAAGCTCACTCAAGAAAACTTGTCTCTTCAATGAGAAATCAAATCAAAACCTAGCAGTGAATTTTATCTAGCTGTACAACAGGATTCAGGTTTTATTTCTGGCTAATAAACTTATCTGTTAATAAATCCAATCTATCTGGAACTACTACTGCATTTGATCTTAACACAACTTGTGATGTACACTTTCATGAGTTGCTGAGTAATGATTTCCCTACTGCCTTGGCTGCCACTTAAATTGGATGTGGCGCAGAGCAAGCCTCAGTGCAAAAGTAAAGTCCCAATGGCACCCATCAAAAGAGTTCCCCCATATAAACAGACCTGGCAAATTATGACCATCAAAGAAAAAAACCTCTGAAATCTGCTTAAATGTTACTCTAAAATGCAAATAGGCCTTCTTTTCTTCCTGTCTGGAATATTATTGGTACAAACCAATGTTATGAGATTACAAGAGTTTAATTGGTAACTAACTCAAACAGTGTCATGAAGTTACTGTTACTCTCCAGGGCAAGGGTGGGAGATTTAAATGCACTGTAGGAGAGAACCCACAGGCAGTGGCTGAGAGCAGCTGCATTGGACCTGACCTGGCCTGCAGTGGAGAAACCTCTGGTGTACCAGGGTGGGTTCCTGAGGCTTTTCCTTGGAAGAGAAATGCCAGAGGAGCAGAGGGACCCACCAGAAGCTAGCAGCTCTTGCTGGACAAGCTGACAAGGCCCGGGCCATGCCAGGGCAATGGCAGCCACAACCACTGCTGTGAAAGAAGCCACCACAGACTGAGTGGGCAAACAGGTCATGGGATGTCAGCAGAGGCATGGTGCAACAGTTCATAGAATCATTGAATCAACCAGGTTGGAAGAGATCTCCAAGATCATCCAGTCCAACCTAGCACCCAGCCCTATCCAGTCAACTAGATCACACAGAAGGATATGCAAGGAAGGTGCTGAAGCTTGGCCAGCTTGACCAGAGAGCAGTAACTCACCCAGAAAAAGGCTATGTCATTCCCTACTCCTGCCCCCACCAGATCTAACACAGCTTCACAGCTCTGGTGGGTGTCAGAGAGCAGGGTGTGCTTATCTCTTATGCCAATGTCAGATGGCAGCAGGGAGCACACCTCTGGCACACGTGCCTAGGCAGAGAAGCTTCTCTGCTTGGATTGTTCCTGCTACACTTCCTGAGTGTTGTATCAGTTACAACATGGGACATTACTAATTTCAGTTAAATATCATCAGAAATGGAAGTCTGCCACATAACTGAGACATGGATTTGGAGATGGTAATTTTTCAGAGGAATTGCTGCCAAGACTTTGATACAATTCACTTTAAAATAAAGCACTGTTTGCAAATCCAAATCCAATACAGGATGTGATTCTGACTAAAAATTCTTACCAGATCTCTCTACCAGCCATGGCATCCTACACCAATCTTGGTGTGATATCTGAATACAAATATAGTCTAAAAACACTTAACACAATGACACTGAATATCAAATGAAATCAATTTCTTCAGCTGTCTATAACTTCATCTTATGTGCATGTATTATATACACAAAACACAGTTCAGAGACTTCTCTGTACAAGAGTTCAGCAGCATTACATAGACAAAAGTGACAACAATGTCTTACTTATGGGTACCAGAGATTATATAGATGTCTTTCCACAGTCAAACAGACACTAAATTTGAGTCTGTAACCTGCATGTAGGGATTCTGTTCTCCTCACCACCTACATGTAAGGATGCCTCATGCCTACCTGTCAGACGGTGTAAGGACGTTTCTGCACCGTTTAGGACAAGTCAGATCACACCTGTCAAGAGTGACTCAGACAGATAAGGTACCAGGATTATCAAGAGATAGTTGCCATGGCAAACAGGTAGTGAGTTGAGTTTCATATGAATCAAAAGAAGATAAATAATCTCCAAAATAGCCAGGCACTATCTTCAGTACACTGTGTGTTGCTTTGGTTTTATTTTCCTGCTCTTCTGCAAGTATCACTGAGCTGGTGCTACACAAACCATGGAGTACACTGTACACCTCACAGACACATTTTGATCAAAAGGTATTTCAGTTGCCAAAATCAGTTTTGAAAACAAATCAGCCATGCACAAGCCAGTCTAACACTAGTAAAATCTGAACAGCAGCATCAAAACAGAACACTGCAAATGACACATCTGATTTAATGTCTTGTATAATGCATCAGGAATTTATCTGAGAAAATGAATAAGTAATATCACTACATCTGGAAAGGAAAAAACCCCAAGATGGTTCATGCTGTTAACTAGCTTTAGCCCAAACCCCAGATATTCTGCAAATAGAATCAAAGTGCAATACATAATATACTGTCATTATCTCTTAGCTAATCTGATTTCAAAGGACTTCTGGGGGTCCATGTGAGATTCACATACTCAAGATACAGTCTCTAAACCAAGACAACTGTATTATAACAGAACAAATGTCATCAGGAACGTCTCTGCTGGAACACTAAAACCAACAACCCCCTGCAGCCTATTCAACACTTATATTTTGTTTGCAAAAAATTAGCACTCTGTACATGAAAAAAAAATGTTTCAAATCAGCTTGCACTGCAAACCTCCTCTGAAGGAGATGCTTTTAAAATTGCAGCGATAGTATCGTTGCTTCAGTGCTTCTCACATATATTGCTACATTTTCTTGGATTGCAAATCAGGTAAATCTAAGTAAATAATTCACAAAGTTTTCTTGTTTGTTTTCCTTCCCTTCCAAATTTGAATTTTAGAAACAGAATCAGAAGGTCAAGCTAAGTAATTTCTGGCTTCTCTGCTGGCCCTGACTGAAACATGTTGTTGTCCTATGGGCTATAATTTACATACCACTCTTCTCCATAAGTGAGCACCTTGACACCTCTCTTCCCTGTTTATATTTTCCCTCCCCACTTCACTCCATAGGAACAAGATACAATCTGAGATCAATTACCATAGAATCATAGAATCAAGCAGGTTGGAAGAGACCTCCAAGATCATCCAGGCCAACCTAGCACCCAGCCCTATCCAATCAGCTAGACCATGGCACTAAGTGCCTCATCCAGGCTTTGCTTGACCACCTCCAGGGACAGTGACTCCACCACCTCCCTGGGCAGCCCATTCCAACACCAGTCACTCTCTCTGTGAAGAACTTCCTCCTAACATACAGACTATACCTCCCCTGGCACAACTTGAGACTGTGTCCCCTTGTTCTATTGGTGGTTGCCTGGCAGAAGAGACCAACCCCCACCTGGCTACAGCCTTCCTTCAGGTAGTTGTACACAGTAATGAGATCACCCCTGAGCCTCCTCTTCTCCAATTATTCCCAACAATATTTGATTTTGAAGCTTGGTGCTTCTATTTCAGACCCTCAAAATAGGATTCTGTGACCAAAGGACACAGTGCCAAATGTACTAGTTGTTCCAAGACAAGATATCACCTGCATCTATAATTACAATATAGCATCTGGTAGGTAAGACATATGCAGTCAGTATCATCAACAATGTCTGTGTGGCTGTTTTAATAATTCAGAATGAGATAACAAGATACAGAGATTATTGCCCCACTTTACAAATCCCATCCAATTATTTAGTGGCATTTGTATAGATTACATCATGCAGTTAGTCAAATAATGCAGCTGAGATTTGTGCATAACTGAATAAAAGACATCACAGGATAAAACTTTTAAAAAAATCCCAGAAAGGGTTAAATTCTGTTTTAATCTTCAGACAGCTGAGTCACATGGCTGTTACTGAACTTGCTCTTTGCTTCAAGCCTTAATTTTTCCTTTGTAATATGTCTTGAGATGTAAAGGAGCAATGAATAACATAACTAGGAAATGCTATTTGTTCTGTTATTGTGAAGTTGGGGAAAGAAGGGAAAGTAAAATTCATAATGCATATAAAAGTATGGAGTGAAGTCACCAGCCCAGTGTGCAGGCAATGGCATAAGAAATGCTAATTATTGACTTACTACAATTTACATTTAAATACTGAGAATTTCACATGAAAACAGGACCTTTCCCAGTTTTTACTTACTTAGTTTTAAAGGAGTGTGGGGGTTTGGGAGTTACCCACCCCCCATTCCTATCAAATCACCCAGACTAGACTTAGCCAGCTGGAAGTTAAGGAATGAAGCTTCATATTCACAGCTTAGAACAAGATATGAGCAGATATTTGCAATATATTACAAATACATACAGCTATATACAGAATGTCTCACTGGGGATCTGGGTTAACATGAGATGAAGGAAGTAAACAGCTTTGCCATCATATCTCAAACATATCTCATGATTAAAAAGATGCTATTACTATGGAACCAGGCATGTTCCTGTTCACTTCATGGTGACCACCCCTGTGCAAAGTTACCCCGTAAGAGAGAACAAATTGTGGAAAGCAATAGATAGGTCTTGATTAAATATTGTGATACTGGAACATGTCCAGAGAAGGGCAACAAAGCTGGTGAGGGGCCTGGAACGCAAACCCTGTGAGGAGAGGCTGAGGGAGCTGGGGGTGTGCAGCCTGGAGAAGAGGAGGCTCAGGGCAGATCTCATTGCTGTTGACAACTCCCTGAAGGGAAGCTGTAGCCAGGTGGGGGTTGGTCTCTTCTGCCAGACAACCAGCAACAGAACAAGGGGACACAGTCTCAAGTTGTGCCAGAGGAGGTAGAGGCTGGATGTTAGGAGGAAGTTCTTCCCAGAGGGAGTGATTGGCATTGGAATGGGCTGCTCAGGGAGGTGGTGGAGTTGCCATCCATGGAGGTGTTGAAGAGAAGCCTGGATGAGGCACTTAGTGCCATGGTCCAGTTGACTGGCTAGGGCTGGGTGCTAGGTTGGACTGGATGATCTTGGAGGTCTCTTCCAACCTGGTAGATTTTATGATTCCATGAAATACCAGTCTTATTTTCATTTCTTAGGTTACATTTTCAGTGAAGAATCTCTTTAAAAATGACTCACCCAGAGTCTGACAGTTAAAGTAAATCAAAGTAAGTAAAAAACAGAATTGTAATACGTGAATAGCTAATGAATAATAATGGCTAGATCATGACAGGATGCAATAAGGACACTCTAACATTTTTATTGACTTCACTAATCCTAGGAAAATCCTTCCAGTTTGATTTTATAGACCATCACCCTGCAGTAGAGGAAGCAGAGCTTGTACATAAACAAGATGACCTAGTTTTCAGCATCTACTAGTCTTTGCTTGAAGCTTGTTTGTTACTTGAAAAGGCAATTAAAATTTAAACAAGTGTGAAAGAAGAAACTCTTTCCTTGAATTATGTGGAAAAAACCAAACGTGCATTAACTAATACTCAATATAATGTCACATCTGAATTCAAAATAACAAAGGATAATTAATCACAGAATCATAGAATCAATCAGGTTGGAAGAGACCTCTAAGATTATTCAGTCCAACCTAGTACCCTGCCCTACCCAGTCAACCAGACCATGGCACTAAGTGCCTCATCCAGGCTTTGCTTCAACACCTCCAGGGACAGTGACTACACCACCTCCCTGGGCAGCCCATTCCAATGCCAATCACTCTCTCTGGGAAAAACTTCTTCCAAACATCCAGCATAGACCTCCCCTGGCACAGCTTGAGACTGTGTCCCCTTCTTCTGTTGCTGGTTGCCTGGCAGAAGACACCAACCCCTACCTGACTACAGCTTCCCTTCAGGGAGTTGTAGACAGCAATGAGGTCGTCCCTGAGCCTCCTCTTCTCCAGGCTGCACACCCCCAGCTCCCTCAGCCTCTCCTCATAGGATTTGTGTTCCAGGCCCCTCACCAGCTTTGTTGCCCCTCTCTGGACACCTTCCAGCACCTCAACATCTCTCTTGATCTGAGGGACCCAGAACTGGACACAGCACTCAAGGTGTGGCCTGACCAGTGCTGAGTACAGGGGAAGAATAACCTCCCTCATCCTACTGGCCACACTGTTCCTGCTCCAGGCCAGAATGTAACTTAATTATAAACTGGAACATATCTTGTATCACACTTTGGTGTACTCATTTGAGAAGAAGAAGAAAAAAAGACAAATTGAAAGTTATCAGGAAGAAAAGGACTCAAGAAACAATTTTAGATCTTAAATAATGAAGGGTGAAAAATGGACTTCACTTACTAACCCCAAAAGTGAAGGAATGTGATTATTTACATATTCACAATCCAGGAATCGTTGCAAAGCCTAATAAAGAATCTCAGAATTCATGTAGAGTACTTGCATACACAAAGTTTGCCCTACAGCTCTGTAAAATCACCACTTAAGTATGAGTTATACAGCTTAGTCTCATGAGGTGTTATTAGAATTATTCCTAGAATACTACATAATATACAAGAATCAAAACCCCTTCAAGAAATAGGAAATAAGAAGAATTAGAGGTTTAAAACAAAATACTCATGCAATCTCCCCCTCAGTTTTACTGTACTATCATCACCTGAAATTACATACGTTGGAATCCAAATTGCCTGACCCCAGTATCCTTTACAACATTAGTAAAGCTTCATATCTTAAAATAGATATTTTGAAACCACATGCAACTTGTTAGTCTATATACTCTACTCTATTCTATATACTCTACTCTATATACTTTACTCCACTCTGGTGAGACCCCACCTGGAGTACTGCAGCCAGTTCTGGAGCCCCTATTACAAGAGAATGTGGAGATGCTGCAGTGTGTCCAGAGAAGGGCCACTGGGATGCTCAGAGGGCTGCAGCAGCTCTGCTGTGAGCACAGACTGAAAGGGTTGGGGCTGTGCAGTCTGCAGAAGAGGAGGCTTTGAGGTGACCTTCTTGTGGCCTTCCAGCATTTGAAAGGCGCCTACAAAAAAGCTGGGGAGTGACAGAGGCTGGAATGGGTTGCCCAGGGAGGTGGTTGAGGCCCCATGCCTGGAGGTGTTTAAGGCCAGGCTGGATGAGGCTGTGGCCAGCCTGATCTAGTGTAGGGTGTCCCTGGCCATGGCAGGGGGGTTGGAACTAGATGATTCTTGTGTTCTCTTCCAACCCTGACTGATTCTATGATTCTATCATTTTAATTCTGTCTTAGTGGAACTCATGTTTGGATTTCTTCTCTCTGTCGTTCCCTCATTTTCTTACGTAATTCATTTGCTTATGGAACTATCCAAGGCAAAACTAAAGGTTAGCATCCTGGAACCTATTAGCTAGCAGACTTGTTTCCCTCCTGGGACAGCACCTCTGGGCAGATGGTCTGGCAAGCCAGTTCACTCCATCCTGATTCTCCCCAGACAGGGAAACAAGTGATTCATGCCTCCTGGCAGATAAGCTGCTGACATTTCCATCTCTGTTTACTGGGTTAGCTGACAAGATTGTTGACAGAATCCTTTTATTTTCTCCCTATTCTCTTTACATTACAGCAGGCAACTTCAGCAGGTGAACACTCATTTTCTGATACCGTCTGGAGAGTCAACTGCAGTAGCAGTTTTGCCTTCAGAGTACAAAACTTAAAACACATATATTAAAAATCTACATTGCAAAATTCAGTTTATCAAAAAAATAGAGGTACCTGAGAAATAAAAGGGCAACACAAGTCATATGATACATCTTAACTTCACATATGGTTACATCTATCAGGGAAAGCAAAGTATTTTGCAAAGATTTCTTAAGGTACTGAAAAAAAAAACACTTCTGAGGAGGTGAACAGAAATATCAAATCAGACCTCTTCTTTAACTTAAGTGACAAGTACTTCAGTTCTCTAACTTAAGGAATTTTAAGCTCAGAATTTCCAGAAAGAAATAAACCAGGTTGGAAGAGACCTCCAAGATCAGTCAGTCCAACCTAGCACTCAGCCCTGTCCAACCAACCAGACCATGGCACTAAGTGCCTCAGCCAGGCTTTGCTTCAACACCTTCAGGGATGGCAACTCCACCACTTCCCTGGGCAGCCCATTCCAATGTCAATCCCTCTCTCTGGCAACAACTTCCTCCTAACATCCAGCCTAGACCTCCCCCAGCATAGCTTGAGACTGTGTCCCCTTGTTCTGTTGCTGCTTGCCTGGCAGAAGAGACCAACCCCACTTGGCTACAGCCTCCCTTCAGGTAGACAGCTAGCAGCCTCCTCTTCTCCAGCCTAAACAACCCCAGCTCCCTCAGCACCTTTATTAAGCAAATAATTGACTAAAGCACCTTCAGGAGCCTAAGAACCAGATCCAAAATTCTATCTAGACTTAAAAAAAAAAAAAAAGTTATAAATGTTAATGATTCTTGGCAGTTCCATAAATTTTAAGCAAGTTCATCTCAAGGTTACTCAGCGGTGCAACATAGAAACCCCCTTACTTTTATATAGCATTACACAAATAGATCTTCCTAGGACTGGAACATTACAAACCCTACAGAATATGGAGAGAGAGCACACAGGCTTAGATATTGGGTTAGCAGAATAAAAATAGACCACTAGTGTTCTAAGAAAGGATGGAAGCAATCGCTTCACCACTCTTAAAACATGGACCACAGGCTTCTTTTGATGCTACTAGACTACATTATGTGGCACAGAAAAGCATGGAAAGCCATTTGTTTAGCTTCTGTGAGGAGAGGCTGAAGGACCTTGGACTTTTTAGTCTGGACAAGACTGAGAAGGGATTTAATAAAGGTTTATAGACATCTGAGGGCTGCTCAGGAGTGGGGAGACAGGCTCTGCTCATTTGCTCCGTGGGATAGAGGGGAGGTTCAACAAGAGGTTCCACCTCAACACAAGAGGAACTTCTTTATGTAAGGATCACAGAGCACTGGAACAGGCTCCCCAGAGAGGTTGTGGAGTCTCCTTCCCTGGAGACTTTGAAGGCCTGTCTGGATGCATTCCTCTGTGATCTGTGCTAGATTGTGAGATCCTGCTCTGGCAGGGAGGTTGGACTCAATGATCTCCTTGGGTCTCTTCCAACCCCTAATATCCTGTGAGCCTGTGAAAAGTCATTAAATTGTGATTGAGTTTAAATATTGGTAAAAACACCACAACAGGTAGGTTTTGCAACATGATTGCATTATTTCTACATTATTAGGACACAAATAAAGGCAAAGCTGACCTTTGCTATCACCAGCTATATACTTTAATCTTTGAGCTCTGCCCACTGTTTTTTTGCTGTTGTCTCTCTCTCAGAAACAGGTCACACTTGTTTTTAAAACGTTGATGTTGAATGTCTCCTTCAAAATGCTAAGACAGGAAATTTACATGTAGAAATAAACACTAAGTACCTCTAAGGCTGAATAACTACTTTGTCACATTCCATTGCCTCCAGGGTGCTTACTACTATAACATTTTTTCTGCAGAATCATTTCAAAGTGCATAGGAACTAATTTGAAGGACTACATTTTAGACTGCTATCTGTAATCAACTTGATAAAGAAGGAAAATATCCTAAGATGTAGAAATAAAATCATTTTTCACTGCAGTCCAAATCTCCAAGTATTTAATGGTTGTTTTTTTTAGCATATAAATAAGAAATTAGGGTACTCAAATAATTCTTTACTGTATCAACATTGGACAAAATTTTTTTTTTTTGCCTTTAAATTTAGACATTTTAAACAGACTAATCCAAGAATCTGAAGTTGCAATAGAAACAATTCAAATATGACCCACTTTGAATACCCTTCTGCTACACGCTGTTATGATTGAAATCACCTATTAGGTTCTGAAATGCCTAACAGGCAAGGAATAATTTCTTCAGATACTCCTAACAGCAAATGGAAATAATTCTTATCAGCATGTCCCCATAGACAGTAAAAGTGATACTAAAAATGTGCCTCTCTTTCACCCACTTTCCTGGACAATAATGTGAAAATCACTACACAGATAGGGAACATTTGAAAAGGAAAGAAATGAAGCATTTCTTTTTGAAGTCTGCAGGACTGGGATTATTCAAAATAGGAAGGATGCCTCAGACTCATAAATACAAAAATCAGTGTCAGCCAAAGCACAGTGGGAAAAGGATTGAAAAATAACAATAAAGCAGAGTGCACAATACAAATAACAGCAGCATCAGAGCTAAAGAACATTGGGGGTGTATTTATTTTTAATGTTTTATAGAACATTTCTGAAAAGGTATCAACTAAACAGAGATGATCAGAGGGCTGGAGCACCTCTCCTGCGAGGACAGACTGAGGGAGTTGGGGCTGTTCAGTCTGGAGAGGAGAAGGCTCCAACGTGACAGTGCCATGGTCTAGTTGATTGGTTAGGGCTGGGTGCTAGGTTGGACTGGATGATCTTGGAGGTCTCTTCCAACCTGGTTGATTCTATGATTCTATGATAGTGGTCTTTCAGCATCTTAAGGGGGCCTACAAGAAAGCTGGGGAGGGACTTTCTAGGATGTCAGGTAGTGATAGGACAAGGGGGAATGGAACAAAGCTATAAATGGGTAGACTGAATGTTAGGAAGAAGTTCTTCAGCATGAAAGTGGTGAGACCCTGGAACAGGTTGCCCAGGGAGGTGGTCGAATCCCTGTCCCTGGAGGTGTTTAAGGCAAGGCTGGACAAGACTATAGACAGCCTGATCTAGTGTGAGGTGTCCCTGCCCAGGGCAGAGGAGTTGGAACTAGATAATCCTTGTGGTCCCTTCCAACCCTGACTGATTCTATGATTCTAAACAAGCAGATGGAAGATGTAGCTAAAAATTACCTCTACAGCTCTCAAAAAAGAGAAGACTCATTTATCCACCCAGGGCTTCTGGTCCTACCATTTATTGACTTATTTAATTTGATTCAGTAGAAAAGAGTACTTTTTATAAGTTTCTCTTGAAAACCACTTTAAGTATTTGGCAAGGTATGGCTTTGTGTCACACTGATATATCTGAACCTGAGTTAGATGTAGACTGTAAAATATGACATACAAGAAAACAGACCCCTGAAAAAAGATTCAAGTTTTCAAAGAGCTGTGTAGGAGTCCATAAGTGAGCTATGAGTAGCATTATAACTTTATTTTAAGTATATTTGCCTTTGCTATCATGAAGAAGACAAAATAATAGTCTACCCTGAAATGTCAAACTACAAAGACAATGTGAAGGATTCTTCTATCTAATCATCTATGGTTTAGTACTACAGGGAAAATAGAAGTTTGACTGACTTGGTATTACAGAATACCTTAGTATCAGGAAAAAACTTTCTGATCAACAAGACTTCAAAAAGCTGCTTCTTCTTATTGTTGCATTTCTGCATGATAAAGACAAAGTAAAAATGAAGGTAATTATGCAGTGAAAGATTTTTTCATCCTGGTGTAAAATATTCCTTCCCAGTATTCTTAAATCACACAGGAAAAACCCCAAACCACCAAACAAGCAAAAGCTGTTAGTGATAACCTCTAAAAATAGACAAAAATGAATGGACTCTTCTGAAGTCCATCATGAGCTGAACACTCCATATCCTTGAAATCCTTGTCAGTTTTAGTATGACAAAGTGAATGGCACTCAGCACTGGACCCACCAGGACTTCACTATTCATAATGTACCACCTAATGGGGCAGTAGAAAACAGTTGGTTTGAAGAACTTAATACAAAAAGAGGAGACACAATTCTCTTGCAAAACAAAAGCATTGTTTGATTCCAAACAACTTCTTGGTTTGAATTCTACCTATTTGTGAACATAGAATTATTTCTGGTGTTGAGATTCATTCACTACACATTTCAGAATTAACTGTACTGAAATGGGACACAACTACTGAAGAGTAAACCAGATGAGTGAATTTGAATCTAAAGTCCATATTGATCAAAATCATAGAATCAGAGAATGGTTTAGGTTGGAAGGGACCTTAAGGATCATCCAGTTCCAACCCCCTGCCATGGGCAGGGACACCTCCCACTAAAACAGGTTGCTCAAGGCCTCATCCAACCTGGCCTTGGACACCTCTGGGGATGGAGCAGCCACAACCTCCCTAGGCAACCTGTTCCAGTGATTCACCACCTTCACTGTAAAGAACTTCCTCCTAACATCTAGTTTAAATCTCCCCTCTTCAAGTTTAAACCCATTACTCCTCGTCCTGTCATTACAAGACCTTGTGAATAGTCCCTTCCCAGCCTTCCTGTAGGTCCCCTTCAGATACTGGAAGGCCACTATAAGGTCTCCTTGAAGCCTGCTCCTCTCCAGGCTGAAGAGCCCTAACTCTTGTAGCCTGTCCTCATAGCAGAGCTGCTTCAGC
The DNA here is from genome assembly GCF_015220805.1 of Pogoniulus pusillus. NCBI lineage: Eukaryota > Metazoa > Chordata > Aves > Piciformes > Lybiidae > Pogoniulus > Pogoniulus pusillus. The sequence goes on from NC_087265.1 coordinate 45,497,506, forward strand.
CCTCTGATCATCTCCGTGGCCCTCCTCTGAACTCACTCTAACAGTTCAATGTCATTCTTGTTCTGGTGGCTCCAGAACTTAGGAATGTTAATTTATTGCTTGGCAGTCCACTAAGTTTCTAGTTTCTTAAAGTCTTGCTGTTCCCTGGTGGCAAATTCAGAAACTAGAATCAACAAAACCATTGATCCCAGTAGACTGAAAACACAACTACACCTAGATATGCAGCGTGTCCAGAGAAGGGCGACGAGGCTGGTGAGAGGCCTCGAGCACAAGCCCTACGAGGAGAGGCTTAGGGAGCTGGGGTTGTTTAGCCTGGAGAAGAGGAGGCTCAGGGGTGACCTTATTGCTGTCTACAACTACCTGAAGGGTGGTTGTGGTCAGGAGGAGGTTGCTCTCTTCTCTCAGGTGGCCAACTCCAGAACAAGAGGACACAGCCTCAGGCTGCGCCAGGGGAAATTTCGGCTCGAGGTGAGGAGAAAGTTCTTCACTGAGAGAGTCATTAGGCACTGGAATGGGCTGCCCAGGGAGGTGGTGGAGTCGTCGTCCCTGGGGCAGTTCAAGGCAAGGTTGGATGTGGCACTTGGTGCCATGTTCTAGCCTTGAGTTCTGTGGTAAAGGGTTGGACTTGATGATCTGTGAGGTCTCTTCCAACCTTGGTGATACTGTGATACTGTGATATATCTGCAGAGGTGAGCATTAGACATTATTATTTTCAGACCTGTGCAGGAACTAGGTTAAATCCTTAGTTTTTACAGTACATCATGCTTTTTACTTAAAAACTATTCTCCAACTCCCTTCTTGTTCTCCTTCTCCCCACAAATATTTATCTCCCACATTTCATCTCAGTACTAGTGTGCTAGTTTGAAGCAGGCCAGAATGTTTTGGTGAGAAGAACTAGATTACAGGCTGTGAAAGGAAAACAATGGCAATGTCTACTGCACTCACAGCCTTGCTGAGATGTATAGGAACAAGAAATAAAAACATAAGTCAAAACATAGATAACACACTCGGCACATCACTCTTGCTGGGGCTGCTAGCTGAGCTGCAGCTTTCTAACCTCACCCTCTATTGTGGGCTAATCCACTTTGCTTCCTAACCCCCTGGCCAAACCTCCATTCTTCCTTGGGACTGGGGTAGGAGGAAGGTGAAGGGATGGCTGAGAGCCCCTTCTGGGGACTCAGGTTTCTGGGAGGGCTGTTGTGTTTCTGTATTACCCTTTAGAATCATAGAATCAACCAGGTTGGAAGAGACCTCCAAGATCATCCAGTCCAACCTATCACCCAGCCCTATCCAATCAACTAGACCATGGCACTAAGTGCCTCATCCAGGCTTTTCTTGAAGACCCCCAGGGATGGTGCCTCCACCACCTCCCTGGGCAGCCCATTCCAATGGGAAAGCACTCTCTCTGTGAAGAACTTCTTCCTAATATCCAGCCTATACCTTCCCTGGCACAACTTAAGACTGTGTCCCCTTGTTCTATTGCTGGTTACCTGGGAGAAGAGGCCACCCCCACCTGGCTACAATGCCCCTTCAGGTAGTTGTAGACAGTAATAAGATCACCCCTGAGCCTCCTCTTCTCCAGGCTAAACAGGCCCAGCTCCCTTGTATATTTCTGTATATACTGTAAATATCTGCTTGTATATTGTGCCAGCTGTAAATACAAGCTTCATTCATATTTCCAGAGCTGGCTGAGCCTAGTCTGGGTGATTTCTAAAGTGAGGGGGGGCGGGAAACACCCAAACCATCACAACTAGATGCGAAATAAGAAGGATATTCCTGGTTTGTGCTTGTCGTATGCACACAGACTGTAAAACTCAAAGCTGACTTTGGCAGAAACTGAACATCTTTTTAGATTTTATAAAATGGAGACTTGCAAGTAAATTCAATTTGTGGTCAAGAGAGACACAATGTTTTGTTCAGATGCATGGTAGGATAGCTCAAAATGCCTGTAAAATGTGCTCACTGATGCAAATGCTTAAAACATTATCTACTGCCAGTAGCTGCACCACTGGCAGTAGATTACAAGTGCAGAAAAATTCAATCTACAATAGCAGAAAACTGACACTTTATACATGCTTACAACTAGGCAGAAAAGCCTAGCAAAAAGCAAAAAAGGGGTTTTAAGATATAGAATGATAAAACCAAAGTTTTAGATTGAAGTTTTCATGCATCATAGAATCTTATCTCACTGAGCTGGTGCTGATGCATAAAAAAACCCATTTAACAAAATGATGCTTTAGCTATTGCTGTAAGAATGGGCCTTTAAAACCTGAAACAGAGACTAACTGAGACCTCTACACTTGAAAGCAGTGTGCTCAGGTGGCCAAGAGAGCCAGGGGCATCCTGGCCTGGATCAGGAACAGTGTGGCCAGTAGGACAAGGGAGGTTATTCTGTCCCTGTGCTCAGCACTGGACAGGCCACACCTTGAGTACTGTGTCCAGTTCTGGGCCCCTCAGATCAAGAGAGATGTTGAGGTGCTGGAATGTGTCCAGAGAAGGGCAACAAAGCTGGTGAGAGGCCTGGAACACAAACCCTATGAGGAGAGGTTGAGGGAGCTGGGGGTGTGCAGCCTGCAGAAGAGGAGGCTCAGGGGTGACCTCATTGCTGTCTACAGCTCCCTGAAGGGAAGCTGTAGCCAGGTGGGGTTGGTCTCTTCTGCCAGACAACCAGCAACAGAACAAGGGGACATAGTCTCAAGTTGTGCTGGGAGAGGTCTAGGCTGGATGTTAGGAGGAAGTTGTTGGCAGAGAGAGTGATTGGCATTGGAATGGGCTGCCCAGAGAGGTGGTGGAGTCACCATCCCTGGAGGTGTTGAAGCAAAGCCTGGATGATGCACTCAGTGTCATGGCCTGGTTGATTGGCTAGGGCTGGGTGCTAGGTTGGACTGGATGATCTTGGAGGTCTCTTCCAACCTGGTTGATTCTATGATACTACATTTCTATGTCAGGCTATGGAATAAAAAGCTGGGGAAAGACGAAGGGATGGAGGGACCTGGCCACCCAGCTCCTACGAATAGCACAGTTCTTGCTTTTTCATTTCTCAATGCATTAAATATGTCAGATTGTCCATAGGTGTTTCCATCAAAGCTTCCTATATTAAGTGAAAATTGTGTTGTACAAACATTTTTAAGGCTATTCTTGCTTTTTAAGTCACATTCCAGTGCCAAATTAACACCTCCCAATTGATGACAAACTGGTCTATGAAAACTGAAAGTACAAAAATATCTCCCATGAATCTGTGTGGAGCAGTAGAGTCATAGTGGGGAAGATACCAGAATCCACTAATCTAAGCATGGTTCAATAAGTTTATGGGGAAGCACACGAGAACAGGATGCATTTCTGCTCTAACAAAAGACTCCACCACAGCCTTTTGCTATATTTCAGTCTCATTAAGTATAACTGCCTAAGATTTATGTACCTATCCAGTCACTGGGATGACTTTTACCCCAACATACTATATAGATGTAAGAAAAACTGCATAATCATTTCAATACAGAGGGACCTCTTGAAATCATCTAGCCCAACTCCCTTGGAGCAAGCAGGGTCACCCAGACCAGGTTGTACAGGACCATATCCAGATGGCTTTTGAGCCATCCAGATGGAGACTCTGCAATCTCTCCAGGCAAGTCATTCCAGTGTTTGAACATCCTCAGAGTTCAAAAGGTTTTCCTTCAGTTTAGAGGGAACTTCAAGTGTTTTCATTCTTGTCTCTCGCCTCTTGTCCTATCAGTAGGCACTACTGACAAAAGTACAGTCCTCTTCTTCATTCTCTCCCAGCAGCTACTTAACACATAACAAGATCTTCACTGAACCTTCTCTTCTCCACACTAAAAGTCCCAGTTCCCCCAGTCTCTTTTCATATGATAACACTCCAGTTCCTTCCTGATCTTTGGGGTCCTTCTCTGGACTTACTCCAGGAAGTCCAGATATTTTGCATACTGGGGAGCCCAGAAGTGGACACGGTACCACAGCCAAATGAATAGGAAAAGTATCACCTGATCAACCTGCTGGCAGCCCTCCTCATAAAGCAGCCCAGGATGCTGCTGTTTTTTTTTGCTGTGAGGGCACTTTGCTGGGTCATGTTCAACGTATCATCCACTAGAACTCTGAAATCTGACTCTGCAGAGCTGTTCCCCAGCCTCTTGCTCCCCAGTGTGTACTGGCAGGATCTGACACTGCCCTTTGTAGAACATAATGAAATTCCTCTCTGCCAAATTCTCCAGCTCATCCAGCTGTTTATGCACCTGAATGAGTGCATAAACACTTGGTGTATGGTACTGTGTAGTAACTCATCATCATTTTTATATTGCCAACAAATCTGCTGAAGGTGTACTCTGTCCCATCACCAAGTTATTAACAGAAACTGAACAGCCATGGGGTAGACATCAATTAGTGACTTTCCTCCAATTGAACTTTGCACTATAACATTATTCTTCAGCAACTAATGTAACAAACTTTGGTTTTATTCAAATTCATTATTTATATTTTTCATTCCTACAATGAATGCCAGAAATATTAATATATATGCTACTGATTAAATAACTTTTCATTACACTTGCCCTCTTCAGCCATCTGCAGCCAAAAGAATCTTCTGCAGCAAAATGGAAAGAAAATCTTGAGTATTACAAAGCCTGAGAACATGTAGATTTAAAACAGAGACCATCTAAATACAGGTTTAAGCCTCCCTGTTCTCAGTCTGTGGCACTAATTTCTTAAGATGCTTTTATACTGTGTTATCTTTCTGCTATTAACAATACTATGCATATTTTATCACCATTTTTCTTTTGACAGAACTAGGTCTCCACAAACATGTAGAGATCTGGAAGCAAAGTAAAAATGTTTGAAAGCAAACATCTCAAACATTGGGCAGTACATAAAAGCTAAAATATTATAGTTGCTTTTACCATTACTGACCTTACATTATAGAAGGGAGCCACGCTGGATTTTCTTTGTCATATTAGTATCACAGCAGGAAGCCAAGATTGTAACAGCCTTTACTTCTGAAAGCAATTTGAATCAACTTTTCCACTTGGAATTGTTAGGAAAGCATGTGATGAACATGCCTAAATCCCAACTCAGTGGGCTACAGGACACTTACCATGAGATCAGAGAGTCTCAAAATTCACAATCCCACATTTTAGTTCATTTAATTCATGCACTGTCACTGCTGCATTTTTTAAGACCATTATTCAGAGGAATACTTGAAGCTTTCAATATCACATTTCCAGTAACAAGACTTTCTGCAGGTAATTTCAGGTGCTGCAACACCATCAAGGTCTGTGTTACTGGAGTTTTAACTCCACCAAGTGTTCTTTAGAGCAAAAGGATCTAAAGATTCTTGCTCAATTACACAAACAAACAAACAAACCACCACCATAAGTAATCACTGACACCACTCACTGGTCCTTTTGGCTAGTAATGTGAGGCAGAAATTATGTAACAAGACAAGAAAAACCCTGGTAAAAATATTACTTTTTTTTTTTTTTTTTTTTAATCCTCCATACCTTTAAGTGCTGTCAAGCAGCTTAGGAAGGACCAAACTCAGTAAATGGATTACACTAGGTCAGGTCCTACAACAGTAAACAGAGCTTCACTAAGGATGTACTACCCATATAGTCCTTCATCTAGCTCAAGGCATGGAGAATCTAATCTAGTTGATTGCAATCTATGTGATCATCAGAGTAAGAGCAGTGTGTGAGCTATACTTCTAGAGCCAAGGGTGACCAATCACCAGATTCATCTTGTACAAATTGAATCCTTGCTATTTATAGATGTGGAGTGTTGGGATCAATACTGTAGCATGCATTTTGCATGTGAATCTAACTGGGTGTTATTCTCTGTGCACTGAAGGTATTTGTACCTATATATTTACTGCATGTTTTGCAATGTTTTGTTAAATTACTTAACACCTTAGAATGTTATACATACAAAATCTGCTTTTACATTAAGGAAAAAAAGTATCAGAAACAGTTAATCAAAACAAAGACCACAAGAAGTGTTTTTAAAGTGAATTGTGATAGATATTTGCTTGGTAGATGAGGTTCATCTTCAATAGAATAAATACATTATTAAACATCAATTTTAAAATGTAATGCAGGAGAACGCATTAAAACACTAAGGTAGATTAAAAATATGTGACTGAAGTACCTTACAATTTGGAAAGACAAAAGGAACTAAGTAACATTGCCATTGGAATGAGCTGCCCTGGGAGGTGGTGGAGTCTCCATCCCTGGAGGTGTTAAAGAAAAGCCTGGCTGAGGCATTTAGTGCCATGGTTTAGTTGATTGGCCAGGGCTGGGTGCTAGGTTGGACTGGATGATCTTGAAGGTCTCTTCCAACCTGGTCGATTCTGTGATTCTTATGTTATGGTCCTATGCTAAAATGACATAATTCTTTCTGCATGTAATTAGTAACTGATTCTTAAATTATGGCATTTTACTGCTTAGTATTCAAAATTCATTTTGTTTAGATGCACAACTGCAAACTGTGGTTCTGTTTCCTAACTCAGAACAAGAGCTTTAAGTTTCATGAACATATCATCTGAATATTGCTTTGAATTAACAAATTCATATTACAGGTTGGACTGGATGATCTTGAAGGTCTCTTCCAACCTAGTTGATTCTATGATTCTATGAACTCTTTTTTAACTGTATACAAATACAAACACAAAGTACAAATTAAAGAATAACACTGAAATAGAATAGGCTCAGGTATAATACCTACTCAGATAGTTTTAAGTTTGTTTCACATTATTTGTAAAGAAATCATTGAGGCTGTTAACCTAAAATCAGACGTAGCCGTTTCAATTCTTGGCTGCGACATCATTTCAGCCTGCCCCTACACTGCACTCTCGTGAGCTAGTGTGGTAATGCAATAGCTCAAGGGGACTTGTTTCAAAAGAGACGCACAATGGGAAAGGAGTGACAAAGCAGTTGCATGCATGGGAGAGAACTCCTCGGCCTTAACTTGCAGTAACTCGTTATGCAATTCCATCTTTCGGCTGTAACAAGAAGCAAGATATTCGACTCCTCCAGAGCAATGTGTGCTTCTTGGCTTTAAGCTGATGTGTGCTTATCCTGCTTATGACTGTGACCATATTCATGCACTTCCAAACCAAATCTGGCCACCCACACCAATAACCTACAACCTATTATCTGGATTATGCAGGCATTTCCAATTTTACATTCAGTGTATGTTTTAAAGGTAGCTTCAGTAATCTTAAAATAATCCTTAAAACCATTTAACTAATATGGTATCTGCACTGTTGTCCCCCCCAAAAAAAGGCAAAGCAAAAAACCCCAAACAAATCGACCTTAGGAAAGCCTGGGCAATGTCCTTTAGCTAATTTTTAGTTATACAAAGTGCATGCTTATTTGCTTATGTTACATTCAACTTCTTTGCTTATGTACATGCAAACATGTAGCAAGGAAAGGAATTGATGGAGGATCACCTTAAATAGTTAGAAGTACAATAGCAGTAATCCATACCTATAAATAACAATGGAAACTAACTGCAGTCCTTTCTGCAATGTCACTAGTGGTTGCTGTGGAAATAACGATGTCATTAATCCAAAGCTGAAAGCAGGGAGCATCTGGCAACTCAAAGCCAGTCAGCAGCATCTCTAGGGTTAAATTTCTCCTGTTAAAATTTATTTACAGGATATTATTTCTCACCCATAAATCATATTCTCTCAATCCTCTTTTCTGCCTCCCACCCAGCTGCACCTCCACCCACCCTACTTAAAGGCTGCACTGTTTGTGCAAGGTAATGTTCATCACTGCATATAGTAAAATGATTTTACCTTCTGTTACCCAACAGTGCTTCTTTTTCACTCTGTATTGCTAATAGTTAGTCATAGAGCTATTAATCATTCTCTGAACTCCTAAAATGAGATATCACTGATAGATTTATATCCTTAGAGACTGCACATAATATGGAGAAGTGTATTTCGCTCAGCTGTATCATTGCATGTTCCTCTTTCTGCTTGCAAACAGACTCTTGTTGTTGTTGAAGAATGTGTGTCAACAACAGGCTTCAACCAGATACTTCACAGCAGTTAATTTTTAAAACATGTCTTCACCTCCCTAGCACTGTCACTAGTTTGAGTTCCTGCAGTCATTCAGCCTAACTGTAGAGCTCTCTCTGACAGCTAGTATTAAGCTGGATACTTATTACACCTTGGTTCTAATATAAAAATATATGTATATGTCTCATTTTGTCTTAAATAATACTGCCTTTTTAAATGTAAAGGCATGGCAGATATGTTAAATTCCCTGAAGTATTTAATATGGTGAAATATGTCACATTACAAAAACTATTTCCATCAATATAAAAGTTGCTTTTAATTTTAAACCTTCTCATTACTCTATTTTACATAAATTATTACCAACTTTACTCCATGTGCATAGTAGAATCATAGAATCAAGCAGGTTGGAAGAGACCTCCAAGATCAGCCAGTCCAACCTAGCACCCACACTTGTCCAATCAACTAGACCATGGCACTAAGTGCCTCATCCAATCTTTTCTTGAACGCCTCCAGGGAAGGTGACTCCACCACCTCGCTGGGAGTGCCCCAAATAGAAAAAGTAAGGCTGAAATTCTTTGTAGAAAATGGAATTGTTTCAATAGTCACCAATCAAATCTTATATTCCCTAGGGAAAACACGGACATTGAAAAATGATGTATCTAACTTTAGATCCATGTTTTCATTAGCATACTTTCATAGAATAAAGGAAGGGATGCGGCTCCCTTTGTTATGCTAAGCATGAACAGCATTGCAGTGAAGTTAGCTGGTCTTTCAACATAGACCCAAGCTGAATAGACCTTCTATCATCTAGAATTTATCCCTTTCCTGAGACAGTAACTATGTCCAGAAATTAAGAGAGTCATAAGGCCAGAGAGTATTATGGATGCGGAAATACCTACAAGCTGATAACTCTTAAGTAAATTTTCCATTTGATAAGGCAAACATGCCTACTGCTCAAATAGCACATCTTGGTTTTGGGGGGGTTTCTTGGCCAATATTAGCAGCAAACTTACAATTCTACATTCCTACACCACAAGAAAGCCAAAATCTCAAAACGATACCTCAGCACACAAGCAGAATTTCTGTTCACGCCAAACTATAGCTACATCTGGCTCCATACACAGACTGCTGATAGGATATGCTTTCCTTCTCTATATATACAACCCCAGTGAGGGGTTAAAAAAAAAAAAATCAAAAAAACCCAAAACACAACAACCAAAAACATTTATGTGGTTATTCAGTAAATAATTCTACCATTTTACTCCATTTGTCCCTCTTTTTGTTTTTCTTATGCCACTGCCTCATTTTCCTAAACCTTTCCAAAACGCAGCCTTGAGCCACTATATAGAATCATAGAATCATAGAATCAACCAGGTTGGAAGAGACCTCCAAGATTATCCAGTCCAACCTAGCACCCAGCCCTAACCAATCAACCAGACCATGGCACTAAGTGCCTCATCCAGGCTTTTCTTGAAGACCCCCAGGGACGATGCCTCCACCACCTCCCTGGGCAGCCCATTCCAATGCCAATCACTCTCTCTGTGAAGAACTTCTTCCTAACATCCAGCCTATACCTCCCCTGGCACAACTTGAGACTGTGTCCCCTTGTTCTATTGCTGGTTACCTGGGAGAAGAGGCCACCCCCCACCTGGCTACAATGCCCTTTCAGGTAGTTGTAGACAGTAATAAGATCACCCCTGAGCCTCCTCTTCTCCAGGCTAAACAGGCCCAGCTCCCTCAGCCTCTCCTCATAGGGTTTGTGCTCCAGGCCCCTCGCCAGCTTTGTTGCCCTTCTCTGGACATGTTCCAGCACCTCAACATCCTTCTTGAATTGAGGGGCCCAGAACTGGACACAGTACTCAAGGTGTGGTCTGACCAGTGCTGAGTACAGGGGAAGAGTAACATCTTTTACTTCTAAACCAGACAGAAAGAATTGAATTTTAAATGAGGGAGGTGAGAACTAAAGGGACTGCTGTTATTCCTTCAGGCTCCAAAGACAGCCAGAGAAGTCCATGTTATGGAGGGATAATTAATTAATGTGAGATTATATCTTTTTCAAAATTAATATTGTTTATTAATTTTGATATTCAGGAGTCTCACCCACCTGACCACTTATTTTTAATAATAATTGGTTATTCTCATGGTCATGGAAACATTAAACAGAGGAATAACTAGATCTAGAAATAACTAGCAAAAATATAAACATTAATGCCATGGTCTGGTTGATTGGATAGGGCTGGGGAATAGGTTGGACTGGATGATCTTGGAGGTCTCTTCCAACCTGGTTGATTCTATGATTCTAATTGAACTGGAAGAGAAGGTTCCTGGGATCAGTATACCCCTTGCCATCAATACACCACTTGCCCACTAGATGGACTTGAGGAGCTCTTTTTTTTGCTTATGGCAGAAGGCAATGGTGAATTACAAGAGGCTCTAAGTATTTACTCACAAAATATTATTTCCCAACTCACAGGGCTAGCTACAGCTTCAGACAGTACCCAAATGCTATCAGGGAGTTCTGTTACTGTCTTGTCAGCCACTGAGACTTCTGATCCTTCCCAGGCTTCACAGGCTGCCGGGGAAAGAAGGCAGACAATCTCTGCCCTGGTCCTGACTATGTATCTCCAGGACTTCCTGTCTTGGCAGGAGACTTTCAGGAGTAGGCAGGCTGTCTTGTGATGTGCAGTCTTCGCATGATGTCACGCTGGCTATGCAGGCTGATTGCCTGGAGGCATTCAAAGCCTGCTCCTGGTAAACTCAAGCAGGCAGTTTCCAGGCAGTTCAGGATACAATAAGGCAGTGAGTAATGGCAGCAGGCAAGCGAGCATGAATACAATGGCAGAGCACATTGTGTTACCCGCTCATGTCTTTTATCAATACAGCCTGAGACTAATGGGTCTTTGGACACAGAATAGAATAGCCTACCAGAATGGCAATTAGCCAAGCTTGACCGTATTACCTGAAGCCAGATTTGGGTAAAGCATAGGCCTTGCACAAGGCAGGCACAAGCTAAGCCTGTATATCTTGATTACTACAGGATGCAAACAAGTCTGGGCAAGCCAGAGTCTCTAGACTCGGTGCTATGGGTTCTTTGTCCTCTTTCCCACAGTTGCTTCTCCCCAAAACAGAAAGAGGGAGAGTAGAAAACCACATCTGGGCAATCCAGGACATGTATAAGTCTGTTTTGACCTATTCAGGCCTACCATGACAGTCCATTACCATTTTTCTCCAAGAATATCAACTCAGACAGCACAAGAAGGTTTTCTGTAGGTCTTCTGAAGGAAGACAGAAACAGAGGAGCAGGCAAGGCAGTGTTTCTTGAGGAGCAGATGGTAAAGTCAGGCTTCTGAAGGGACAGCAGTAATAGCAGTGTGGGACTACAATGTGTAGGGAAGTACTTAACATTTAAACCAGAGCACATCTATATGCACTTTCGTTAGAGGGGACTAACTAAATGAATACAACTATTATATCACATGTCACCTCTATGTCTATCAAAGAGATGTTCTCAGGTAAATGATGAACTTTTGATGTCAAGCTCTCAGAAAAGGTGTCTCTTCAGTAACTCACCTATCAAAAGTCTTGAAAGGGAGATGATATTTTGTAATAAATAATTTCAGCTGAATTTGTCCTTTGAAAACAGGTATATGTATATATATATATATATATAGATATATAATTCACATATTCAGATGGTTGCACACACAGTTATCAAGAATGTCTTTTCTTTACCTTCACTGAAAATGCTATTTTGGATGTTAAAAAGTTTCTGTACTGAAAATAGTAACTTTTTATTATCAAATACTTTATTGTTATAATTGCATTCAGTTATCCATTGCTTTAGATGGTTTCTCTTGCTAATGGAGCCGATGCTTAGTTTTTCCCCAGTGACGTTGTATTTGTCACTATTCTAGGCATTAATCCAAGTCCAAAGATAGGAATGAAAATTATAGGCTCTTCCTACATAGCTTTCCTTTTTAGCAACTTCAGGCAGGCTCCACATTAGCAACTTCTTCCTACATAAGTCACTCTCCAAACGGTTCAAAAGCAAAATAAATTCAGACCACTGCTATCAGGGAATTTATTCTTCAACATCTCATTTTTTCCCCCAAATTCAAATAAAGCTAACAGTTTTCTGTGGTTGTTTTTGTTTTTCTTGTAGTATTTTCTATAGTATCTATAATATCTGAGGAAAGATATTAATGGGATTTTCTTTACAGTAGTTCTGTAAAATGGAAGATGTCATTATCCTCATTTTAGCAATAGTGAACTCATGCAGAGAGAATGTACTGCATAATCAGCATTGTAAGAGATTATGCTGAAATCAGAAATACCTTTCTGAAAATACAATCTTCCTCATTCCTAATTCTTTCAGTGTTTTGGAAGATATTGCTATATATTCTTACTGCTGTTTCATGATGCTAATCAAATGGAATGCTGGACGTGGCTTTTAGTTTGATCTTAGCACATTACCTTAATGGATTGGAGCCTTGGTCATGGGTTGGGATTCATTCTTTCAAATGTTAACAAACATTGAAAAAGTTGAAAATGCTAAAAATGCCAAGTATTAACTAACTGGGAAAGAAAAAAAAAAAAGAGAGAGAGAGAAACAAATTTAATTCACTCCTAGCCTGAATTAATTGACAGCAAGTCTATTTTGAAGCAAGAGACAGAACTAAGATGTCACTGATGTCATCTGTCACTTATGCTTTGACACAGAAGTGATATTTGCAAGGCACATCCACATCCTAGTGCCAGCTGAAAAATCTCTTTACTCAGACAGAGCCCCTACATAGGAGAAAGTCTATATTTGACTAAACATTGCTCTCTGTATTTTAGTCAAATCCCTTAGATCGTACTGAGTAGATACTATAAAAACTACTTTTTCACTGAACTTCAAATGGACATATTGACATATTCTTTCCTTTTGAGACTCTTCCTCTTATCATAGAATCATAGAATCAACCAGGTTGGAAGAGACCTCCAAGATCATCCAGTCCAACCTAGCACCCAGCCCTGGCCAGTCAACTAGACCATGGCACCAAGTGCCTCATCCAGTCTTTTCTTGAACACCTCCAGGGACGGTGCCTCCACCACCTCCCTGGGCATCATTTCTCTTTATTTATAAGAATAAAAAAATAAAGAAAGTATATCTGCATGTAGCTCTTCAACCTTACTGTAAAATAAAATCAGGAACTGTTGCCAAAAAAAAAATCTTCACTGCCTTTCACAATGAAAAGTATTCATTTAGGGTTTAAATGAGCAATCAGATGTGATTACAAATGGAATGGTGATTGGGAAGCACTTAATCACCTAAGATAAAATGTTACGAGTGGCAAGTCAGAAAATACCTCTGAAAGAAAAGTCTGAGAGGCTGCAAGCACAATCAAAAGAGAAACTAAAAGGGAGGGTAGTCATTAGCAAAACAGCATTTGATAAGCCAAATTGCTTCCTACCTATTTTTGTCTTACCATTTTAAAATCGTCACTTCCCACAGCCCATTTCTCCTTTTGCCCTCTTTCCTCTTTCTGTTTGTTAGCCCTTTTCCCTTTTGGTTCTTCTCAAAACACATCAGTCTTTCACTACTAACCCCCTGCATATCTGCACTGCTGTAGAATCTACTATAGCACTTCAAATGTAGAAACAATTATGTCAGATATAAAAGTATATAATTACACACAAGAAACATAACAAAAGAATCTGTTACATCCTAGAGGTAATTGGTTATCTGTTATGGTATAATCATACAATAGAGCATTTAGAAGTTACATCATTGGCTTAACTTTGTCCAAGTTTTCATCATTAATATTCCATTCATAAACCAGATTTTAAAATTGCAAGCAAGCAAAAGCTTATGGGGAGCTCATGGTTTCCAAAAGCACAGCAAAATTGTTCAGTCACTTGGTACATGATAAAGTAAAATGTGTTTATTGCCTCTAACATTTGACACTGAAGACATCTTCAATATATATCATAGAATCATAGAATCAGGCAGGCAGGGTTGGAAGGGACCACAAGGATCATTTACTTCCAACCCCCCTGCCGTGGCCAGGGACACCCTACTGCACACAGCCTCATCCAGCCTGGACTTAAACACCTCCAGGCATGGGGCCTCAACCACCTCCCTGGGCAACTCATTCCAGCCTCTCACCACTCTCATGCTGAACAACTTCCTCCTCATGTCCACTCTGAATCTCTCCACCTCCAGCTTTGTTCCATTCCCCCCAGTCCTGTCACTCCCTCATAGCCTAGAAAGTCCCTCTCCAGCTTTTGTGTAGGCCCCCTTCAGATACTGAAAGGCCACAGAAAGGTCACCTGGGAGCCTCCTCTTCTGCAGACTGAACAGCCCCAACTCTTTCAGTCTGTCCTCATAGGAGAGCTGCTGCAGCCCTCTGATCATTCTCATGGCCCTTCTCTGGACATTCTCCAGCACATCCACAGCCTTCTTGTAATGGGGCCTCCAGAACTGTATACAAACACCAACTCCCTGAATCAGATTTGCAAACACCACCTCACCCTCCACATAGAAAACAACCAACCAAACAAAAAATATTAGTTTGAAAATTATCAATACTCATAAATGGGCAAAACACTTGTAAGGAATGCCAAGTGACAAGTCAACAAAAGACAAGAGTCTGACTAATCTGTGACCCAATTACCACTTAGCCTACTTAATTTGTGACATTTTTTTATAATATGACACTCTCTTTTGAGAAAAAGCACTGCATCAGTATCCCTTGACTTTATTTTCCATCCCTGACAAATCTTCCCAAGCATGTCAAAATGCTTGCAATGGATCAGAGTTCAGGCGCTGTTTTTTTGTCATTTGTGTTAAATTGCCATTATGTTTGTGGAAAACTTTCCCACTCAGGTCCGTACAAGCAGTAACTGAAGCAAGCGAGACACCTGACACTCACTTCGGTGCTCACCAGATCCCATCTACATTGAGGTACCTAAGTCAGTAGTCTGCAGGTGCCCCTTAGGGCTTTGCAGCGCGCAACCAAAAGCAGCCAAACATTGCCCCCTTGTGGCTGCAGCACAGAGCGCGGCCTCGACCAACAACTGACTTGGACATTAAACCTTACAGGGGAGTTTCCCGTGGGAATCCACAGCAGAAGCATGGAGGATTGCCGCAGTGCTTGATTCCAAGGCCCAACAAAAAGCTGTGCTTCTTAACCCTTACTGAGGGAATTCATCACAGGGTAGCTTAAAATTTTCTGTATTAGTATATACCTCAGTAAGAACCACTCAGTTCTGCAAAAGTAGTACAAAACATTAGCAAAGAACTTCAGGAAAGAAGCAATACTTTGTATTAGGGATACAAGGGATAAAAATATGAGGAACACGTGGTTTTTTTCCTCAAAGTATACTGTGTTTTTGACAAGAAGAAAAATATCAAATAAATTGACCTTATTTTCCCCAGTGAGCCTACAGTTTGTCATATTGAAGGTTGCATTTTTAAGCTGATAAAAGTATAGATTCAGCTCACCACACACTTAAGAAAACACAGAAAAGAGACTCCCTAAAAAGGAGGGAGGCATTGATTAGTATCTGTTCTGAAGACACTCAAGGGCTGATTATGAGAGTGGGAAGAGGAAGATCTGCTAACTGTAATCAAAGAGCAGGTTCAAGAACACATCAAGAACATGAACGTGCACAAGTCTATGGGGCCCAACAAGATCCACCCTCAGGCCCTGAGGGAACTGGCAGATAAAGTTGCCAAACCACTGTCCATCATATTCAAAAAGTCATATCAATCTGGTGAAGTCAATGCTGACTGGAAAAGGGGAAACATAACCCCCATCTTCAAAAAGGGAAAAAAAGAAGATCCCGGAAACTACAAGCCAGTCAGCTTCACCTCTGTGCCTGGCAAGATCATGGAGTGGATCCTCCTGAAGGCTTTGCTAAGGCATACAGAAAATGAGGAAGAGGTGATTGGTGCTAACCAACATGGCTTCACTAAGGACAAAGCATGCCTGAAGAACTTGGTGGCTTTCTAAGGTGGAGTTACAGCATCAGTGGATAAGTTAAGAGCAACTGATGTCATCTACTTGGACTTATGTAAAGCGTTTGGCACTGTCCTGCACTACATCCTGGTAACCAAATTGGAAAAGTATGGACTTGAGGGGGTGACCACTTGCTGGATAAGGATTGGCTGGATGGCCACACTGACATAGTTGTGATCAATGTCCAAATTGAGACCAGTGACAAGTGGCATCTCTTGGTGTCAGTACTGAGACCGGTGCTGTTTGACATCTTTATCAGTGATATAGACACTGGGACTGAGTATACCCACAGCAAGTTTGCAGATGACACCAAGCAGTGTGGTCCAGTTGACACACTGGAGGGAAGGGATGCCATCAAGAGTGACTTGAGAGGTGGGACCAGTCCTGTCTATCCTCGCAGGGGTGCCTGATTAAGATGGGCAGTTTTCATTCCATCTTGCTCAGGCATCTCACAAAGGTTCATTTCTCAGCAAAATCCTTTTCAAAAGTAGTCCACTCTAAGAGGGATTATGGACAATTAGGTATCTAACAGCTAAACTAATTTACTGTTGGAAAGAGTAAAATATGTTTGCCTCATGGACAAAGACACTAGCAAAAGAAAAAGTTACTGGACCCTCTCAGGAAGAACAAATGACTTTGACATTAAAGTCTTAAGTGATTATAACAACGATCCCCTACAAAAAAAATGCCTTTTTTTCCCCAGTTTGACTAATTCCTTTAAAGAAAGAGATAAAAGGAAATTAAATCTCTTTTATGTTTGTGAGTTTGCATCATGTGGTGCTTTTTTTTCTATTTAATTTTACTTAGATAATTTATCTCATGTTTTCAGATGATCTAGACCACATCCTTGGAGTACACAAAGAGCTTATAGTATTGAGTTTTCTCTGGGTTTTTCAATTCCTTGGTTGCTTTAATGCTTGTGAAAGGTGACATTAGTTTTATTGGCATTTAGAAATTTAGTTTTCAAGCAGTAATGCTAGAAAAGCAAAAGCTGTAACAGTGCAGGCTTCTTCACAAAGCTCTGTCAACACAGCTTAATGCCATCTCATCCTGTTATTTATTACAGTTTCCACTACTTTGCTCATTGGAGATGTCAGACATATTGGTATGTAGCTTCCTGGAGCATTCCTGGAGTCCTTTTAGGCAGTCATGTTTATGTCACACTTGCTATTTTCTAATGCCTCTTACTACCACTGATATTAAGAAAAAGAATTAGCACTCCCTTTTTCCCAGCTATAGATTTGTGATTCCAAGATTAATGTATCTGATCATCCCAAATTGCTTATCTTTTCCACTCACTATATTAATAATTCAGTTTAAGGCATATTCTCTGCCTGGTCCTCCATATGGGAAGAGTTCTGTAGTGGAAATCTTCCCAAGATATTCTCCAGTGAACAAAAGTTCACTGTACTTTCTCTATTCTGGCTTTACCATGATTGCTCTTCTCACTCAACCTTAATTTTTTTTTTGATCCCCAGAATTCTCTTGCAGGATAACTGCTTACAAATACTAAAAATAATAATAGTGATGCCTTTTTGATGGCTGTTGCTCTAGCTCATTAGGAGAGATTTAAAATAGATGTTAGGAAGAACATCTTCATAGTGAGGGTGGTGAAACACTGGCACAGGTTGCCCAGGGAGGTTGTGCTCCCTCCCTGGAGGTGTTCAAGGCCAGGTTGGATGAGGTCTTGAGCAACCTGTTCCAGTGGGAGGTGTCCCTTCCTATGGTGGGGGGTTGGAACTAGATGATCTTCAAGGTCCCTTCCAACCTAAACCATTCTATCACTCTATTTCCACACATGAAGACTTATGATCTGTTCCTATTCCTTTTTTGTTTACGACTTCTTTGTATCTTTTTGGAAGAGGATTTATTTTTCTTTTTTATAGAATCATAGAATGGTCTAAGTTGGAAGGGACTTCAAGGATCATCCAGCTCCAACCCCCCACTGTAGGCAGGGACACCTCCCACTAGAGCAGGTTGCTCAAGGCCTCATCCAACCTGGCCTTAAACACCTCCAGGGAGGAAGCAGCCACAATCTCCCTGGGCAACCCATTCCAGTGCTTTGCCACCCTCACTGTAAAGAACTTCCTCCTAACATCTAGTTTCAATCTCCCCTTTTCCAGTTTAAATCCATTACCCCTCGTCCTGTCATTACCTTGTAAATAGTCCCTCCTCAGCCTTCCAGTAGGATCCCTTCAGATAATGAAAGGCTACTATAAGGTCTCCTCAAATCCTTCTCTTCTCCAGACTGAAGAGCCCCAACTCTCATAGCAGAGGTGCTCCAGCCCTCTGATGATATAATTGCCCTATCCTTAGAGTTTAACTGTGTTGGAAGTCTTCATAGCTTGGGTCTCTCACCACAACCACAGGAGTAAACAATTGTACAAGCTGTCCTGCAGTAAACTTCCAAAGAACATAATGCAAACACTGGATTATGGACTTTCAATGAACCTTGTAATTTTATTCACAATGTACTAATAGTCTCATTGCTAAGATTAAAACCAGTATTAAGCTTTTCATACAATAACCACTTCCCAAATCACAGCAAGGAGCACAGAGCACTCCAAGTGATTAAAGACTACTGTCATAGTACAGTAAAAAGATTGTCTATGCAATCTTTTGGGAAGTGCTAATTCCTTTTCATAGCTCACTGCTTGTATACTGAACTAAAGCTTTTAAGTTTACAAATGCTGCTTGGAATTGTGCCAGTATGACTGATAACAAGTAAAATCCTAGGCCTCTTAAATAATTGGGTGTCACATTCAGGCACTGGCTCCCTCACATGTTAAGAGCTGCCTAGTGGGAACTCGACTTAATACACATCAAATAAATACCTGGAGAATGCTTCTGATTAATGTAAGGACATACAGGAGAAAGCATTTACACAAAACAGAAGTTATTTTCTAAGTTAACAAAAGAACACTTCAAACTGGAATTAAAACATAATCACAGAACTCGGAGGGACTATTGTAGAGCATATGGGTGTTAGATAAAAAGGCTTTGTCAAGAAGTTGCTACAGTTCTTGTATGTACAGGGTCTGGCAGAATACTGTCATGAAAACCTATTATATGCATTATTAAACTCTGCTTTGAAGTAGCTTATTTCCCTGTTTATACCCAGAATTCTTTGTGCAGTCCAAGGAGGAAAAATAATGCTGCTACTAAATCACAGAAACTTTCTCTGCACCCTAGGCCTCTCAGATTTTTGCTGCTGAGTCATGTCATCTGACTGGTCACAGAATAAAACATGTCAGTTTGTAGCTTGTCATGGAACTGATTAAAGATTTTCTTTGAAGGAGCCAAAGCTCATGTGCTTAAGCTATTGAACAAAAATGTCATATATGCACTTTATGTGCACTTTATTCTCCATATTAAATCACATGCATCATAGATCTTTAAGGACAAAATTACTGATGCATGGCACATGCACTCCTTTAACCACTTCAGTTTACCCTAGCAAAGAATTATTATCCAATCTAAGAGTTCTTAAATTAGCATGCTCTACTTTCTCTGGCTATTTAGTTGTCATCTCCAGGGATTTTTTTCTTGTAGTGATTTAATCTTGTTGAAATTTTTAGGTTCACAGCCTATTGACAGGGCCCTCCAATAACTGCAGTAAGTTTCCAAAGTTATTTTTTCTACTTGTGTGGGCCCTAGATTTCATGTCTTGTAATACTTCACAAAGTATATAACTGTGTCATTATTATTTTATTACTGCTTACTACCTCTTACATGTTTTTGTTTAAGAAGTATGTTTACTGTGTGTAGTTTGTTCTGTGTGTTTCTGCTGGAGACTGCCTGGTTTCAGCTCAAGGAAACTGAGCTACCTACAGACACTAATAGGCTTTGAGCAGTGTAATTTTGCATCTTTAGTTCATTTCTTCCTATACTCTCACTGTAACTCCTGTATGTTTTTTATCTGACTTACCTCCTCTTTTGCTTAGCAATCTTTGCAGTAGCTTTCCCTCCTTAAGAAAAAATGGTAACTGTAGTAGCAGTGAAACCTCTTAAATAATCATAGAATCATGAAATGCACTGAGTCAGATGGGACCTTTAAAGGCATCTAGTCCAACATCCCTGCAGTAAGCAGGGACATCTGCAACTAGGTCAGGTTGCTCAGAGCCACATCAAGTCTGACACCGAGTATCTCCAGGGATGGGATCTACAACACCTCCCCGCACAATCTGTTTCAGTGTTCCATCACCCTCTCAGTAAAGATCTTCTTTCCAACGTCCAATTTAAATCCAGTCTTCTCTATTTTAAAACCAGTGCCCCTCTGAAGATATACAAGTCCATGGGACCTGATGAAATGCATCCTAGAGTCCTGAGGGAGTTGATAAGCCACTCTCCATGATATTTGAAGAGCTGTGGTAGACAAGTGAAGCCTCCGGGGATTGGAAGAAAGGAAACATACACCCATTTTTATGAAAGGGTAGAAAGGAGGACCCTGGGGCCTACTGTCCTGTCAGCCTCACCTCCATGCCTGGGAAGATTATGGAACAGATTCTCCTGCATGCCATGCTAAGGCACATGGAGGACAGGGAGGCGATTCATGGCAGCCAGCATGGCTTCACTAAGGACAAATCTTGTCTGTGTAACCTAGTGGCTTTCTATGATGATGTGATCCATCTGAACTTCTGTAAGGCCTCTGACACAGTCCCCCACAACATCCTGCTTGCCAAGGTGGAGAGATATGGATTTGATGGGTGGACTGTTGGATGGTGCTTAGTGGCTTGAAGTCTAGATGGAGAGTGGTAACAAGTGGCATCCCTCAGGGACCTATACTGGGACCTGTGCTGTTTAATGTTTTTATCAATGATATAGACAGTGGGATAGAGTGCACCATCAGCATTTGCAGATGACACCAAGCTGAGTGGTGTTGTAGATATGCCAGAGAGATGGAATGTCATCCAGAGGGACCTGGACAAGCTGGAGAGGTGTGCCCAGGTGAACCTCATGAGGTTCAACAAGAATAAGTGAAAGGTTCTGCAGCTGGGCCAAAACAATCCTTGCTATCAATACAGACTGGGGGATGAGGTGGTAGAAAGCAGCTCTGTGGAAAAGGACTTGTTGGTGCTGATGGACAAGAAGCTGGACATCCTGGGCTTCATCAAAAGATGCATTGCCAGCAAATCCAGAGATGTGATTCTTTACTCTGGAGCCCTCAATATAGGAAAGACATGGACCTGACAGAGCTGACCCAGAGGAGGGCCATGAAAATGATCAGGGGGTTGGACCACCTCTGCTATGAGGACAGGCTGAGTGAGTGAGGGTTGTTCAGCCTGGAGAAGAGGAGGCTCCAGGGAGACCTAATAGCAGACTTCCAGTACCTGAAGGAGGCCTACATGAAGGACGGAGGGAAACTGTAACAAAGGCCTGTAGTGACAGGATGAGGGGCAATGGTTTCAAACTAGAGAAAAGCAGGTTTAGATTAGATACTAGGAACAGGCTCTTTACTATGAGGGTGGTGGAACACCGGCACAGGTTGCCCAGGGAGGTGGTTCGGGGCCCTTCCCTGGAGACATTCAAAGTGAGGCTTGACAGGGTTCTGGGCAGCCTGATCTAGTTGAGGATTCCCCTGCTTAGTGCAGGGGTGTTGGACTAGATGATCTCTGGAGGTCTCTTCCAACTCTGACCATTCCACATCCTATTGTTCTATGCCATTATAAATAGTCCCTCCCTCGCTTTCTTGTGGGCTCCCTTCAGGTACCGCAAGGCCACAGTAAGGTCCCCCCAAAGAGCCTTCTCTTCTCCAGGCTGCACAACTCCAGATCTCAGCCTATCTTCGCAGGAGAGGTGCTCCAAGCTTTGACCATTTTTTGTGCCTGTCCTCTGGACCCTCTCAGTTAAGTCCACGATCTTATATTAGGTCAATATCCCTGTCCTGGATACTGAAAAGCAAGAACGAATAAGCATCTACAACACTGAAGATAGTTCTCACTATACACTCTACAGAGAGCGCTTGTTTCATACCTAGAACGCAGAAGGGCTTACTTTCTGCAGAGCTTCGAATGACGAGCTGCAGGAGGAGGTGCCGGTGCCGCCGCCGCCTCACGCCGGGGTGCCGCAAGCCGCCGCCTCACGGCCCCGAGGCAGCGCCCGCCCGCGCTATGCCCGCTCACTGCTCCAGCACCACAGGGCTCTGCGCAGGGCTCTCCTTTCTCTTAACGCCGAGGAGGCTCTGCGGGCCCCTTACGAGTCCGCCTGAAGGGCGATTGATCCTCGGCCGCCTAGACGGAGCAGGAAAAGCTGCTGGCCGCGGCGCGCTGCGCCCTCACCTGCCTGTGGGAGCGCCCGCAGGGAGCAGCTCAGCGCCGCGGTGAGGCAGGCTCCGCGCGGCAGCCAGCGATGGGGCGCGACGGGCCGGAGCCACCGCCGAGCGCTGCTCACCAGGTACAGGGGCTGAGGTCAGCGACGGCAGGGAGGGGTGACGGGGGAGGCTCTCGGCGGCTCGGAAAGCTCGCCAGCTTTCACTCCGCTCCCCTTCACTTTCCCTCTTCCGTCCAGTGAAGCGCCCGAGCGGGTCCGTGCTGCAGCTCGGCTGCGCCGACGAACTGGCGGCAGCAAGGGCTTTTTCAGCCGCCTTCGTTTCCCTCTTAAGTCGTATGAGGAAAACAGGCACATAGTTTTCTACGCAGGGGAGACAATGCAACTTGTGTGGCCTTACTCTTGTGAGGTATAGGCTGGGCGAGGGGTGTCTGGGGAGCAGTCTCGACGAGAAGAGCTGGGGGGGTGTCAGTTGGTCACCAACGGGAGCCAGCAGTGTGCACTGGCAGCCCAGGAGGCCAACCACCTTCTGGGCTCTGTCAGAAGAAGGGACGAGTCTGCTGGTGTGAGGCTATATTAATGAGAGAAATTAGATGATAGGCTGTGAAGAGGAAACGGTGGTGATGTCTGCTTCACTCACAGGCTTGATAAGATGTGTCAAAACAAGAGCACAGAGCATAGATAAGACAGAGCGGGAGAGTCAGAGTGTGTGGGTCTCTGTCGCAGTTGGGGTCTGTGCTTTTCTCCCTGGGCAGCTTCTGTGTAACCAATCCTTCTGCTTTCCAAACCCACTTGTGATCCCCCAGCCTCACCTTGCATGTAAGGTATGCTCTGGGGTAGGGTAAAGGGGTGAAAAGAAGGTCTAGTTCACTGGATAGGGCTGGGGGGATAGGTTGGACTGGATGATCTTGGAGGTCTCTTCCAACCTGGTTGATTCCGTGAGGCACTTAGTGCCATGGTCTAGTTGATTGGGTAGGGCTGGGTGACAAATTGGACTGGATGATCTTGGAGGTCTCTTCCAATCTGGTGGATTCTATGATTGAAACCTTTCCAGTTCCTACAGTAAAGTAAAGGTGGAAGGGTGGTTGGGAGCCCCTCCTGGGGACTCTGGTTTCTGGGAGGGCTGTTGTGTTTCTGTATTACTTTTAACTTGTCTATTTCTGTATTTAGCTGTAAACATTGTAAATACCTGCTTGTATAGTGTGCTAAGCTGTGGATATAAAGCTTCATTCCTTAACTGCTGGCCAGCTGAGTCTAGTCTAGGTGATTTATAAGAGATGTGGGGGGCAGGTGATTCCCAAACCATCACAATGAGGAAGGTGATTCTCTCCCTCTACTCTGCTGTCTTGAGACCCCCATCTGGGGTACTGTGTCCAGTTCTGGTGGCCCCAGCATAAGAGGGACATGGAGCTGCTGGAGCAGATTCAGCTGAGTCTCTTCTGAGTGATTTCATAAGAGTTCGAGGGGGGGGCAGGTAACTCCCAAACCATCACAGATGTGCAAACTAATGAAAGCTGGGACAGAAAATTTATTTGCTAGCTATCCATTTCTTTTGTATTTTTATATTCTTCCCTAAGGACTTCCCGTTGCCTCTCTCAGAAAAGGCATACTAGGCTACATTGGACTTTGCTCTGAGCCAGTATTACTCATGTTAGTACTGCTTAAGGATTAAAGTTTCCACTTAAATATTTAGCCCCACCTTGGGGCACTTTTATGCCTGCCATCTTATACCCCTGTCTATAGATGACTTAGATTTATCAGTCAATTAATTTTTTCCAGGAGTATTATCACAGTGTCACAGTATCACCAAGGTTGGAAGAGACCTCACAGATCATCAAGTCCAACCCTTTACCACAGGGCTCAAGGCTAGACCATGGCACCAAGTGCCACGTCCAGTCCTGTCTTGAACAGCTCCAGGGTCAGCGACTCCACCACCTCCCTGGGCAGCCCATTCCAGTGTCCAATGACTCTCACAGTGAAGAACTTTCTCCTCACCTCCAGCCTAAGGCTGAGTCAGCTGAGGAGTATTAGTGACAAGCATCTGAGTTTGCACTACCTTTTATATATGTTAAAAAGCCTCCTAAAATAGTGGGTTTGTTTTCATGGTAAGGATTTTGCCTTTGTTGAACACAGGTGGGCATTTTCTTCATTAAATGCATGTCCTTCTTTTGAATTGCATTACTTCATTTAAAATACTGGCCTTCTAATGAATGATTCTAAAATGTTCTGTGACAGGAGGGTGGGAATCTGAGGACAGGACCATTGCATGCTTATAAAAAAAATGGGGTTTGAATTTAACTGTATTTTTTGAAGCTACTGACTACAAATTGTGCTTTGAACTTCAGTTTGTACCAAACTGTCTCAGTTCTAGTTTAAATTTCCCAGAGACTCAAATATAGGTAATAGATCCAATAAAAAATTATAGGATGCCTTTCCCTCTTCCCCCCCTTCTTTCAAAGAATGGGAATTAGATGTAGAGAGGAAAAGGTAAAACACATCCAAATAAATAGTCTCAGTTTGATTTGGAAGTTAAAAGAGAAAACTTTAACAATAAATAAATATATTTGAGGTAGGGGAGTTACAAAAGAGGTATAGGGAAGGGGAAACAAGATACTATATATATATATATATTGATTGATGGCAGATTGATGGCAGTGGGTTTTGTCTGATGGCCACATTGTAAAACAAAGAGCAGCAGGAACAGGGTCATGGTGCTGTCAAACAGGGAGGCAGGGCAAGAGAGAACAAACCAGAAAGTTCCTCTGTTTTTATAGGGGGCTAGATAGGAAGTGGGAGAGGGCTAAACACTACACCTGGAGTAAGGTTAAGGCCCACCCCAGGGGAAGAGTCAGGAGGACCTAGGGTCAACTACTCCAGGAGGGTTAACCCTTTACATAGACAGAAACTTTATGGGACTAGACAATTTTATACTCTTGTTAACTATTTGTAATGAAAACTATTGGATGACATGGAAATATTTTAAATGCTGGATAAAACCTTGGATTAGAGCATCTTTGAATGCCATCATACTTTACTAATGCATCTTGAAATTGATTTCATTCCCCTGTTCAGTGGTCTGATACAGCCAGTTGATATTTTCAGGGATGCTCAATTCACATTTCTGCCTTTGGAACATGACTAAAAGACTCTTTGTTTAAAAGCCTGTTTCTGAGTTTACACACATTTTTGTCTTTTCACTTCTTTTTTCTTTTCAGAGAAGAATTAATTACAGAAGATTATGGATCAGACTTATACAGGAATTATATGCTTAATGTGCCTTTGATTTCTCACTGAAAAAGGAAAAGGATTTAGTTATCAAAATACCTCTACAAATCTGAGCCTGTGCCAATTTTTTGATCTTCAGTAGAGTATCTATAAAATCTTACAGATCTGAGTCTGTGACAGGTTGTTTTTTTAACTTGAGTATATGTGTAAGAACCTTATTCTCACCTATTTTTCTCACATAGAATATTTTGATTGTTTTCTTGAAACAGGTGGAAACAGATGACCAAACAGCCCTTGTTAGTAAGCCCAGGAGTAAAGGAGGAAACAGTGGTCTGGCATCAGCTGGATTTAACATTATTAACTCAATTATAGGATCAGGTATTATAGGTAAGGACACTTCAGTATCCTGTGTTCAACCTTGTTTATATGTATGTGACTGCCCAGCTTAGAGAATACCTATCACAGTATCATCAGGGTTGGAAAAGACCTCACAGATCATCAAGTCCAACCCTTTGCCACAGAGCTCAAGGCCAGACCATGGCACCAAGTGCCACCTCCAATCCTGCCTTGAACAGCCCTAGGGACGGTGACTCCACCACCTCCCCGGGCAGCCCATTCCAGTGTCCAATGACTCTCTCAGTGAAGAACTTTCTCCTCACCTCCAGCCTAAATCTCCCCTGGCGCAGCTTGAGGCTGTGTCCTCTTGCTCTGGTGCTGGCCACCTGAGAGAAGAGAGCAACCTCCTCCTGGCCACAACCACCCCTCAGGTAGTTGTAGACAGCAATAAGGTCACCCCTGAGCCTCCTCTTCTCCAGGCTAACCAATCCCAGCTCCCTCAGCCTCTCCTCATAGGGCTGTGCTCAAGGCCTCTCACCAGCCTCGTCGCCCTTCTCTGGACACGCTCAAGCATCTCAACGTCCCTTTTAAACTGGGGGGCCCAGAACTGAACACAGTACTCAAGGTGTGGTCTAACCAGTGCAGAGTACAGGGGCAGAATGACCTCCCTGCTCCTGCTGACCACACCATTCCTGATGCAACCACACACCATTCCTGATGCAACACCATTCCTGATGCAACACCATTCCTGTTGTCTTAATTTCTGCTGCTGTTCCTAAATGTATTTTTCTGGGTTTATTTGCTTGCTGTGATAAAAGTACTGAGATACCATCTGAGATCATGTCTCATAGTGATAAGTACTTACAGCCTCTTTGCCATAATGATCAGAGGGAACTGTTTAGGCAGATGCTGACTTAACTTCACACCTAAGCAACACTTTGTTCATTAAAAGTTACATTTTTGAGGTTGTTATGCATGCTAGTCCAATTTGGGAGATTGATAGCATTTCTGAAAATCTGAATAATTCTGTCATAAGTATTTGGAAAGGTTCTTCTGAAATCTTTTCTTATTTACAGGACTCCCATATTCAATGAAGGAAGCTGGTTTTCCACTAGGAGTGCTGCTTTTATTTGGAGTTGCCTATATCACAGGTAGTTTCTGTTCAAAGTGAAAATTAAGTCTTTCAGCATTTAGCTGGACTTGAGTTTAATGATACTGGAAACAATTATATCTATGATGATAAATGAGACAGATTTTTCCTTACTTCACTAATCCCTTGAGCAGATCAGAGAAATTAGAGAATACTTCTGTACAATGTATAATGTTACTTTTTGTGTGTGTTTTATTTTTGTAATGACTAATTTCTTAGGCTGTTCTTTTGACTTAGACTTTATTTGTGCTTAGCATAGAATCATAGAATCAACCAGGTTGGAAGAGACCTCCAGGATAATCCAGTCCAACCTAGGACCCAGCCCTGTCCAATCAACTAGATCATGGCACTAAGTGCCCCATCCTGAGCCTCCTCCAGGCTAAACAACCCCAGCTCCCTCAGCCTCTCCTTATAGGATTTGTGTTCCAGGCCCTTCACCAGCTTTGATGCCCTTCTCTGGACATCTTCCAATATCTCAACACCTCTCTTGAATTGAGGAGCCCAGAACTGGACACAGTACTCAAAATGTGGCCTGAGCAGTGTTGAGTACAGGGGAAGAATAGCCTCCCTCATCCTACTGGCCACACTGATCCTGATCCAGGCTAGGATGCCAGTGGCTCTCTTGGCCACCTAGGCACACTGCTGACTCATGTTCAGCTGCTATCTACCAATATCCTCAGGTCCCTTTCTGCCTGGCTGATTATGTTAAAGATGTAGCTCAATATATCTTGCACAACAAAATGATAACTTTAATTGCAACTTTTTGATTTGTTGCATTTAAAGAGCAGTGCAAGGTATGTAACACACTGATCTTCCAGAGTTTTTACTGAATAATAGATAATAGCTGTTAGTAATTCTCACTCATTGAGACTGAATGTAGTCCTAGGTTGAAAGGAAAATACAATTTTAGGGAATTTAATGATAGATTTTTCAACTTTTGTGGATCTTACTACAAAGATCTTGTACAAGATAAGCTCAGTATGGAGCATAATTGATAATGAACGCTCCTGTATCTCAGCTTTTGTCTGCTTCCAATTGTAGAGTGAATATATATTGTATAAGGATTGCATATGCTTATGGGAATCTCTGAACTGGCTTTCACATTAATGTGTAAAGGGTTAAGCTTCCTGGGGGAGTCATCTTGACCCTGACCCCAGGTCTTCCTGACTTCTCCCCAGGGGTGGGTCCAACCCTTGCTACTTTGTTTTACCATGTGGCCATCAGTCCAGGAGAGGACAAACCCAGTGGCATCAGTCTGGTTGAATTTACATATTTTGCATCTTGTTTTCCCTTTCCTATACCTCTTTGTAGCTCCTCTATCTCAAATACCTTTTATTTATTGTTAAAGTTTTCTCTTTTAACTTCCAAATTGAAGTGAGACTATTTATTTGGGTGTACTTTACCCTTTCCTCTCTACATCTAATTCCTCTTCTTTGAAAAAAAAGGGGGAAGAGGGAGAGGTATCCTATAGATTGTTATTGGTTCTATTATCTATATTTGAGTATCTGGAAAATTTAAGCTAGAACTGAGACAAAATAGTGTAAATATTATTTGTAAAGACTGTAAAAACATCATAATTTTAGTCATTCCCAGAAGATAGGAACTATTCTTATTGAAACATAGATTTAGAAGCTAAGTGAAAATCAGTTGAGGAATAGACAAGGTCTAGCTACTATCTGTCAACATATCTATACTAAGGTAATAAATTTTATATGGTAACTAATCTGAACCTGAAAATTCCATGGTGCTCAAATGGAGACTAAAACATAGCTTAATGTAACAGCAGTATTTCAAAGTACTCTTCTTAAAAAGATGAGATTTAGTCTGGGAGAAATTCCTTCCTGGACATCAGCCCTGTCTCAAAGCAAATTGCTTCACAGTTTTCCAGATGAATCACTTTGCAAGTGTTTTATTTTAAAAGTATCTAGTAAAAATGTGCATAATACTTTCTGTAATAAGCAGTGGAGAATCCACAAAATACTGATCAGGCTTCATTTTTCAAAACCTTACATAGATAGTTAAGTGACTGAGAGTTATAGCACCATGACACAGGCAGTCCCTGCATTTTACTACCTTTCAGTACAGAGTCAAATGCTCCATTCAGTCAGGAGCTCTCTGCAGTTAATTGAATTTTCCCATTGTGGTACTTGGGACAGTTCCTGTGTCTTTTGACCATACTGGAAACCAATGGAAATGAATCTGTTTCTGCTGTCCCTAATCAGGAAAGATGAGATTTCCTTACAATATGAACCTGTAACTCCTGGATTTGGTGGATTGAAATGCTTTGTGAGATTCCTCATCCCTGCCCTTCCAAATGCCACTGTTAGCCTTTTCACAGACATTTTTTTCCTAAGGAGTGAAAAAGATGAGCAGTAACCAACCATAAGTAGGTTTATATTGCCCTTAACAGGATTTTCATGTTTTAACAGATTATTCCATCATCTTACTGATCAAAGGAGGAAACCTCTCCAGTACCAACACCTATCAAGATCTGGTCAGAAAAACATATGGTCTTGTAGGTTATCTTATTCTTTCAGCTCTTCAATTTTTATATCCATTTATTGGTAAGATCATTTAAAATATAAATATTTAAGTGTTATAAATAACAAAAATGTTACATTACCTCATTCTTTCACTGGTTATTTATCAAGACCTCTATAAAGATTACACTGTATGTGCCTCTTTCCTGTAGAATGATCAGAATTTACTTGGTGTGTTCTGAAATTCAGTGACCTGGAGGACCAATGGAGTGAAATGTAATAACAAAGATATTCTTTGATCACATGCATAATGACAGAAATATCTACAAGAAACAGCAACTAAGAGATTCTGTCCTAGAATGGGTATCAGAACACAGATCTGATGTGCCTGAAGAAAGAATACAGTATTAATGTTAAAGCCACAATTTTTAGTTCATGACAGACAGGAATGAAATCTGTATCTGATACTTTCATGTATTTACTCCTCCTTTCTTCTGGTTTAAAGACTTTGTTGACTTTTCACATGAGCTAGGAAGCCCTGCGAATTTGATTGCAGGACTGATTATTAGACAACAACTTTGCTACAAGAAAGCTGGTGAGGGAATCTTTTGGGCTGTTGAGTAGTGATTGGACTAGGGGGAATGGAGCAAAACTAGAAGTGGATAGATTCAGATTGGATGTTAGGAAAAAGTTCCTTATTGTGTGGGTGGTGAGATACTAGAATGGGTTGCCCAGGGAGGTGGTGGAAGCCATATCCTTGGAAGTTTTTAAAGTCATGCTAAGCAACCTAATCTAATGTGAGGTGTCCCTGCCCGTGGTAGGGGGGGTTTGAACTGGATGGTCTTTGAGGTCTCTTCCAGCCCTGACAGTTCTGTGGTTAAATGAAAATAAAACTGCGATGGTTTGGGTGTTCCACCCTCTCCCCCTTAGGAAAATCACCAAGAGTAGACTCAGCCAATCTGAAAATTAGAATGAAGCTTTATATTTACAGCTTAGAACAATATACAAGCAGGTATTTACAATATATGCAGCTAGAGACAGAAATACACAAGTTAAAAAGGTAATACAGAAACACAACAGCCCTCCCAGAAGCCTGAGTCCCCAGGAGGGGCTCTCAACCACCCTTCCACCTTCTCCCCACTTCTCTACCTTACCTCAGACTTTGCCTTAACATTTAAGGTAGTTTGGAGGGTTGGCCAAGGGGGTTAGGAAGCAGAAGGGTTAGTCAGGCAGGTTAGAGAGAGAAGTGCAGGCCAAAAAGACAAGAGAGAGACTCTGTTATCTGTGTTTATGTTCTTGTTTTTATCCATCTCAGCAAGCCTATGAGTGCAGCAGACATCCCCATTGTTTCCTTTTGCAGCCTATCATCTAATTCTTCTCACCAAAATATCCCAGCTAGGCTCAAATGAGCACAAAGACTTTAACAATAAACTGGGAAAGTATCAGTGTTAGAAACAAGCAATTTTGAAAAGCCTTTCTTTTCTTCCTGTGAAATAACTTTATATGGCAAGACAGTAGAATGGCTTTGCTTGTCAGACTGGATTCTTTCTGTGTTTAAAAAAAAGAGAAGGAATGGGGAGCATTACAGATTTAAAAAAAATAGATATTTTAGTTTAATCCTGAAACTTAGAAGTTATTGTTGACAGCCAGAATTCATGCAAGAAGGATAGTGGCATAGAATCCTGAAGACTAAAAAATAGGTCTATTAAATATTTATCAAGTATTTCATATTTGACTTCTACTAACAATTTTTTTTTTTGTTTTCTTTAAGCTATGATCAGTTACAACATCATAACAGGAGACACTTTAACTAAAGTTTTTCAAAGAATTCCTGGAGGTAAGATGCATTTTAAAATTTGCAATGGAAGAAAAGCGTTGATTAGTTAATTGGGATCCTGTGTCAGTCTGAAGTCATACTATTACTTTGTTTCTACTTTGCTCTTAAACATAGCTCAAGTTAAGAGCTTGAAGTGTATTTGTATGAGTGGGGGGGTTGTGTGGTATTTAGCTTTGGGCTTTTCTATTGAGTCTTTCCAAAGTAAAAACTATGAATCATACTCCTTGGATACTGGACTCAGTAAAGAGACCAAGTGCTTCAAGGTACTATTAAACAAGTGGGAGTACTGGAAGGTGTCCAGAGAAGGGTGATGAAGCTGGTAAGTGGCCTGGAACACTGCTCTGTGAGGAGAGGCTGAGACAGCTGGGGGTGTTTAGCCTGCAGAAGAGGAAGCTCAGGGGTGACCTCCTTGCTGTCTACAACTACCATGAAGGGACATTGTAGCCAGGTGGGGGTTGGTCTCTTCTGCCAGGCAACCAGCAATAGAACAAGGGGACACAGTCTCAAGTTGTGCTAGGGGAGGTCTAGGCTGGATGTTAGGAGGAAGTTCTTGAGAGAGAGAGTGATTGGCATTGGAATGGGCTGCCCAGAGAGGTGGTGGAGTTTCTGTCCCTGGAAGTGTTCAAGCAAAGCCTGGCTGAGGCACTTAGTGCCATGGTCTAGTTGATTGGACAGGGCTGGGGGATAGGTTGGACTGGATGATCTTGGAGGTCTCTTCAAAGTGCCTCATCCAGGCTTTTCTTGAACACCTTCAGGAATGGCAACTCCACCACCTCCCTGGACAGCCCATTCCAATGCCAGTCACTCTCTCTGTGAAGAACTTCCTCCTAACATCCAGCCTATACCTCCCCTGAAACAGCTTGAGACTGTGTCCCCGTGTTCTGTTGCTGGTTGCCTGGCAGAAGAGACCAATGTTTCACTTCCCCTCTTCTGATGTGTATTGCAAGATCCCACCTTCCCTTCACTAGTTTCTAGAGAAGACCATTAGTACCTCTAGATGGTTCAGCAAGCTTTCATTCAAGCCTGTAACTCATGGCAGCCTGGCTGAAATAGAGATGTGTTTTTCATTTAAGTTGTCATTAGCTTTAAAAAAAAAACCACCACCAGTTGCACAAATCTCACTGATTGCAGAGAATGTTGCAGTGTTATTGCTGCCTTCACATGGTAATCTCTGTTTTGGCAGTGGAAGCCAGCTGACAGCAAGAAAGGAAGTACTCAAAAGAAACCTCAAAATGGATTTATTTTAGTATTACTCCTTTAAAAATTGCTAATATTCAACAGCACAGTAATTATGTGAACACTCAGTGTCATAAATAGCTAAGAAATAAATGGCAGTGGTGTAATATTTTACTTGCAATCTGCCAACACTGACCCAGACATGATGAAAGAAATTAATGCTTATATGTATGTGGGAATGCCAGACTTCCAAAGTGTCTGATTATATATCCCATATGATACTCATTTGCTTTGAATTTGCTGAATTCTTGTCATCATTCATATACTGTGTATGACTTCTTCAAGACCAGTTAACATCTATTCATTAATTCAGTGTTACTTAGCTTGATTAAAGGGAATAAAAAACCTAGTCAACATCAGTTTGTTACTCCAGCTTTTCAAAGTGTAGCTAATCTGTGCCTGAAGTTGGGTTCTTACAG
Source organism: Pogoniulus pusillus (assembly GCF_015220805.1). NCBI lineage: Eukaryota > Metazoa > Chordata > Aves > Piciformes > Lybiidae > Pogoniulus > Pogoniulus pusillus. The sequence continues at coordinate 45,530,488 of NC_087265.1, forward strand.
AAATAATTCTCTTCTTTTTTGCTTTAGTTGGACCAGATAATGTGCTAACTGACCGCCACTTCATAATTCTTCTTACCACCATCATCTTTACCTTACCTCTTTCTTTATATCGAGACATAGCAAAGCTGGGAAAGGTAAATCATATCAGCATCTGATTTTTTTGCTTACTTTTATGGATGCCATTAGAAAAGAAGTCATAATTCCATGCATTTGAATTCTGTTACATGCAGCCAAAGCATGTTAAATATTTTAGAAGTTCAGACTGTCTTCAATCTCAAAAAGTATTGGAAAGCTTGGAATAGTTTAAGTAAAACTTTGGTCCCCATATGAATCACTGAAATTTTCCCATCTACTTCTGCTACAGCTCAAATCTTGTAAAGCACTAGGTGAGATAGGTCTGATTTTGAAATACTGAGCACCATTGATTGGAAATGTTTAAATGGGAATAGCACTCCAAATTTGACAAACAGTTGCAATTAGCTACTTAGTCAAAAAGAATAACAAATTAGGACATGGTTGTATAGGGCAAGCTTTCTAATTAATAATAATTGACATATGATATTTAGAACTTTACTTGGTTGTTAATTATTCTTTAGAAAAAAAAATTGGAAGGTACAATATGCTGCTAGAAGTCAATATTGCAGCAGTTTAGTGACTGAATTCCTGGCTTTACCTTTACAGGTATCTCTTACTTCTCTGATTTTAACTGTTGTCATTCTGGTTATTGTGATGGTGAGAACAGTAACGTTCAGTCCACAAGTGTGAGTATTCTTACATTTGCCACAAAGTGAATTTTTAATTATATGTACCCCTCTTGTTTCACTGTTACATGTATCTGCATGCTTTTGGAACATGATTGTTTTGGAAGAGACAAATAATTGATGAAATAGATCTGTCTTAATAGTAATACAAAATGAACTTCTAAACCACCCAGAAGATCTGGACAGGTTGGAGAGGTGGGCACAAGCCAACCTCTTGAGGTTCAACAAGTCCAAGTGCAAGGTCCTGCAGATGGGTTGAGGCAATCCCAAGCACAAATCCAGGCTGGGCAGGGACTGGTTGGAGAATAACCCTGAGGAGGGGCACTTGGGGGTGCTGGTGGAGGAGAAGCTCAGCATGAGCCAGCAGTGCGCACTTGCAGCCCAGAAAGCCAACCAGAGCCTGGGCTGCATCAGAAGTGTGGCCAGCAGGGCGAGGGAGGTGATTCTCCCCCTCTACTCCACTCTGGTGAGACCCCATCTGGAGTACTGCATCCAGTTCTGGAGCCCCTATTACAAGAGGGATGTGGAGATGCTGGAGCATGTCCAGAGACGGGCCATGAGGATGATCAGAAGGCTGCAGCATCTTAAAATGAGCACAGACTGAAAGAGTTGGGGCTGTTTAGTGTGCAGAAGAGGAGGCTCCCAGGTGACCTTCTTGTGGCCTTCCAGTATCTGAAGGGGGCCTACAAAAAAGCTGGGGAGGGACTTTTTAGGCTCTCAGAGAGTGAGAGGACTGAGGGGAATGGAGCAAAGCTGGAGGTGGGGAGATTCAGAGTGGTGGTGAGGAGGAAGTTGTTGAGCATAAGAGTGGTGAGAGACTGGAATGAGTTGCCCAGGGGAGGTGATTGAGGCCCCATACCTGGAGGTATTTAAGGCCAGGTTGGATGAGGCTGTAGGTAGCCTGCTCTAGGGTCGGGTGTCCCTGGCCATGGCAGGGGGGTTGGAGCTAGATGACCCTTGTGGTCCTTTCCCCCCCGACTGATTTTTTGATTCTATGATAATACATACATCTAGGAAACACTTCAAGAGTGTGTGCTGCACATAAGATGCGAGAACTACTCAAATGGCAGCTGACCAGAGATGAAAAGCCAAGTGTTCAGGAAAATACTCTGAAAGTAGAAAGTTGATTTTTTTCCTTCATATAAATAATCAAACAGTAAGCAAAGCTAAACTTTAATGTGTGATGAAATTAAAAACCAAAATGGAGCTATGGTATGTTTACAGAACTGTTAAATAGTTCATTAAAGGAAGAAAGGGGATTTAAAGCAGCTGCATCTAAGTGGGGTTGGTATATAGCTTTGTCATGTCTATGTCCCATGACAACCAAGATGACTTTGATTAATATACAGTTCAAGGATATTCTAAGCCTTACACATTTTCTTTATATTAATTAAGCTATACACAGCATCTGTGATTGTTTTTTCAGTATCTTAAAAAAACCCAAACCAAAGAACCAAACCTAAAAGGATATTTTACTTAGAGCTGAACTGAAATTTTACAACTAGTTTCATAAATTACTAAATAAATGATTTAAACCTAAATTAATCTGCTCTATGCTCCTGGATTATGTTGATAACTGCTGGTTTGCACTTTAACTTGGTGGTTTGTTGCTGATATTCCATCCTAAACAATGGAAATGCTTCATTTTGCTAATTCAAACATATAGCTCCCATGTCAAACATATGACTTTGCTTTTCCTCTAGAAACTAACTTGGTTGCTTGTTATTTATTCAGTCCATATTTTGTACCTGCTAGCTTGGTTGAGATCAGGGATATCTCTTTCTCTCGCCCTGCTTAAGGATTTTTGCTTCTGAAGCTTTCTGCTGCTGTGTTACATTTGGCAGCATTTCTCCATAAATGATGGGACAGGTTTTTGCATAGCATGGACCTTAAGATGAGAAATAGAATCATAGAATCTATGATTCTATTTCTCTATGATTCTATTTCTCCTGTAATTGTTTTACAAGAAGCAGGAAGTATGCTGATTTTAGACAGCTGTGCACATTTGCCCAACTCTTGCTTGTGATCTAGATGGGAAATGCTTTTGCCACCTTCATTTGTTCTTTTCACTTTCCTCTATTCTTATGTAGATAAGCATTAACATTTTAAAAACTTTAAGAAACTCACATGTTTATTATCCTGTATTTTCTCTTAAGTATGCAGAAGATTAGTAGAGTCTTATTTTCTTAACCTCAAGGCTTTCTTCATTGCTGGACTTCAGTGGCTTCCTCCGTGCAGTTGATGTTGTCAGTCTGTCTTGCTGTCCTGTTTGTTTCAGCTGAGAGTTTTTCCTGTCTGGGATCTTCCATGGAATGTCTTTTTGTTCAATCTTGTGTTCTCCTTTCCTCCCCCCCTCCCACAAGAGTCATGTTTATATTACCTCTCAGCTTTTACTTTGTACTTCAGCTTTTACTATACATGATGTATACATGTATACATGATGAGAGATGTTGAGGTGCTGCAAGGTGTCCAGAGAAGGAAGACGAAGCTGGTGAAAGGCCTGGAACACAAACCCTATGAGGAGAGGCTGAGGGAGCTGGGGGTGTTTAGCCTAGAAAAGAGGAGGCTCAGGGGTGATCTTATTGCTGTCTACAACTACCATGAAGGGACACTGTAGCCAGGTGGCCTCTTCTGCCAGGCAAGCAGCAATAGAACAAGGGGACACAGTCTCAAGTTGTGCTGGGGGAAGTATAGGCTGGATGTTAGGAGGAAGTTGTTGCCAGAGAGAGTGATTGGCATTGGAATGGGCTGCCCAGGGAGGTGGTGGAGTCACCATCCCTGGAGGTGTTCAAGAAAAGACTGGCTGAGGCACTTAGTGCCATGGTCTAGTTGACTGGCTAGGGCTGGGTGCTAGGTTGGACTGGATGATCTTGGAGGTCTCTTCCGACCTGGTTGATTCTATGATTCTATGATAAACAGTACAGCTCTCAACAAGTGTATTTATTACCACAATTTTCTTCTCTTAATTGTAATTGTGTTTACTTGTCCTTGTCCAGCATGAAAGAAATACTTGGTGTTCTTGCAGGCATGCCCTGTGTTTTTGTACACTGAGTGAGGAGCAGTGAGCTAGATCTGGGTTTGTCATTCTTGGATATTTGCAGCTGCTGCCCTTCTTGTATGAGCAACAGTTAAAATCTTCCTCTGGCAATTCCTAACAAAAATGTAGGTCAAACTGGTCAGAACAAGCTGGTCTTTGGGGAAGGGGTAGGGGAATCCACTTTGAACAGTAGCAGCAGGATTGAAAAAGCAAAACAGACACAGTGTTAGCTGGTGCACTTGTGATTAACTCTTTCAGACTTTGTATGCATCTAGCCACTGAGAAGTGTGTTTCTGTGAATGTTTCTATGATACTTCCCTTAGGTCACTTTGGTGATTATTCACTGTGTGGTTCTTCTGTAACTAACAGCTTCTGTTTTGTGATGCATTTTCCTCTTTCCTAGCCTGAATTCTTGTTTTATACAGACATTTTCATGATAACTGCACCCTTTTCTAGGAGCTTTGCTTAAATCTCTATATCCTGCAGACTGGATATAAGGATGATTTGTTGCTGATATGATCAGAACTCTAGACCTGCTGACTCTTGATTCTAAACACTCAGAGATGAAATATCTGTCTTAGAATCATAGAATCAAGCAGGTTGGAAGAGACCTCCAAGATCATCCAGTCCAACCTAGCACCCAGACCTGTCCAACCAACTAGTCCATGGCACTGAGTGCCTCATCCAGGCTTTCCTTGAACTCCTGCAGGGATGGCGACTCCACCACCTCCCTGGGCTTTCCCTTAGCTTACACATCACATTTCTGTGGAATTCCTTTATTCCTAAAACATGAAAGTGTTTTTCAAAACAGAAGCAGCTGTGTATGAAATAGTCCTATACTGGTGGTCATCTGCACCCACATGCATTGTATAACATTGCTGTCTGCTGGTAGTGTTCGTGGATCTGAAATTCCTCTTCAATCCTGCAACTAGAACGGAAGGAATTTATCTTCTTAGGCTTCTAAATAAGCAGGATTTTGTTCTTTTGGATTTTTTCCCCTCCAAATAATACTCCTAATCTGATTTGTTGTTCATCCATAAAGAAAAGCTATATTTTGATGTGTTGCATATTGCCAATGTGTAAGCCAGGGATGTGATGATTTGGGTGTTACCCACTCCCCCCACATTTAAGAAGAATCATCCAGACTAGACTCAGCTGAGCTGAAATTTTGAATGAAGCTTTATATTTACAGCTTAGCACAATATACAAACAGATATTTACAATATATAAATAGACAGGTTTAAAAGTAATACAGAAACACAACAGCCCTCCCAGAAACCTCAGTCCCCAGGAGGGGCACCCAATCACCCTTCCACCTCCTTTCCACCCCTATACCTTACCCCAGACTTTGCCTTATGTTCAAAGTGTGTTTAGAGAATTGGCCAGGGGGTTAGGAAGCAGATGGATTAGTTAGCAAGTCAGAGAGAGAGATGAAGTACAGCCCAAAATCCAGAAGCAAACTCTTACCTATGTTTGTTTTCTTGTTTTTATCCATCTCAGCAAGCCTATGAGTGCAGCAGACATCACCATTGTTTCTTTTTCACAGCCTATCATCTAATTCCTCTCACTAAAATATCCCAGCTAGGCTCAAACTAGCACAGGGGAGAAAAGTTGCTCCTGTGATTTTTATTTTTTAACTCAGTATTTGGCCATTCTCTTAAAAATATTTAATCTGAAATTCACAGGTCTTTCTACAATCAATTTCATTTTAATCTCTGTTTGGGGGTCCTACTCTATATGGTCCTGCTCTGGCAGGGGGGAGGGACTCGATGGAGATCCTTGGGTCCCTTCCAACCCCTAATATCCTGTGATTTGTAGGAGCTTCTAATGTGGCTATACTGTAGCACAGGATGTAGCATCTTCACAGCAATGAAATGTACTTCAGACAATGGCATTCTTTATTTCAGTGCATTTCATAATGTTATGGCTTATAAGGTATTACTTAATGTAAGTATTACTAATACAAAGAAGGATAAGGAGACTCAGGAGTTCTGTTGTAAAAATATAAAGCAAATTTTCATCTTGTATGTTTGTTTGGCTTCTTCCAGATCCAACCTTTTTATTTAGAATAGAGAAAATAAGAGCAGCACTTGGTGCTGAAGATGTGAAACTGTCCTGAGCTCTTCCACAAATGAAATATGTTTCCTTGTGGATTTAGTGGTGCTTAATGTGCAAAGAAACTTACTGATTTAGCACTGAAAATGAAGCATGAAGGATAAAAGCACAGCTCCTAGCGACTTTGCTAATGATTTCAAGTGAGGTCAGGACATAATTCAGGATTGAAATGGCAAGTGAAGCAAAGCACAGTTTGACAACATGAATTTAAAGGTTGAAAACTTGATTAACAAACATTAAAGGAAGTTCATAGTGTGAATTCCTCAGGAGCTCAAAGGTAGAAAGCAACACAGAATAGATGCTGAAGTAGCTAGAATATTTTGAGGAACATCATCCCCACCCTCCACATAGTCCCATTTTATTCCTTCATGAACTGTCTAGAGGCACTAATGGTCCTGTCTAGAAAGTAGTGAAGTGAAGCCCTCTTGGAACTGAAGCTGGCAAAGGAAGTAAAACAGAACAAGAAGGGCTTCTTCAAATACATCAGCAGAAAAAAGAAGAACAGAGAAGGTATGAGAGCACTACTGAACGAGGAGGCAGCCTTGATAACTGAGGATGCAGAGAAAGCAGACTTGGCTGAATGCCTTCTTTGCTTCAATCTCTACACCTAAGGCTGAACTCCTCTATGTACTCCAGACCCTGGATGAAGGAGAGGAAGCCTGGAGGAGGGAATGCTCCTCACTGGTCAGTGCAGACTGGGTTAGGGATCAGCTACACAGATTAAACATTCACAAGTCCATGAGCCCTAATGAGATGCACCCAAGGGTGCTGAGAGAACTGGCTGATATTATTACTCTACCACTCTCCATCATCTTTGCCAAATCATGGCAGGCAGGAGAGGTGCCTGAGGACTGGAGAACAGCCAATGTCACCCCAGCCTTCAAAAAGGGCAAGAAAGAGGGTCCAGGAAGCTATAGACCAGATAGCCTCACCTCCATCCCTGGCAAAATGATGGAGTGGCTCCTGTTGGAGGGCATCTCAAGGCACTTGGAAGAGAAGAAGGTTATCAGGAGTAGTCAGCATGGATTTACCAAGGGGAAGTCGTGCTAGCTTAGGAAGAAGGTATCTCAAGACTGTATGGATTATATGTGCCTATTTTGTCTGTAAAAATTGGTTACAGAAATACTTCAGTCAAAAGAGGTGAGGTGAGAAGGGAATCTTCCTAGCTTCTTCCTAAGCTAGAAATCAAGGGAAGCAGTATGCCTTTCTTTACACCTTGTCCAGTTACTCTACATAGTCAAGAGACTCTGCTAGTTCCCAAAGGAGTGATAAAGTGTAAGACTGTAAGGGTGTTGTCAATATGCTAGAGGGATGGAAGACTTGAAGACTTTACTTATGAAACTGATCACTGAAGAAGGTATCTCAAGACTGTATGGATTATATGTGCCTATTTTATCTGTAAAAATTGGTTACAGAAATACTTCAGTCAAAAGAAGTGATGTGAGAAGAGTATCTCCCTTGCTTAAACTTGTTGTTGGTGAGCAGTGTGGCCTAATTCAGAGAGCTGTGGAGATCAGTACTGTAACAGCATAGTATTTGAAGTTGTTTTTTAACTGATGGTTGAAAAGAGGATAATCTATTCAAACAAATGTCTGTTTTAGACCCAAATCAGAAAATGCATGGATATTTGCAAAATCAAATGCAGTACAAGCTGTTGGTGTCATGTCATTTGGTAAGTAATTTTTCTGCTCTTGATATTCAGATCCACTGAATAGAAATTGCATTTTTTAAATCATAGATTTTTATTTATATTCATGTTTTAGGAAAAAATTAAATCGACCTTGAGCCATCCCTGTGAATGTGATGGTGATGTTTTAAGACATTATCCCTCTCTATTTCTCATCCAGACCTGGAGGTTGTTGCCACTGTAGCAGAAACAGTGGTGTGGCCTGTGACTCCAACTCAGCTGCTCAGGTCATCTTACAACACCTGCACCAGTAGTGTTAGTCTAACTGATAAGATGAGGAGGTTATGATTGTTCTGCATCCCCTTGGATAACCTCTGACAGAAAAATCTTCCACTGCAATGCTTACAGTCTCTCGAGGGTGCCATTTAGTTGCTTCCTCTTTCTCATAATGAACCATTCCAGTGAGTTTTCATTCACCTACATTACCCTCATTCTAAAATCTGTTCCTGCTTGCAGGATCCTGGTTATTCTTCCCCTGTACTCAGCACTGGTCAGGCCACACCTTGAGTTCTGTGTCCAGTTCTGGGCCCCTCAATTCAAGAGAGATGTTGAGGTACTGGAATGTGTCCAGAGAAGGGAGACAAAGCTGGTGAGGGGCCTGGAACACAGACCCTATGAGGAGAGGCTGAGGGAGCTGGGGGTGTGCAACCTGGAGAAGAGGAGGCTCTAGGGTGACCTCATTGCTGTCTACAACTACCTGAAGGGAGGCTGTATCCAGGTGGGGGTTGGTCTCTTCTGCCAGACAACCAGCAACAGAAGAAGGGGACAGAGTCTCAAGTTGTGCCAGGGGAGGTCTAGGCTGGATGTTAGGAGGAAGTTGTTGGCAGAGAGAGTGATTGGCATTGGAATGGGCTGCCCAGGGAGGTGGTGGAGTCACCATCCCTGGAGGTGTTCAAGACTGAGTGCAGCACTCAGTGCCATGGTCTAGTTGACTGGCTAGGGCTGGGTGCTAGGTTGGACTGGTTGATTTTTGAGGTCTCTTCCAACCTGATTGATTCTATGATTCTATAATTCTATGACTGCTGCCTAAAATGGGTGTCAGGAAGTCTGAAAGTGGCAATTGCTTATGTAGATTGGAAAAAAACCAAATTCCTAAAACTGCTTTTAGGTTCCTAAGCAAAAGAGCAGGTAGAGGACACAGAGATGGAATGAAGGTGTGGAGGGTGGAAAAGGGTGTAGCATTGTGGGACAATGTAATCAGAATCATCTCAAGTTGAATACAAACCTTCCTCAAACAAGGAAATAAAGGTTCAAGCCATTTATGTTTGGCACTCATTGCCAGATTAATATTTGTATTTCATAATTAGTACATTCAGGCTGTGCTGTCTCTCTCCTGGCTCAGAAGGTCCATAGATTCATTTATATGCATCTATGCATGAATTCATACATTTGCTTTAACTGTTGTGTGTTTCAGCTTTCATCTGCAACCATAACAGCTTTTTAATATATGGGTCTCTGGAGGAACCCACGTTAAAGAACTGGTCTCGAGTCACACATGTGTCCGTCTCCCTCGCTCTTCTTATCAGTGTAGTGTTTGCTGCATGTGGATACATAACTTTCACAGGATACACAGAAGGTAAACTGCTTGATCCCTCAATTTTGATGCTTGCTGTAATCTTCACATTTCTGTCTGACTTTTGGGGTTAATATCCTACTGATTGTAAAAATGCAAACTCAGCAATAGTTAAAAACCCCGCAGCATTTCTTGTAGTTGCTCAACAGCCAAAGCAATACAAAGATGTTAACATGCTAACAGGTGTCAGATTCTCAACTCTAAGCCTCACCTCTGAGAAGTCTCCTTTGAGTCCTTCCATAAGTAAAATGCTTCTGAGGACAAAACATCTATGATAAGAAGTTCTTCACAGAGAGAGTGATTTCCCATTGGAATGGGCTGCCCAGGGAGGTGGTGGAGGCACCGTCCCTGGGGGTCTTCAAGAAAAGACTGGATGGGGCACTTAGTGCCATGGTCTAGTTGATTGGTTAGGGCTGGGTGATAGGTTGGACTGAATGATCTTGGAGGTCTCTTCCAACCTGGTTGATTCTATGATTCTATGATTTAGCCACATAGTCCAAGAGCAGAGCTGAGTAAGAAAAAAACTGCCTTGATTTTTCTGCAGGGCCCCTGGCATTTACATTCTTCTCTATCTTTTCCTCTCTTTGCTGTTACAGCATTCTAGCCTCAACTAAGAGCTATTTCCTCTCTTTACACCAGCTGTTCTGCCATAACTAATCCTACTGTCACCTTTGTGGGTATGTAAATACACACATGTATAAATACATCTAATCCATGTCACATCATACTGTTTAACATCACTTTGTTGAAGTGGAAAAGGTGCTTTCAGAAGACTAAGGCATATGTTTGTTGAGTGCATTAGCTTCTTCAGGAAAATTACACATTTCCTAAGCAAGCAGATTTTCTGTTAGTAGTGCTGTTCATAGTTGTAGAAGGCTTCCAGGCTCTTTCTCTTCCCTTTGAGCAGTAGCATGTAGTTGAAAACAGGAGCTGTAGGATGGAGATTACTGGTCAGCCTGTCATTTTTCCCTGCCTCTGGTGCTGTATATGCAGAATAACTCACTGTCCTAGATGCAGCTGTCACTAGACTAAGTGCAAGCTGGCTGTTGCAAGTATGGAAGGCTCTTAGAAAGCTCTGACTTCATCTTTCCTTCACTTTATGACTCTACTGTAAGTGGGAATGGTGCCACATCCAGTTGTCAGCCAGTGACTAGCGGTGTCCCCCCAAGGATCAGTGCTAGGCCTGGTCCTGTTCAATATCTTTATTGATGATCTGGACCAGGGGATTGAGTCCAGCATCAGTAAGTTTGCAGATGACACCAAGCTAGAAGCAGGTGTCCATCTGTTAGAGAGTAGGAGAGCCCTGCAGAGGGAACTTGACAGGCTGGATGGGTGAGCAGAGGCCAATGGGATGAGATTGAACAAGGCCAAGTGCAGGGTTCTACACTTTGGACATGACAGCCCCAAGCAACACTACAGGCTGGGGACAGAGTGGCTGAGAGCAGCCAGGCAGACAGGGACCTGGGGGTACTGGTAGATAGTAGCTGAACATGAGCCAGCAGTGTGCCCAGGTGGCTAGGAGAGCCAATGGCTTCCTGGTCTGCATCAGAAACAGTGTGGCCAAGGGAGGTTATTCTTCCCTTGTACTCAGTCAGGCCACACCTTTAGTGCTGTGTCCAGTTCTGGGCTCCTCCATTCAAGAGAGATGTTGAGATACTGGAATGTGTCCAGAGAAGGGCCACAAAGCTGGTGAGGGGCCTGGAACACAAACTCTATGAGGAGAGGCTGAGGGAGCTGGGGGTGTGCAGCCTGCAGAAGAGGAGGCTCAGAGGTGATCTCATTGCTGTCTACAACTACCTGAAGGGAGGCTGTAGCCAGGTGGGGTTGGTCTCTTTTCCCAGGCAACCAGCAACAGAAGAAGGGGACAGAGTCTGTAGTTGTACAAGGAGGTCTAAGCTGGATGTTAGGAGGAAGTTGTTGGCAGAGAGAGTGATTGGCATTGGAATGGGCTGCCCAGGGAGGTGGTGGAGTCACCGTCCCTGGAGGTGTTGAAGCAAAGCCTGGATGAGGCACTTAGTGCCATGGTCTGGTTGATTGGACAGGGCTGGGTGCTAGGTTGGACTGGCTGATTTTGGAGGTCTCTTCCAACCTGCTTGATCCTATGATTCTATGATTTTACCTTCTGTGTGCCCTATCAAAATCTTTTGTCTGTTTTCTCTGAAGTTCACATTTTTGCTTCTTAAGTGTCATTGTGATCATAAAAGTAGTAAATCATAGAAGAGTATAGTAATTGGGTAGAAAAGGTCTGATAGATCATCTGATCACTGTCTTTGAGTGTCTATTGTGATTTAGAGGCTGTTATTCTTGATTCTTTGTGGTAAAAGCTCAGCAAGATAATGGATTCTCTAGGAATGCTTTTGCTGTTAGATGTAAGATTTTCTAGGTAATAATCCATCCATTTCTAGTGGCCTTTCAGAGTCAGAATATTTTAAATTCTTCACTGTGGTTTACCAGCTACCCTTAGATTCTATCAGGGACATGCAGTTCTCTGGAGATAATATCCTGGTTTCCTTTGTGTAATTGTTGTTCTAGGAATTACATTTTTAAAGGAAATGTATCTTTTACTTAAAAGCTTTCTGAGTCTCTCATGTAGTTATTTAAACAAACACCAGCATCTCATACCAAATCTGTGTTCAGAGGAATATAAGAGGTGACAAACCTCAATGTGTATACATTAAAATATTTTTGAAAGATAAATACTACTTGAACAAAATCCCATCTGCTACCAGGATAAGTTCCTCCTGGATATAATTAGTGACTCCTGGATATAATTAGTGACTGTAACTAGTTTCTCGATCTGTGTGAGGAGAGAGGACCAGAAAGTCTAAATGACTCCAGTAACTTTCACTTCAGTTTGCAAATAGGCAAATGTCATGAAGTTCAAACTGATTGTTTTGCTATGCCTCAGGAGATATATTTGAAAACTACTGCAGAGATGACAACCTTGCTACATTTGGAAGATTTTGTTATGGAGTTACTGTAATTCTGACCTTCCCCCTCGAATGTTTTGTGACCAGAGAGGTAAGAATTTATTACGTTCTCCCTTTAACAATGCTGATGTGTATTAAGAGTATTACTCAGTGCCATGGTCTAGTTGACTGGCTAGGGCTGGGTGATAGGTTGGACTGGATGATCTTTGAGGTCTCTTCCAACCTGGTTGATTCTATGATTCTATGATTCTATGATTCACATTATTAATTAATATTGTAGCTAAAGTCAATGGTTGATTTATAATAAGCATATCTATATGGTTTATAACAAGCATATCAGCATATCTATCCTATATCCAATATATATCCTATATCCTATATAATTGATACCCGCCTGAACATGTGCCAGCAGTGTGCCCAGGTGGCCAAGAGAGCAAATGGCATCCTGGCCTGCATCAGGAATGGTGTGGTCAGCAGGAGCAGGGAGGTCATTCTGCCCCTGTACTCTGCACTGGTTAGACCATACCTTGAGTACTGGGTTCAGTTCTGGGCCCCCCAGTTTAGGAGGGACATTGAGATGCTTGAGCGTGTCCAGAGAAGGGCGACGAGGCTGGGGAGAGGCCTTGAGCACAGCCCTACGAGGAGAGGCTGAGGGAGCTGGGATTGGTTAGCCTGGAGAAGAGGAGGCTCAGGGGAGACCTTATTGCTGTCTACAACTACCTGAGGGGAGGTTGTGGCCAGGAGGAGGTTGCTCTCTTCTCTCAGGTGGCCAGCACCAGAACAAGAGGACACAGCCTCAGGCTGCACCAGGGGAGATTTAGGCTGGAGGTGAGGAGAAAGTTCTTCACTGAGAGAGTCATTGGGCACTGGAATGGGCTGCCCGGGGAGGTGGTGGAGTCGCCGTCCCTGGGGCTGTTCAAGGCAGGATTGGACGTGGCACTTGGTGCCATGGTCTAGCCTTGAGCTCTGTGTTAAAGGGTTGGACTTGATGATCTGTGAGGTCTCTTCCAACCCTGATGATACTGTGATACTGTGATGTATGAAGTACTAATTGTGCTGTTTAGGTTCTGGCAATGCAATGTATTACCCTTAATATAATATTGTGTAATCATAATAATGACTCAGTAAAACCAGGACTACTTAGAAGTCCCAGATTCAGCATAAATGCCATTGTCTTTGTTACATTGAGAAGAGCTGAAAATAACAGATTTCTCCTGCTTGTTAGTTTTGCTCTGTAAAAGTATCTCCATCTAGGAAATCAATCTGTTCAACAGATACTTTAAAGTGTCTTTTTATTCAGTAGTAGGCAAGTGAGAAGAAAGCAAGCATGCCCTAAGTCCTGCAGATATAACTAAGTCAGTGTTGCAGGTGTTCTGTAATTTTAGTAAATGAGCTATTTTTGGAAGTGGATGAAGAGGTTTTCTTGAAACAAGGTAAGTTCAGCCAGTATATTCTCATGCATTCTTGAGCTTACTAAGATTATAAGATACAGAATAAGTTGCTTGTTAACATAAGGATCAAAAATATATGCTTCAAATTGTGATTCTGTTTCAGGTGGTTGCAAATGTGTTCTTCCATGGGAACCTCTCCACAGTCTTCCATATTGTTGTGACAGTTGTTATCATTGCAGTGGCAACTGGTGTATCTTTAGCATATGATTGCCTTGGAATAGTTTTAGAGCTGAATGTAAGTGAACCTGTATGCTCATTTTTTTTTTGTATCAATCAGAACTCTGAAAAATAGGTCTACTGAAAAACTTTTGTAATGCAACATAAAAGTCAGTAGAAATGTTAGGGGGAAAAAAACAATTGTTCACTGCTTCAAAGTTGGATAATTAAAAGAGAAAGTAAGTTCAAAAAGTAAAGTTCGTGTGGCTGGAGAGGGCATTTGGAATGGTTCTGGCAAGTGGCTATGACTTAAAGAATTTCTTTAAACTGCAGTAGAAATACTAACTGCATTGCATGACAGAATGTAGTATTTCTTTAGTGCCTGCTTCTGAGGAAGCTTGCAAATTAGTCAGTGCTGGGGCAGATCCTAATAACTTCCTTGTGCTAAAGGGGCAAAATAAAAAGGTGGGAAGGGAGAGGGTGTTCAAAAAAAGACTGGATGGGACACTTAGTGCCGTGGCCTAGTTGATTGGATAGGGCTGGGTGCTAGGTTGGACTGGATGAGCTTGGAGGTCTCTTCCAACCTGGTTGATTCTATTCTAAAATTTCTGCATAAAAATGATCTGTTTGGGAACATTAAGCTGCAGTGGCTTTACTGTAAAAGCATATAAGCAGGTCCTTGTTATCTATCCTAATCTAGGAGAGCATTTAAAGAGGAGCTGAATTGTAAATGAGAAGGAAGGTTCTACTCTCTCAAAGGGAGTTTTGCTTTCATAGGGAAGTCCAAGTAAATCAGATCACAAATGTAGAAAGTGATCAGAATTTGTTGAACTGCTCTGTGATATTTCCACTTTTTCTTCTCTTTTTTGAAGGCAATACAATATATAGACTCCTACATAGAATTATCTGAGCTGTTTTAAGTCACACTATTGCAGAAACTATTATGTATGAGTTTTTACTGTACTTTTGAAACTGAGAAACCTCTGGTAATCAGATTAGTACAGAAAATGCAACAGAAAGCACTCTGTATCAGCAAAGCAAATTCATTTAAATAAATATGAAACATTTTACAGATACTTTTTCACCATATTGATTTTGCAAAGAAAATGTCTCTTATAGCAGCATTGGAAGAGGCTTCATAGAATCATATAATCAACCAGTCCAGAATCATCCAGTCCAACCTAGCACACAGCCCTATCCAGTCAACTAGACCGTGGCACTAAGTGCCTCATCCAGGCTTTTCTTGAAGACCTCCAGGGATGGTGACTCCACCACCTCCCTGGGCAGCTCATTCCAATGCCAATCACTCTCTGTGAAGAGCTTCCTCCATTTTCTGGGTTTACTGTTTTATCAATCTAATCACAACCATTTAAAAATTAAGGGGGGTTGTTCTTCATATCTAAATCCAGTTGCTTATGAGTTTTTTTTTTCCTCTTGTTTCCCACACACAGGGAGTTCTGAGTGCTACCCCACTTGTTTTTATCATCCCAACAGCATGCTACCTAAGGCTGTCCAAAGAGCGATGGAGCCATTCAGATAACCTCCTATCCTGCCTGATTCTTGCTGTCGGTGTGCTAGTGATGACAGTTGGGTTTGTTTTGACTATCATGTACCCCCAGGAATGTAGCCATGGAAAAGAAATGTTCTATTGCTTTCCTAGGAATGTTTCTTTTCAGAACAGTACACTTCCACCATAGGTAGCACACTGATCTCCCAGACTAGGTCAGGTATATCCTTCAGCAAGCCATATTCCAGTTTAAAGGAGGGTGGAACAAAGAACTTGCATGTTTTTATATGCACTAAGAATTTTAAGCTGTATACTTGTATTTAAGTACTTGGCTTCATGCTGCCATCTTTTTCTAGATAAGACTGAAGTTTTAGCTGTTGAAACAGAAGTTCTCAGAGGTATTTTTTAGCAGACATTACTTGAATAACTTGAAGGCTGCATTTTTTTTACTTGATCTGCAGTGCTGTTTAAAAGGTATATATTAAATGGTTAGGCACATAAGCATCTCCTGTGTTTTGTTGCTATCATTCAGTTTTTATTAGTATTATAAATTTTAAGGTATATTAATAAGTGCACTTAATTATATACATTGTTAATTCATATTAATTAATACACTGTAGTATGGAGGGCTTTTTTTTAAGTCTGAAAAAGTATGTCTGGGTCTTTGTGTGTTAAGCTTCTCCTGTTAAGTTGAAAGATGCTTATTCATTCAGTTTGGTTTTGCACTAACTGTCCTTTAGAGCTGAAAGCATCCCTTGTACTGGCTCCTGCATCAAGGGCAGTTTTGTGTTCTGACTGAACTGTAACTGATGCAATTCAACTGTAACCGTTACAATTTGTGGTCTTCTATTTAAAAGGTACTGCATTAATAAATCCACACAAGTTAATTTGAAAAGATTCAAGTAAATAGTCTTTGGAGAAATTTCAGGGCTGACATAAGAAAATGACATTTGTAATGAACACAGCTTGGTTCTTATGTTGATAACCCTACTTATTATTTCTGAAATGAGGTTGAAACATTGATGTATGCCAGGCATGTGCAACACGAGCAAATTGTGTAAGTAAACATTCAAAACTTGATTATCATTTTAATGCTCTGATTCTTTTCAGTATATGACTGTTGGTTTGTTACATTTTAAAGACTTCTTATCTATTGATTTAATGCTAAGGATTCATGTGTATATATGTGTGTGTTGATCATAGAATCATAAAACGTTTGGGTTGGAAAGGACCTTTAAGATCTTCCAGGTCCAACCCCCCTGTCATGGGCAGCGACACCTTCCACTTGCTCCCTTCTCTCTGGAGAATTGAAGCATAAAGGGAGAAAAGAGAATAAATTGACCTTGCTGCTTTCTTTGAAAGTGTTTGCAGGATTTATGGGATTGAATAACAAAGTTACAGTATCTGGGGCCATCCACTTCATCCCTTCAGACAGATCTTCAGCTCTGCAGTTTTCTTGGGAAATCTGAGGTAACCTGGAACCCCTCACACCAAAGTCACTGATGCCAGAATTCAAAGCACTACTTGGTTAATAGCTTTATAGAAGCTATGGCTCCTTACTTTCCATATTACTATATAACTGACTTCTATTGCAATGACAAATTACAATGACCTCCTCTATGCTAGGGACCTAGGGAGTCTGGATACAGAAAGAAGCACTTTTTAGTTTCATAATAAGAATTGTGATAGCCCTTGGTTTTTGGGAACAGTTAAAACGCCCCAAACTAGAGTTAGGTTTGCCACAAAACAGTTCAGGAAACATTTAAGAATATAAAAGTAAATTTGTTTTAATTATGGCAGTAGGTTAAGTCTTGGTGCAAAAGGAAAAAAAGGTAAACTTAAAAGGAGACATTACAGCAAAGAAAGTAGAAACACACTAAAGAATTACTAGCAAATATAGTTTAGTTTAAGCTTAATTTAAGACACAGAAGTGTCTTTCTGTGACTAAAAAATAAGGCAAAACCAGCAGTTGACAATCTGCTAGTTTTAATGGAGCACACTGAGAAAATGAACACTAGTAGCTACCTGTGTTATAGTATTGGACAGCTTTTTGCACTGAGGAATGTGCTAAATTGTAGTTCTAAAGCAGGTTTGTTTGGTTAAGACAGGAGTATTTAGCATTGTTTAACTACTGAACAAATCACAGCCTTTGGCTCTTTATATTTCAGCATAATAATGTTTTCTTCTTCACCTCAGTACCTTCTCAGGTTTTTGTCTTGTTCTGGCTTTCTAACAGTGCAGAGTGGGTTTTGTTCTAGCTCTGTAAAATCCATTGGGATGCTCTCACTGGTCTCAGCAGGGGAAGGAGGATTTCAAGCAGAGGTGTGCCATGCACAAAAGTGGAAGGAGTGCTGGAAGCAGCAATACCCCCAACTCCAAATTCTCTGTGATGACAGGCCTTCATCAAGTCCAGGCAGAGGGAGAACAGCAGTGTTCCACAAGCACTTGCTGGCAGTGTTCTCACATCAAAATCTGGTAGTGTGTGATTCACTGTTTCTTCCAAGTTCCTCTCTCCAGCTGAAAAGGCATTTCAGGACACCAGATGTACAATTACCATTCTTCCAGGAGCTAAGCAGACAGTTTCTGACTTTCTAGAGAAGTCTGCATATCAATCACAGACATCTGCACATTCACAAAATTTCTTAGAAAGTCTGCCAGATAAGCAAAACCTGCTCCCTCAGCCTGTCCTCACAGGGCTGTGTTCCAGGCCCCTCACCAGCATCACTGCCCTTCTCTGGACATGTTCCAGCACCTCAACATCTCTCTTGAATTGAGGAGCCCAGAACTGGACACAGTACTTAAAGGTGTGGCCTGACCAGTGCTGAGTACAGGGGCAGAATAACCTCCCTTGTCCTTCTGGCCACACTGTTCCTGATCCAGGCCAGGATGCCATTGGTTCTCCTGGCCACCTGGGCACACTGCTGCCTCGTCTTAAGCTGCTATCTACCAGTACCCTCAGGTCTGTCTCTGCCTGGCTGCTCTCAGCCACTCTGTCCCCAGCCTGTAGTGCTGCTTGGGGTTGTTGTGGCCAAAGTGTAGAACCCTGCACTTGGCCTGGTTCAGTCTCATCCCATTGGCCTCTGCCCACCCATCCAGCCTGGCAAGGTCCCTCTGCAGGGCTCTGCTACCTTCCAACAGATTGACACCTGCTGCTAGCTTGGTGTCATTTGCAAACTTACTGATGCACTCAATCCCCTGGTCCAGATCATTGATAAATACATTGAACAGGACTTTTGACTAGGCAGAAAGGGATCTGAGGGTACTGGTAGATAGTAGCTGAAGATGAGCCAGCAGTGTGACCAGGTGGCCAGGAGAGCCAGTAGGACAGGGGAGGTAGAATATGAATAAATTATTAATTAAATTGATAATGATTAATGACTATTCAATAATTCAGTAATTAATTAGATAACTATCCAGATAATCAACAGACTGGCACTGTATATTTAGGCCTTGCAGACTGTACCTTCAGATTGATATTGAAACTAATTGTTGTTTAAGTCATTTCATGCTAAAAACCACGTTAGTCAATTACATGTGCTTGTGGTATTGAAGTAATTTAGCACAAGTGTGAGGAGAAAGATTCCAATGTTCTCTGGGCATTATAAGGCAGTTCAAAGTGGAAATAACAAAAAGTAAGTACAGATTTCTTATATTACAAACATTTTGATAAGTGTAAGTTAAGCAAATATGTACTTTGTGTTCCAGAGAGAAGGACAGAAGAATAAGGCTCCCCATTTACTGATGATTAAACTCATCAGAATCCAGGCTGCTGAAGTGAGACATGGTGATATTTTCCAAGAGGCAATATTAGCTCTTTCTCTTTTTTGGAATGGGGTGAGGAGAAAGACAAGAAAGGCAGATGGC
Source organism: Pogoniulus pusillus (assembly GCF_015220805.1). NCBI lineage: Eukaryota > Metazoa > Chordata > Aves > Piciformes > Lybiidae > Pogoniulus > Pogoniulus pusillus. The sequence goes on from NC_087265.1 coordinate 45,549,569, forward strand.
ACTGTATTGCTAGGAACAAGAGGTGAGCAAGAAGTAATCGTGGTGATATATTTGAAAGTGAGGTTCTGTCTTTGTAGATTTCACTACAGCTCTTTCCAGTAGTGTCTGAGAATCTGTAAGAAATAAACGATGGCAGTGATAGCTCTTTCTTCCTTGCTGATGAGTTGTGCTAGGGGTGACATATGGTACATTAAGATGAAAACTGTGGCCAAGCTGCTTTCATTTTTGGTGTACTTTAGAAACCTTTTCAGCTGAAAAACATCACTGTGACAGACTTGACTCAAACCTATATTAACTGCAAAACAGTTATTTTAACCTTTCCAACACATCCTCTGTAGCTGTGCATTATTACATGGATTTTATTATTTCCTCTAGTATGATAATAATTGGTGGCTTGTGGAAACATTTAATAAACATGGAATAAGAATAAGTGATAATAAGTTAGTACTGATAGGTGTCTTGGTGTTAGCAGTAGTTTGGAAACTGGTTGTTTTAGAAGTAGACCAGTAGATGGTGCTCAAAAATTAATTGCAGCATAACAGAGTTGTGATGGTGCCTTTTCAATTCAATTAGTTTTCTTTATTATTCTTTATGGAATGGTTATTAGACAGATTTATTAATGAAATGGAAATGCAACTAAGGATCGAAGAATAGAATACACAATACTTTTTGGAATCTCTGAGTCCTTACTGATTTTCTTCCAGCAATAATTGTTAGGTTTAATTTCATAGAATCATAGAATCAGTCAGGTTGAAAGAGACCTCCAAGATCATCCAGTCCAACCTAGCACCCAGCCCTAGCCAATCAACCAGACCATGGTACTAAGTGCCTCAGCCAGGCTTTGCTTCAACACTTCCAGGGACGGTGACTCCACCTCCCTGGGCAGCCCATTCCAATGCCAATCACTTTCTCCTTCAAGAACTTCCTCCTAACATCCAGCCTAGACCTCCCCTGGCACAACCTGAGACTGCGCCCCCTTGTTCTGTTGCTGGTTGCCTGGCAGAAGAGACCAACCCCCACCTGGCTACAGCCTCCCTTCAGCTAGTTGTAGACAGCAATGAGGTCACCCCTGAGCTTTCTCTTCTCCATGCTGCACACCCCCAGCTCCCTCAGCCTCTCCTCACAGGGTTGGTGTTCCAGGCCTCTCACTAAAATTCATCATTTCAAAATGAAATTTCATCATTTAGGTTATTCTATTGCTTACTTGTGGTTCAAACATTAACCATTTTCTCTTAAAACTAGCTTTCCTCCTAATCATAGAATCAACCAAAAATGCATTCCAAACCAAAAATAGAATATATAAAGTTGTCATTATAACTATTCCATTCTGTAACCAGTAGAGGCCAGCTTTGGTGTCATAGAATCAGACAGGTTGGAAGAGACCTCCAACATCATCCAGTCCAACCTAGCACCCAGCCCTAAGCAGTCAACCAGACCATGGCACTAAGTACCTTATCCAGTCTTTTTTTAACACCTCCAGGCATGGCAACTCCACCACCTCCCTGGGCAGCCCATTCCAATGCCAGTCACTCTCCTGACTTCCTCCTAACATCCAGCCTAGACCTCCCCCAGTCATACTGAGATGGTTTGTCTTGTATATTTCAGAATGATTTGAAGGGGTGATGGAAGCTACAGATGGCAGGTGTTAAATATGAAAAATCAGAAAAGAAAAAGTCTCTGCTTGAACCCAAGGTGAGATACAAAGATACACAATCTGAAGAGCACAATACATTAACCACACAACCTTCAGCAAATCAGAAAGTTAAATGCTAATTTCATGTTCACAAAGCAAGCGTTGGTCTGCATTAAAATGCAGTTAACTTAACATGCTCTGCCATGCTGTTAAGTCTCAGTCTATGGCTGTGACAACCTGTTGACATGCTGTATTCTGGATGCTGCAAATTATATGCCCAGGTACTTCAAAACCTGGCAGCTTTTCAGTCCTTGCTTTCTTGGATATTTCACTTGAAGACACCTTGATAAATGCCCACTTCAATTTAGGCAACAGAGTGTGAAAAGGAACCTAGCTTGGGCGCTTCAGTAAACACCACCCAAGGTGTATAGCCTGTTTTTAATTACATGTGTTGGCAAGCTCAGGAAACTGTTTTGTTTGCATGGCAAAAGCTTAACATTGGCAGTAGCTGCCTTGAGGTAGCTGTACTGGAAAAAGAGACAAGGAATCAGCAATATGACAAATGGTGTATTCACAGTGGCATTTTGTGAGGGAAGGATGAATTTGACTGGTCTTTGGCAGGACAGGAATGTATACAGTGCTGGTTTCATATCAGACAGGTACAGAACTTAACCATTAGTTTCCATCTATGGCAAGTTACAAATTTTGGGTTATGTACATTGCAGGGAAATGCAGGTGGAGTAAGCATTACTTAGGTGGATACATATGTGCACACACAAAACTCCAAACCAAACCCACACACTTGGAAAGGAGAGAAGGCAATTTAGAAACAGCATCCAAATAAAGCAAGGAAGCAGTATTTGTTCTCTTGCTGTTAACACATTAATACAATGCCTTAAACCCAAACAACCACCACCACCAACAAAAACAACAACAAACAAACAAACACCAAACGTTTTCAAATCATCAAAGACTCACAGAAACATCCAGGTTGGAAAAGACCCTGAGGATCACTAAGTCCAACCTATAACCCTACTCTACAAGATTCACTTTAAACCATAACCCTAAGCACCACATCTAAATGACCCTTAAACACATCCAGGGTTGGTGACTCACATTTCTTATAGCTGATCTGTATATTGCTCATCTTTTGCCACACCAGCAGCATCCATGAGAAGTATGTCTGTCTTAGAGTTTCTGCTGCAAGCTACTGAGGTTGCTGCATTGCCAGTAGAAAATTATTATATTACTGAAATGTCAACTAGGATGCAGTTCAAAGTGGTGTAAGCATACATGCAGTGTGATATTCATGGACATTAAATATGACTTAGGATATTTGGTATGGTATAGAATGAATTGGACTACTCAGCAAGTTCAAATCCACACATATGGAGACTGAGTTTCAAATATGCTGTAGGCATGAAGAGAAAAAGAAAGGTATTTTTACAACTACCATCATCACAAGTATCCAGTTTGGAAGTTATGTATTCCATGACATGTCTTTGAACTGAAATCTGATCAAACAGTTTTACACTCAGTTCTTTCCTGCTGGCAGCTTAGACTTCTGTATACAGAACACCTCTCTTTCATAGAATCATAGAATCAACCAGGTTGGAAGAGACCTCCAAGATCATCCAGTCCAACCTAGCACCCAGCCCTAGCCAATCAACCAGACCATGGCACGAAGTGCCTCATCCAGGCTTTTCTTGCACGCCTCCAGGGACAGTGACTCCACCACCTCCCTGGGCAGCCTATTCCAATGGTAAATCACTCTCTCTGTGAAGAACTTCCTCATATCATCCAGCCTCTCCTATGAGGACAGACTGGAGGAGTTGGGGCTGTTCAGTCTGCAGAAGAGGAAGCTCCCAGATGACCTTCTTGCGGCCTTCCTCTATCTGAAGGAGGCCTACAAAAAAGCTGGAGAGAGGCTTTTTAGGCTATCAAGGAGTGACAGGACTGGGGGGAATGGAGCAAAGCTGGAGGTGAGGAGATTCAGATTGGACATGAGGAGGAAGTTGTTCAGCATGACAATGGTGAGAGCCTGGAACAGATTGACCAGAGTGGTGGTTGAGGCCCCATGGCTGGAGGTGTTTAAGACCAGGCTGGATGAGGCTGTGGGCAGCCTGCTCTAGGGTAGGGTGTCTGTGGCCACGGCAGGGGGGTTGGAACTAGCTGATCCTTGTGGTCCCTTCCAACCGTGCCTGACTGATTCAGTGAAGTAGCCGCCCCGCAATCTGCAGGTCTGTCGCTGTACCGGCAGGGGGCAGCCGCGCTATTCCATCCGTCCCTCTCCAGGTCTCAGTCAATCCAAGGCATTATTAGTGGCTATCTCGGTTAAGGATGCAAGAATCAGGAGCTTTGTGATGCTTGGTTTACTGACCATATCTGCCTTGTGTATATGAAACAGCTGAAAAACGGGATTGCGAGAAAAGCTCTTAAGAGATGGTCAGGTATTTTCATAACAAAATAATTACCATTTTGCTTGCTAAACTACTTTTTAGTTACAAAGTTTTAACAATTATTACTCATTTATAATGCATTTTAATGATTTTTTTTTTACATTTAGTTTGTGCTAAACTCTTAAAACTCCTTCTCAGTAAAGCTACCCCTCAGAGCTTGCCCTGACCTTGCAGAGAGAAGCAAAAGTGCAAACACAAACAGAGCATAAAATCAAAGCTAGAGTGTAGAAAGATGGTATTTTATTTTCTTTGAACCAAGAAGCAGCAGAAGAAAAAGAACCATTATACCAGGACTATTAATCAAAATATCTTTCAAAGCATTTGTTTCTGATTTAACTTTGTTATGAAACTGATTGTTGCTGATTTCTCGAGGAAGGACTCTGCCCCTTTGGGAGGTTCAGGAACTATCTTCATAAAGGATCTCCCCATCCTGGAAGTGGCAATGGCAAAGAATGTAGACTAGCTGGAAGAACAGGTCTGATAAATGGTAACCCGGGCCCATTGTATCAGACAATGGCAGCTGCTGAACAAACACTGGCAGGGCAGTATTAGTCTGCACAAGAGGCAAGCTGAAGCACAAAGCACTTGAGATCCTATTCATGAGAAAGTTGTTGATCCTTAGATGCCTCTGGAAGAGAATAACTGTCAGAAAGTTAGCAGTCTAACAGCTGAAAACAGAGCTTTAAGAAGCAGAGAAAGAAAAGAACAAGAGGAGTTTCTGCCTCTTTTTGAGCCTAATCATTCTACTTTGAGCATTCTTTCTTACCACAGGCCATAAGACAATATTCTGAGGAAGTCTATATTCATCATGTCAAAGAAACTGGGAGTGTATCACTGAGAATCCAGGGCACTGAGGTGAGGATAAGGTGCTTGTCATGAAGGTCATCCTCGGCAGCAGACACACCTGTACTGCTAGAACTGCAGTTTCTTTCATGTAATAATCCAGCACCTGTTTGTGAAACTGAGAGTGACTGGATGCTATATTCCAACTTCTAAGTGCCTGACAGCTCTCCCCTTGGATACATATATTTCTGTAATCTCTTTATACTGTCACGAGCTGTTTGACACACAGCTTTCTCCTCTGAACTCCCATCAACTTTCTGACAAAGCTTATTGACTATTCCTTGGTGGAACTTCCATAATAAATATTTGAGTGCACTCACTGCAGATGGTGTGCTAAGACTTGCTGCTCTTAATCACATTTTTAATATAGAGGCCTATCTGCTTATTCGCACTCTCAGTAACATAGTTTAAGAGCCTTAACGATTTGCAGAGTGGCTAGGGTTATAGTGATTGCCAGGTGGAAGTAATCCAGGAAAGCTTTTTTTGCTGGCTGACACTGAGATCTCTTTTGTAGACTCTCCCCATCCTCACAATGGGCTGTATAATAGGCTTACGATGCCAAGTGCATGTATCTATGTAGTGGAATTAAAAAACCCCAAACTCTTAAGGTCTGCTGGGTCACATGTTGCTAAAGAGATGAAATTGCAGCAGCTACTTGACTTTCGTGTGCCTCTGGGTAGTGAAAGAAAGGACAGGAGGAGTTGTTAGAACTTGCTGTTGCAGGTTTGACAGGGGATTCAATTCACTTTATTATTCTCCTTTTCTGTTTCATGTGCTGCAGAGTACTACTCAGGCAGGATTTGCTGGGGAAGTAGATCCTGAAGCAGATAAGGAGTGGGAAAAGGCATTACCACCCCATTCCTTTACCACCAGTTCCACGATGGCAGTCAAGAAAGGTTTGGTTAGATTATTATTATGCCATTTTTTGTCACGCCTGCTAGGTGAGTTTGAAGTGTGACTTCACAGGTGTTGTGCTGACTTCTACACTTGAGTAAAATCACTGTGTTTTTTCATTGGACCAGGAGAAGCCATTAATCTGTGACAGATATATTTGCTCTCAATGAGACTTCTCTCATAAAAATGGTGAGCTGTATGCAGAAGCTAAACCCGGTACTACAGTTGGGTCCTGAGGTTTCCTTGTCACTTCCAGCATGTGTTGTTTCATACCATGTTTTTACCAGCTACTAATTTTCTCCTTTGATAAATGAAATGCTTTCTGTTAATCTGTAACTGAAGCAGACTGTTTACAAGTGAAATGCTACCATTCTAATCAGATGGCTGTCTAGTAGGGTATTTTGCAACATGTGATACTTGCTGGTATCGAATGCAACCTGGAGAGATCTCTGGAAGGGCAGGTTTGCTGAATGAACACAGGGAGTAAGCTGTGTTGCTGTGATGGTTTGGGTGTTGCCAACCCCCTACACACACTTAAGAAAATCACCCAGACTAGACTCAGTTGATCTGGAAATTGGAAGAATGAAGGTATATTTACAGCTTAGCACAATATACAAGCAGATAGTTACAGAATATATATACAGAAATACACAAGTTTAAAAAGTAACAGAGAAACACAACACTCCTCTCAGAAACCAGAGTCCCCAGGAAGGGCTCTCAACCATCCTTCCAGCTTCTTCCCACCCCTTCCCACTTTTCCTTATGTTCTAGGTGAGTATGGAGGGTCAGCCAGGGGGGTTAGGAAGCAGAAGGATTGGTCAGGCAGCCAGCTAGAGATAAGTTCATGCAGCCCCAGAGACAGAGAGCAAACTCCGTTATCTTTGTTTGTGTTCTTGTTCTTATCCATCTCAGCAAGCCTATGAGTGCAGTAGACATCACCACTGTGTCCTTTTCACAGCCTATCATCTCATTCTTCTCACCACAACATTCTAGCTAGCTTCAAACTAGCACAGCTGCAGAGAAGGATTTAAGAAATACTATTTCCCTTTCTTCTTCCCAGCATCAGGTTAAAGTTGTTACAACTTAAGCATATTACAGATCCCTGGCTTCTCTGTCATATCACACTCAACTTCGATACCTTTGCTGTGCTGTACTCTTGTTTTTTAACCTGGGTGATAATATCCTGCACAGTCATGAGTGAAAGCTTTCAGATTTTAGTCTGTTTTTTTAAGGGATTATATCCAACTTAGATTCACCTATGTGTAAGTGCTGCAGCTCTTCACAGATTCAGTGACTGTGATAATAAATTCTTAACACTGCCCTCACTATCTCCTCTATATTTTGCTGAAGAATGCAAAGCTGGTGAGAGGCCTGGAGCACAGCTCTGTGAGGAGAGGCTGAGGGAGCTGGAGGTGTGCAGCCTGGGGAAGAGGAGGCTCAGGGGTGACCTCATTGCTGTCTACAACTACCTGAAGGGAAGCTGTAGCCAGGTGGGGTTGGTCTCTTCTGCCAGGCAACCAGTAACAGAACAAGGGGGGACAGTCTCAAGTTGTGCCAGGGGAGGTCTAGGCTGGATGTTAGGAGGAAGTTGTTGGCAGAGAGAGTGATTGGCATTGAAATGGGCTGCCCAGGGAGGTGGTGGAGTCACTGTCCCTGGAGGTGTTGAAGAAAAGGCTGGATGAGGCACTTAGTGCCATGGTGTAGTTGACTGGCTAGGGCTGGGTGCTAGGTTGGACTGGATAAGCTTGGAAGTCTCTTTCAACCTGGTTGATTCTATGATTCTATGAAAGTGCTTCTAGGCAGCTAGGATTCTTTCACAGAAGTAATTATCAGAATATATCTAATGATTTAATTTGGATTTAAGAGAGAGACTGAGTTAAATCCAGAAAAATGGACATGTGTAAAGTTAGAACTTTAATATATTACAAGAAAATTTCCTCTGAAATCACCCCCCTGACTTTTTTTTTTTTTTTTTTTTGTCTCCTTCATCACTGTGGTTCAAAATTTTCTCTGAACTTAGAGAAAACTGTGGGATGTGTTCAAAACTTATACTGAAGAGCCATCACTTAGGGATGATCTTTGCAATGATCAGTAATTGTTACCAGTAGACTTCCAGGCAGCTATGTAGGAGAGATTAAAATCCTGGTACAAATTCAAAGGACAGGACAGCACTTTCCAGATGTCTGCCTTGTAGGGGTGAACTGGCTTCTCATTAACATCCTAGTGAAACCACTCAACAAAATCTGGTTTAAGTAGCAGCAGGACTGAAAGTCTTAATAGAAGAAAATGTATACAAGATGGAATTCTATCATATAAGAAGCAAAGTAAATGCTGTCCATAATAGTAAAATCTATTAGGAAACATAAAGAAAGACATTAAGAAGCCTCCACATACATTAAAATAGTTTGAGATGACTTCCTCTTGCTTATTAGTACTCATCTGAGTGACTTCTAAGGCTTGTCTTTTACTTGCTTTTCTGAGCTAACTGTAAGAATTTAGGACTTTAATACCTGTGACCTTTGAGAAGTTAGACTTAGTCTGAATGATAGGAAGAAGGAAAACCCTGAAAACAGCTTGAACCTTAAAACATTAGGCAAATCTGCACCCTTAAGAATCAAGAAGGATCTTGCCCTTGAGGCAAGTAAGTTGGAGTTTGTTTGTGGTGTCTGTGTTCTGCGTTGGTGACTTGACAGAATAGATTCTCTTCTTTTATAGCTATTTCTGTTATGTTTTCCTGGAGAAGCAAAATATGTTTCTGTGCCTCTTTGACAGATTCACTGTTACTGTTTGTTTTCAACATAACTGAATAAATCAGAGAATGGTTTAGGTTGGAAGGGACCTCAAGGATCATCCAGTTCCAATCCTCTGCCATAGGCAGGGACACCTCCCACTAAAACAGGTTGCTCAAGGCTTCATCCAACCTGGCCTTGAACACCTCCAGGGAGGGAGCAGACACAACCTCCCTGGGCAACCTGTGCCAGTGTCTCACCACCCTCACTGTAAAGAACTTCTTCCTAACATCTAGTTTAAATCTCCCCTCTGCCAAATTAAACCTGCTACCCCATTACAAGACCTTGTCAGTAGTCCCTCCCCAGCCTTTCTGTAGGCCCCCTTCAGATACTGGAAGGCCACTATAAGGTCTCCTCCAAAGCCTTCTCTTCTGCAGGCTGCAGAGCCCCAACTCTTGTAGCCTGTCCTCATAGCAGAGCTGCTCCAGCCCTCTGCAGCATCTTCATGGCCCTCCTCTGGACTCGCTCTAACAGCTCCATGTCCTTCTTGTGTTGAGGGCTCCAGAACTGCACACAGTGCTCCAGATGAGATCTGATGAGAGCAGAGTAAAGGAGGAGAATCCCCTCCCTTGCCCTGCTGGCCACACATCGTGCACTTGGTCACCACTCGCTGCATGCCATCATCCAGCCAATTCCTTTCTGGGTGCATTCAGGTTAATTATTAGTAGTTTAAATCTTTATGAACTCTAGTTTCCATTTTGTCAGTTAGAGATTTATTCTGTAACAGAATTTTTCATCGTAAGAAGGGGTTTACTGAAAAACATGGGCTAAATAATTTAATTTTGTATTCATAGATCACAGAATCATAGAATCAGTCAGAGTTGGAAGGAACCACAAGGATCACCTAGTTCCAACCCCCCTGCCATGGGCAGGGACACCCTACCCTAGATCAGACTGGCCACAGCCACATCCAACCTGGCCTTAAACACCTCCAGGAATGGGTCAGAGGTGCAGAGAGCACCATGTCAGTGGCACTTCTTGCCACATCATCAGGCTCTTAAATGCCTTCTCCTGGAAAACTTGAGGCACTTCAGTTTCCAGGTAGTTCAAGCCCAGAACATCAAGGCTAAGCTGGTCTGAAGCACAAGGCAGAGCAGAACACGTTGTCCAAGAGCAGTGAGGCAGAGGCAGCTCCCCGAGGCAGAGGCAGGAAGGCTGAAGCAACCAGGCAGAAACAGTCAAGCAAAAGCAGCCAGGCAGAAGCAGCACAACGGCTTGCAACTTAGCTCAGATTATTGGCATGAGTGCAAAGGCTCTTTTGGCCACAGAGATTCACCAATCAAAATGGCATTTGCAAAACTGACCATATTAGGTGACCCCAGGGCTTGCTCACCCTTATTTGGGCAAGACACCAACAAGTACCTAAACACCTGTGGGTACCTGTTTACGTCCCCTCCTACAGTGATAATGGCCCAAGCCTTCATTTTCCTCCCACCCTTGCTTCCCCCATCAGCAAAAGGGTAGGGCAAGCCAGGACATCTAATAGGCCTACTAGCCTTCCAAAACACCTTCAAAGGAATTTATCTCCTGAACCCCATTCATTTTCATTCACTTTAAGTGTTTCAAACACTTTCTGCCCTTGGGGCAAGGATTTTCCAAGGTGCATCTTGAATTACTTAAAACAGGTTATGCAGCAGGGTTCTGTCTGTAAAATCAAGAGAGGAGATTTAGTTGCCTTGAAAATGGTTATGTGACTCAACCCAAACTGGTACCATGTTGACCAGATTCTAGAGCTGCTTATTTCTCAGATGCAGTTCCATAAGTAGCAAAATAAAAATGAAGCACAAACCATTTAGGGTGACTCTTTGTTTCCCCTTATTTTCTTCTGCTTCTGCATCTGGGCAGTTCAATCCTGTTTCAACCTTTTCTCTTTAACTGTTTGGCCTAAATAGACTCTGATGCATTTATTAGCATATACATGTTCCCTTTTGTGGGTCTTAGCCTGGAATGAAGCCCAGGAACTTGTATCTGACTATAATGGGATGACTTTTAAGGTTCAGCCAGGTCAATAAGCATTTCATAGACTGCTAGAGAGAGATAAAATGTCTCCTTGTCCCAGTGCTGTCATTTTCACACACATTGGCCTCTGAGTTGTCAATAAGGCCATTCAGCATCACCACTTCACACAGAGCTTCTAAAGTCAATACCAAATCAAAGCTATTCAGCAAAGCTGTAATTTACCTTCTAATACCACCAAACTGCCTCCCCCAGCTCTTTCAATGCCTAATGTGGCTTGAAAAGTGTGGTTCATTACAATGTGAAAAATAAGACTGAAGGCAAAATCTTGAATAGTTACAGTAGGTTCAAAAGAACCTGAGACATCTATGGCAGTGTTTTACTGTTATTAAAACATAGGGCCTCTCTATTTTAAAGTCAGATCTCTAAATTTACTTAAAAGAACCTCAGAACACAAGAATGGCTTCTCTATGTCAGACCTGGCATCCTGTCCCAGACAGTATCCAAAAGTGGATGTCAGGGAACACAGTAAATGAGGGGAAAGCATATATACTTCCACAGATATTCCTGCTATCAAGGAATCTGTTGGTCAGGAAATTCTTGATCCAGAGGTGGTGCTTTGTATTTAGTAATTCTTGATGGATTTCTTTCCAATTAACTTGCCCAGTCTTCTTCAGGAAGAGATAAGGGAGATAAAATTGGTGCCCTTTTGATTTTCTAACCTTTATTTCTGGGGAAAAAAAATTGGCTGCAGTGCTGCTAGACCAGCTGAGTTGCCTGTGGCACCAGTACAGATGATGATAGCAATTTCATATCTGCTGTTGTAAACAGAATCATGGGATTGGTCAGGGTTGGAAGAAACCACAAGAATCATCTAGTTCCAACCCCCCTGCCGTGGGCAGGGACACCCTACCCTAGATCAGGCTGGCCGGAGCCTCATCCACCTTGGCCTTAAACACCTCCAAGCATGGGGTCACAACGGCCTCCCTGGGCAACCCATTCCAGCCTCTCACCACTCTCATGCTCAACAACTTCCTCCTCATGTGCACTCTGAATCTCTCCGCCTCCAGCTTTGCTCCATTTTCCCTAGCCCTGTCGCTCCCTGATAGCCTAAAAAGTCCCTCCCCAGCTTTTTTGTAGGCCCCCTTCAGATACTGGAAGGCCACAAGAAGGTCACCTGGGAGCCTCCTCTTCTGCAGACTGAACAGCCCCAACTCTTTCAGTCTGTCCTCATTGCAGAGCTGCTCCAGCCCTCTGAGCATCCTCAAGGCCCTTCTCTGGACATGCTGCAGCATCTCCACATCCCTCTTGTAACAGGGGTCCAGAATTGGATGCAGTACTCCAGGTGGGGTCTCACCAGAGTGAAGTAGAGGGAGAGAATCACCTCCTTCAGCCTGCTGGTCACAGTTTTCCTGATACAGCCCAGGATCTGGTTGGCTTTCTGGGCTGCAAGTGCACACTGCTGGCTCATGTTGAGCTTCTTGTCCAGCAGCACCCCGAGATCCCCCTCCTCAGGGCTGCTCTCCAGCCACTCACTGCCCAGCCTGGATTTCTGCTTGGCATTGCCTCGACCCAGCAGCAGGACCTTGCACTTGGTTTTGTTGCACCTCATGAGGTTGGCTTGTGCCCACCTCTGCAGCCTGTCCAGGTTCCTTTGGGTGGCATCCCTTCCCTCCAGCCTGTCTGCTGCACCACACAGCTTGGTGTCATCAACTGAATACATTCAACACAGTTTGGTAGATCAGTAGCAAATAGATATGCATACAAGGTATGTTTTTATACAACTCATGCAAAGACAAAGGCTAGACAGCCTTCTCAGTCCTTGTTTCCATGGGCTCACTGTTATGGATGAGACTACTTTGCTGCTTAGTTACCATTTTTTGTTTACAGGGCAGATACACTGATATGCTGCATACATACCAGAGAGTATACCTGGGCTACCCTTGAGCTATCCTGTCCTGTGTACTGCTGCTAGGCACAGCCAAAGAGATACACTGATTTCACTTCTACATTCTCCAGGAAACTTTGCTGTGAAAACGAGTTGTTAGCCTGTGCTGAGCTTCACGCAGCTGCTACTTTGAAATGGTTTTTGACATGTCTGCACAAGCTGTGATGCTTACTAACAAGGTAATTCTGTAAGGAGACACTGGCATACCGTTGAAAAGCTATAGAGTCAAAGCTGGGATTTGAAATGACTTGCAATTGCTTATGCAAACTCTCAAACTCAGACCAGCAATAACTTTCAACTGAAGACCTCAAAGAATTTCTGCAGCTGATGTTTCATATCTTTCTGATGAGGCAAATGCAAGACAAAAAGCCACATTCAGCTGTAAAACATGGCCTTGAGCTACCGTCCTTGTTCGTTCTTGCTGCGTAGAACCATAGTGATAAGCAGTATACTTGGAAAATGTGTTTGACAAGGTTGTGGGAATTAGCACAGTTGGTAAACTCTGACAAGTACTCTAACTGAAATCTTTATGTAAGTATCTGTTAATGACTTGTATTCAAGCTTATCTTGAAAAACTAAAAGAAACAAACAATGTAGCTTTCTAAAAGCTTAGAGCACTACTAATTTCTGGATCTATGTGCCTATGATGTGAACTCACAACAGAACTTGGCACAGTATTGTGTTCTTGAAACTGCCACTATTTGAAGGTGGAATGAGTCTTCTTTTTTTTTTACAAGCAGATTTCTTCATCCCCTTAGAATTCACTATATGCACATATCTCACCTGAACTATCTTGGATTTACTGTGCTGAACATCTGGTGTTTAAACTAGACATAGAATCATAGAATCAACCAGGTTGGAAGAGACCTCCAAGTTCATCCAGTACACAGGACAGGATAGCTCAAGGGTAGCTCTGGTATGTATTCAGCATATCAGTGTATCTGCCCTGTAAACAAAAAATGGTAATTAAGCAGCAAAGTAGTCTCATCCATAACAATGAGCCCGTGGAAACAAGGACTGAGAAGGCTGTCTAGCCTTTGTCTTTGCATGTGTTGTATAAAAACATAACATGATAAATGCTTCCCTTTGGAACTCTGTGGTGGAATCTATTCCACTAGTAGGTCTCTAAAGTATACTGGAATCAGCATGCTGCATAGAGAGCAGCATCTCTTTCTTGTCAGCATTCCTGAAGAACACCCCTTCCGTCTCTCCTCCGCGCGTTGTTGTCTAATCAGAACATGCAGTTCATAACATCCAGTTAAACAGTGTTTAACTCTCTCTCCATGCTTCAAAAGCATGTAAAACACTAAATTCTACCTAAATGTACATTGTGTTTCAGGGGATGTCCAGAAAGTACGAATGCTATAAAGTTACCCTGACTAGTTCTGAGCGAGCTATCTAAAGTATGGCAGTGTAAAGCTCCTCCTGAGCTAATACACCTTGCTTTCATCAAACAGTACAGCCATAGCAATATAGCTTTCAGGACTTAAGGTAACTCCTATACTGATAGCTTAGCAATTGCTACATATCCTCTATCTCTGTTGAAGAAATTTTCAAATCAGTTTTGGATCTAAGTGTATTTTTCCAACAGAAGAAGATGATGTTTCTTGCATGTTTTTGTATGAGGCAACAGGACACTTCAGTCACTGTAATGGGACTCCATTACAAAGCAGTACACTGCTACAAACCAAGCTGTAGGGGAAATTTTAATACTACTTTGGGTCACATAGATAGGGCAGTCCTAACCTGAACTATTTTCTACTTTTATGTAAGAGAAAATAAATCTTTTTAAAATATATTTCATTGTACTTCAACAATCAACTAGTCCAAGTGGTCAGGCAGTTTGTTCAGCTGAGAGGGACTTAGAATAATTGTTTTGATTGATTGATTTCTAAAAATTAGCACTCCTGCTACAAACTGAATATAAATCATAGAATCAACCAGGTTGGAAGAGACCTCCAAGATCAGTCAGGCCAATCTAGCACCCAGCCCTGTCCAATCAGCTAGACCATGGCGCTAAGTGCCCCATCCAGGCTTGGTTTGAACACCTCCAGGGGCAGCAACTTCACCACCTCCCTGGGCAGCCCATTCCAATGCCAATCACTCTCTCTGCCAACAACTTCCTCCTAACATCCAGCCTAGACCTCCTCTGGCACAACTTGAGACTGTGTCCCCTTGTTCTGTTGCTGGTTGCCTGGCAGAAGAGACCAACCCCCACCTGGCTACAACCTCCCTTCAGGTAGTTATAGACAGCAATGAGCTCACCCCTAAGCCTCCTCTTCTCCAGGCTAAACACCCCCAGCTCCCTTAGGCTCTCCTCACAGGGCTGTGTTCCAGACCTCTCACCAACTTCATTGCCCTTCTACAGCCATGTTCCTGTACCTCAACATCTCTCTTGAATGGAGAAGCCCAGAACTGGACACAGTACTCAAGGTGTGGCCTGACCAGTGCTGAGTACTGTATAGGATGTCTTTCTGCTCAGATGTTTATCAAATCTATGTATCAGAGCCTTGCTTGGTAAATCTCTGATGCAGATTTTACAAACATAAGATCTGCTGAGGCAGCTGCCTTTTGAGTTTTGAAATCCAGGTTTTTGGGGTCATCTGCTGAAGAGAGTATACAACTATCACAGTTGTGCTGTTAACTAGCTGTGATTTTAGCATGTAGCATAATCTTCAGGCACCAAAGTATTTTTAACTACTTTCTAGCAGTAACATTTTACTATTTAGAAATGCTTCCTGAGCTCCTTAGGAAAAGGGTGATAACAAAATGTGTATTTATACATGAGATGTGTGTAGTGTTTTTCAATTAAGCCCTCAGTTTAAATGGACACAAAACGCAGTCCCTGTGCCTCCAGCAATGTTTTCTGTGGCTATATGCATGTGTGTGCATGCTTCCCAAAACTTTACCCACGGGCTGGAATGCAAACAGAAAAAACAAGTCTTCAGCAGGGTGCAGTGGAAGCTGATTGTCTGCTCTGTAGAGTAAAATTACATACAGATTCAGTTTTCATTTAAACCAACCAAGAGTCATATAACAATTCCTTGTTTTAGCTGTGAAAACTTGATTTTTACCACACCTGCTGCACTGGAAGAATAAACCAGCCTACCTTTCTAATATATTTTAATTTTACATCATAAAATAAAGTTACCAGGGAAAACACCCTTCAGTTCCATATTCTGTTTCACACCGATTTTGCATGGTGTTCTTCAAAACAACTCTGCGATACAGTATGAGTTTTAATGGACAAAGTTACAGAATCATACAATCAGCCAGGTTGGAAGAAACCTCCAAGCTCATACAGCTGTTGTGGTAGGCCTGATGGGCCAGAAATGGGCTTACCCACGCCCTGGCTTGCCCAGGCATGTTTTTTCTGCTCTCCCCACCTTCTGCTGTTGGGACAAGCAACTGCGGGAAAGAGGACAAAAGACCTGCAGCCACTGAGTGAAAGGACTCTGGCTTGTCCAGGCATTTTCCCCTGCTCCTCCTCCTGTGCTGGGGGAAGCAACTGCAGGAAAGGAAAAAAAAAGCCCTGACTTCACCTAATATGGTCAAGCTTGGCAGAGTGCCATTCTGATTGGCTAATCTATGTCCAAAGGCCCATTCCTCTTGGGTGGTTTTGATAAAAAGGGCTGAGCAGGTAGCACTGTGTGCTGCTGCTGCTGCCTCACTGCATCCTGAAACTGCCTGTGAGCTCCACTGCCTTGAGTTTACCAGGAACAGGCTCCAAATGCCCGCACGTGATCGGCCTGCTTAGCCAGCGTGTCATTGTGCCAAGACTGAACATGGCTTTGCATCCTGCCTGCCCCTCTGCAAGGCTTCTGCTGAATCAGGAATCAAGAGCAACGAGGTCAGAGGCTGTGCTATAGACTCCCAACTTCCTGAGAAAAGAGCTGGGGAAACTCCAAAGTCTTTAATGGCTTTGAGACCGCCGACAGCAGCCCCTCCACATGCTTTGGGTACCGTCTGGTCATATTTTGTGAGTAAATACTTAAAGCCTCTTCTAATTCACTAATTGCCTCCTGCCAAAAGCAGAAAGGAACATCTTGGGTCCATCTAGTGGGTAAGTGGTATAATTAACCACAAGAACCTTCTCTTCCAGTATAATGTTTGCATTTGCCACTTTAAGAAAATAAGTGCTCTAGTTTTGCCTCTTCCTTCTGTGTATAAATTTCCAAACTGTGTGGTTTTGAACCTTGTGAATAAGTTTTCTGGCAAGATTTAATGTTAATACACAGTTGTCATAATTATTAACAATCTTTGCCTGGATATCAAAATTAATAGAGGTTATTCATTTTGCATAATCTATCACACCAGTCCAGCCTATCACCCAGCCCTATCCAATCAACTTTAAGAGAACATTCAGGTTACATAGTTAAATACCACTAATATGCTGTTATATATAAATAAATGTAAAGAGAAAGACCTTGTAAAGAGCTCTTTACAACAGTGAAAAATATCGTATGAGTCCTGTCATCTGTTTGACACTTCTAAATAGCTTTCACCGTGGGCAATAATGGGCATGCCTGTTTGAAACTCATATCTTCTGTTAAATTTCTTCAGTGTTGTTCATCTCAAAACATTTGTATTCCATATTTGGAATGTATATTGAGTACTCCATCCACTTGTGGAGCCCCTATTACAAGAGGGATATGGATATGCTGGAACGCATCCAGAGAAGGGCCCCAAGGATGATCAGAAGGCTGGAGCACCTCTCCTATGAGGAGAGACTGAGGGAGTTGGGGCTGTTCAGTTTGGAGAGGAGAATGCTCCAAGGTGACCTTATTGTGACCTTTCAGTATCTTAAGGAGGTCTATAAGAAAGCTGGAGAGGAACTTTTTAGGATGTCAGGTAGTGATAGGACTAGGGGGAATGGAACAAAGCTAGAAATGTGTAGATTGAGGCTGGATGTTAGGAAGAAGTTCTTCACCATGAAGGTGATGAGACCCTGGAATGGGTTGCCCAGGGAGACAGTGGAAGCTCCATCTCTGGAGATGTTTGAGGCCAGACTGGATGAGGCTCTAGACAGCCTGATCTAGTGTGAAGTGTCCCTGCCCATGGCAGGGGGATTGGAACTAAATGATCCTAGTTGTCCTTTCCAAACCTGACTGATGATATGATTCTATGATTCCTGGCAACCTCTTGTACAGTGGAGAGCAATGACTAGTCCTGTTCCATCTTGTGGGTGGAAGCATGGAGATTTTCCCAAAGCCATCTAGGACAACTGGTTGTTATGAAAAATGCCATGAGATATTGCTGCTTTTTCAGAACAGGTGGGGCTTCGCTTCCAGTAATTCAACTTGGATGAAAACTCTATAATTAGTAAGCTGCTTGGAACTCCGTATCTCTACCTAAGATAGTGGTTCTCCTTCAAATAGCAAAGGGAGTTAACAGTTCTCACTACAAGCATACCTTGAAGGTTATGCTAACAGTAGTCAGAATGGGATATTAATCTGCAAACATAGATACTGCACATACAATGGCACCAAGTACATCCATGGCTGCAGTGGGCGGCAGCTCCTTGAGAGGATTCATTGCTCCAGACAAATGATTGTTTTACCCCAAACCACAGACAAAATATGACATTACTGCAACTGCACAATTAACTTGCCACTTCATTAACTGCTACAATGATATCTTCACAAATCAGCCTGAAAAAGGAAGGAAACTTTTCTTTAAATGGCTTTTGACTACTCAATAGGATAGACATGGATAGTGTATTAAGAGCCCACTTATTTGGCATTTTCTGTGCCAGCACTCCGTGTATGAGACTTATATTTGCTTTACATGAGCAACATTTGAAGCTGAAGACAAAGTTGGGAACCTTATAAAAACAGAAACATGTAAAAATGAGCATATGATTTATGACTGTCAACATCTTTAGAGACTCACAGAAATTGTTTTCTCTTGTTAAAAAAAAAAGGAAATGCCATAGGAGTCCAGAATGAAATTTAAATCTGAGGTCCCTAGGACAGTATCTCTTAAAGCCATCTATTTCAAGTCTAGTCATCATAAAACTGTCACTGCAGAACATAGCCTGCAGAGACTCAAGTGGAAAGCCTACAGCATTTCTAGCGCTCAGTATTTCAGACCTGTTTAGTTAACAATGAAGACTTGAATAGGAGAAGTGGTGGTTTAAGAAGATAAGCATAACCTCTCCCCTCTTAAGTAGGATTGGCATTATTCAGTGAACTGCTTTTTTAGATAATTCCCCAGTCTCTGTTGGAAACTGCCACCACTAACAGAGTAATTTTTTAAGGCTGTTTCCCTGATGTCACTTTTCTCCCTGGCATTGCTGAGTTTCTATTATTAATCCATGAGAGCTCTTCCATAGATTGCAATCTTCATGACATAAGTACTTGCCAAAAGAATTAAGCTACAACACATAGTGGTTTTCAGATGAGATTTTAAAGAGAATGGTATAGCAGTTCCTTACCTCTGGTGGTCTGGTGAAGCCTATTAGAATGGATGACAACATCACACCAGTTTATGTAATTAAGTCATATGTAATCATCTGCAATGGTCTTCAGTTCCCTTGAAACACCAGTGGAGTGTAGAATAATATCACACCTTTGCAAGCAGGAGTTTTATTACCATTTAGAAGATGCAGTCATGTAATGGTTTTGCCCAGGAAGGACCTGGCTGGAAACATGAAGTTATTTTGTACTTAAACTGAGCCAATGGTCCCAATACAGAAAGTTACCCTGCCCTGACTGCAACAGCCACAATGGAAAGGAATTAGTTATTGACCTCCATTCTAATCTATGAAGTGGCCAAGTTATTTTGAGGAGTGTGAGGAAAAAAAAGTTGACTGTCAGAAGAGAAAAAAGGTTGAGACTTACATAAGGTCTTCAGAAGTATTGTTCTGGAGGTTATTTTTACTGATCAATTTCTTGAACACAATCTCTGATAACTGGTCCATGGAAAATCCATCTGACTCATCAGTGATGAATTTTTTTGGTTTGCAGATTAATGGGGTGTGTCTGATAGTGGCATGTGGTTATTCAGGGTGTGAACAACCTCTAAGCTCTGTCAAAACAGCTTTTAGGAGTATCCAATCTCTGTTGAAGAAGCAGAAAATAAAAGCAGAACATCTTCATTGATGAAGCACTGAAGAAGGACAAAATAAGGGCATACAGGGAGAAGCAAAATGTTATTACAGTACCTGCATTATATATATCCAGTATTATACTTGACAATGTCATAGAATCATAGAATCAACCAGGTTGGAAGAGACCTCCAAGATCATCCAGTCCAACCTAACACCCAGCCCTAACCAATCAACTAGACCATGGCACTAAGTGCCTCATCCAGGCTTTGCTTGAAGACCCCCAGGGACGGTGCCTCCACCACCTCCCTGGGCAGCCCATTCCAATGCCAATCACTCTCTCTGTGAAGAACTTCTTCCTAATATCCAGCCTATACCTACCCTGGCACAACTTGAGACTGTGTCCCCTTGTTCTATTGTCCATATGATGAATAATATTAAAATAGAATGGTCAGATCTAATGTTTCTCCAGATGTATAATCTTATTACTTGCCAGAAAAAGGACATTTATACTAGAATGAAATTGTTTGTTTTCTCTGTATAGAAAAACAAATAAAAACGCTTAGCTTTCATGTTGGCTGTTGTCGAACTTCTGTTAAGCACAGGCCAAAATACTACCTGCATAGAGAGTTGGGTTTTTTTGTGGTGCGATGTCCTCTCCTCATCCCACAGCACTGGAAGGGTGCTCAGTGCTGGCACAGACTGCCAGACCTGCTCACAAGGTACTGCAAAGGAACAGCTCGGCACAGAGAGCAGACTGACGTGTCGTCATGCCCAAAGAGCGAACTGAAGGGCTAGTAGAAACCTCTCTAAACGCCAATAGTTAGTTACCCGTGACAGGCGTAGGTCATGTTGTGCTTCAGTGCTGCTGCCAGCTCGGCGGTCCCTGGCACCTGCGGGAGCGAGGGATGAGAGGCGAGGGACAGCCGTAAGGAAACTCGTAAGCACGCAGCCAGGGCGCGTCCCGGGCACGCTGCGGAACGAGCAGGGGGGTCCTGGCTGTAGTCACAGCACAACACTTCGCCGCAGGCCGCTTGTTGTAGACTAAGGATCTGCCGCGCCTGCCCCTAGGCTCGCCGCCTGTCTCTCACTACCTGTAGGGCTCTCGCCCCGCGCCCTGGTGGCTGGAATGGGGAAAGACCGAGCCAAAAGCGGTCGCCGGGACGTTTTACTCAGGGAGAGGAAAATTCCAGCCGAGAGGAGCGGCCCTGCCCCCGCTGGCCACTGACAGCCCGCGGCTGGGTCTCCGCACCGGCCGAGCGCCGGGCGGCCGCCGGAGAGAGCCGGGTGTGTGGAGGCGGGCGAAAGGATGAGGGAGGAGCTGGGGCAGAACAGGGAGGCTCTGTTTCTGCGCGGCTGCCGGGACGGGGAGCGTTCCGCGTTTAACTTTCTCGCCGCGAAGTTTTTTCTTTCTGTGTTTTCTTTTTTCCCCTCCGCCCAAGGTGTGGTCCAGCGAGCGGCTGCCCCCGCGCAGACAGCCCAGCAGAGCCCTGACCGTGGCATCCGCCCCGGGAAGGCGCCCCACGGCCGCCCCGTAAAGAGCGGGGAATGCCCGGACTCGGGGGCGAGGCGGCGCTGGGGGTAGCAGAGCGGAGCTGCCTTCTTCAGCCCGCCCCGATCAGGTGAGGCGGGTCCCAGCGGCTGCGCCCGCCCTGCGCTCACTCAGCTGCCGGCATGGATGGCCGCGCTCAGCAGGCGGCCGCCCCACCGTCTTCAGGGTAAGCGTAGTTCGCCGCAGTGATGGGAGGCCTGGGCGCCCCACGGGTCCGGGAGGGCTGTCGGAGCGAAGCTGTTGTGGTGCCAGGTTGTGCGCGGGGCTGGGTGAGGAGAGGTGTGAGGGGGCAGCTCGGGGAAGGAGGGCCGGTACTGAGCGAGCTGCGGCGTTTGGGAGGGCACCAGTAGGGAGGGGCGGCTCTCCGGCGTCAGGGACTGAGTAAGTGTCCCCCAGCCGCGGCTTCGCCGGAGCGGGGCGGAAGCTCCACGGGGCAGTGCCGCTCCGCAGCCGAGCCCGGTGAGAAGGCGGCGGCAGATGAAGCGCGACCGTTAAACGGTCGCCGGCGCGGCGGGAGCAGGCTGGCCGCGCGCCGCCTCCCGCGCCCGGGCGGCATCTCGGCCCTCTGGGTGCCCTGGCCGGAGCCTGCGCCCGGGCGGGACGGGGCCGCCGGCGCCCGCCTCGGTGCTGCCTGGCTGAGCAGCGGCGGGTGCGCGGGC
Organism: Pogoniulus pusillus; assembly: GCF_015220805.1. Classification (NCBI taxonomy): domain Eukaryota; kingdom Metazoa; phylum Chordata; class Aves; order Piciformes; family Lybiidae; genus Pogoniulus; species Pogoniulus pusillus. The sequence goes on from NC_087265.1 coordinate 45,571,350, forward strand.
GGCAGCGCCAGCCCTCGCCGGTTACCTGGGGCATTTCTGCGGGATGGGCCGTGACCTGCCTGCCGGTGTCACCGTCCGGCTGCTGCTGCCGCCGAACTGCAGCGTTTGCAGCTAACCGCTGGCGCGGTACCTGGCGGGGAGCGCTTCGGCAGGGCAGTGTCGGTAGCGCCCCGTTTACCCGTGTGAGCCCCGGTGCGAGCAGCCGTACGCCGGCGTCCAGCTCCCTCGCTGTGAGGTGTGGGGAGCTGGGCGCTTTTCCGTCCTTCGGTAACTCTCAACAGGGGAGAAATAAACAAGCGACATCTGTCGGGAGAAGTCAGGGGGCTCGTTTGTTTGTTTGCAAACGTTGAGCTTCTCCGAAGAAACGCAGCTTTAAAGAATGGATTTTTACATCTAAAGTAAAACTGCCTCCGTGAGAGAGCAGGAGGAGGAAGGAAGACTTGGCCGTTGAGTTGTCAGATGCCCCTGAAGAAGAATTCACTGACTGAAGTGACAAGGCTGTTAGAGCGAGCTGTAAACGGAAGGGACAGAATACACAGTGAGTCTGTTTTTTAACCCCCAGACTTTTCTGAAGCTTCCATAGTACTGCAAAAGTTAGGTGGATTTTGGAGCGAGTGAGCATTAGCTGAGCAGGTGCAGCTGGTGGTAATTTGCGCCAGCAATCAAATCGGTTTGAAGTCTTGGCTCTGGTGGATGAGGAAGACCCAAGGAGGAGGGGAGTCACTTAGGGGCTTGTGGCAATGCCACCTTTGTGTATGGACACTGAGAAATGAAGCTTGCATTGTTAATCAGTGTAGAAGATAGAATCATAGAATCAACCAGGTTGGAAGAGACCTCCAAGATCAGCCAGTCCAACCTATCACCCAGCCCTATCCAGTCAACTAGACCATAGCACTAAGTGCCTCAGCCAGGCTTTGCTTGAAGACCCCCAGGGACAGTGCCTCCACCACCTCCCTGGGCAGCCCATTCCAATGGGAAATCACTCTCTCTGTGAAGAACTTCTTCCTAATATCCAGCCTATACCTACCCTGGCACAACTTGAGACTGTGTCCCCTTGTTCTATTGCTGGTTGCCTGGGAGAAGAGGCCACCCCCCACCTGGCTACAATGCCCCTTCAGGTAGTTGTAGACAGTAATAAGATCACCCCTGAGCCTCCTCTTCTCCAGGCTAAACAGGCCCAGTTCCCTCAACCTCTCCTCATAGGATTTGTGCTCCAGGCCCCTCACCAGCTTTGTTGCCCTTCTCTGGACATGTTCCAGCACCTCAACATCTCTCTTGAATTGAGGAGCCCAGAACTGGACACAGCACTCAAGGTGTGGCCTGACCAGTGCTGAGTACAGGGGAAGAATAACCTCCCTTGTCCTACTGGCCACACTGTTCCTGATGCAGGCCAGGATGCCATTGGCTCTCTTGGCCACCTGGGCACACTGCTGGCTCATCTTCAGCTTGCTATCTATCAGTACCCCCAGGTCCCTTTCCTCCTGGCTGCTTTCAGCCACTCAGTCCCCAGCCTATAGCGCTGCTTTGGGTTGTTGTGGCCAAAGTGCAGAACCCTGCAGTTGGCCTTGTTAAATCTCATCCCATTGGCCTCTGCCCACCCATCCAGCCTGTCCAGGTCCCTCTGCAGGGCTCTCCTACCTTCCAACAGATCAACACCTGCTCCTAGCTTGGTGTCATCTGCAAACTTACTGATGCTGGACTCAATGCCCTCATCCAGGTCATCAATAAAGATACGTAATTATGTTACAGATAATTAGTACGTGGTCTGGTCGATGCGCTAAGGCTGGGGGATAGGTTGGACTGGATGATCTTGAAGGTCTCTTCCAACCTGCTTGATTCTATGAATCTACATTTTTAAGGCTTTGGTTATGTAACTGCAGTTGAAAGGACTGAGGGCAGGATGACAGGGGATGGTACCAAGTTAGGTGGTGACTAAAACAGTATGTCTTGAAGGTCCTCGATTTTAACTGGGGGCAAGAACATGAAAACAAGCAAAAAAAAAAGGCACAATTAACACTTTGGTGGTTTTAACAGTTTCTGTAGGCCTGTTGCCTGCTGTAAAGGTTTTAGTTATACTCAGTTTTGGCTGCTGCTTGACTTAGGTAAGTCAGGAAAAGTAGTCTGTTTATTTAATGTGACTGAAAGCATCTGTCAGCGTTTACATCTCAGTTTTGGAAAACATAAAGCTAACAGCAGTGCTCATTTGCCTTAGCCCTGCAGATGTATTTTCAGGCCTTTTATCAGATGTTCACATAAAATTTGGTACTTAGGAAATCAGTTTACCATTCTGTTCTTGTTACAACAAGTTCTGTATTGGCAGTCTTAATTCTTTACTGAAGGTGTTCTCATTTGCTCATCCAAATGCTGGACTTGGAGGAAAAAAATGATCTGGATATACCATCCAAAATGGTAACTCTCAGCTTACTGGAAATGATCTACAGATTGTTTTTGAATAGTAGCCAGTGCTGCAGTTCTCTGTTTGACTCCAGAGAATCATAGAATCAACCAGGTTGGAAGAGACCTCCAAGATCAGCCAGTCCAACCTATCCCCCAGCCCTGTCCAATTGTGCAGCCTAATAAGAATTTGAGTGCAAATACCAATTTTGTTTAAGTGTATTACCAAATTATAGAATCACAGAATCAACCAGGTTGGAAGAGAACTCCAAGATGATGTGATACTGCATTATATTTCTTCTTAGCTTGTCTAACCTGGTGGAGAAAGTTGTTAATTTGTAGCTGAAAACTGTTAGCAAGGAAATCATAGATTCAAGCAGGTTGGAAGAGACCTCTAAAATCATCCAGTCCAACCTAGCACCCAGCCCTAGCCAGTCATAGAATCATAGAATCAACCAGGTTGGAAGAGACTTCCAAGTTCATACAGTCCAAATGTGTTCTTAAATCACTGTTTCAAGTTACACAGTGTAATTGCTGAAAACTTCACAGCTGAGTCTTGTTTATGCTAACTGCTAGGAAGGCTGGAGGCATTAAAACTATGTTGTAACTTAATCATTGATGTCTTTTTAATATATAGAATTTTCACATCTGTTCCATTGGGACAGGCTTTAGGAAAGGATCGTGTAATTGTATCCTAGATGACAATAGTTTGGGTTTGGTTGTTTGGAGGGTTTTTTTTTTGCATCCAGGATTATCCTTTCCTATTGAAAAAAATCAAACTGATTGTAGTTAAAAATGTTTGTTTCAATTTTGGGAGGAAAAAAAATATGCCAGTGTTATTCTTACTGTCCAATCAAGGTAAGTTAGTAAAGATTCAAACCAACACTGTCTCTGTTGGCTTTTTAAAGTATAAATATGATGAATAGAAGGTGTGCCCACTAACTGGCTGGAATTTTTTGGAGTATGGTGAATAGTAGGTGTGCCCAGTAACTGGCTGGACAGAATGTCGTTTCTTCTCATAGCAGAAAAAACTTGGCTGGACTGACTTTTGAGGCATTTTGTAGCTCATCTGTTTTGCCTTCAATGTGAGCAGCACTCAGGACAGTGTGCTTCTGCCAGGCCAGTTGCCACAGTCTGCTCTGGTTCATCACAGAGCTGGACTGGCTTGCATTGGCAGTGTTATGGGATGGTAGGGAGAAAAATAACATAGCAGTGGTTGGTATCCTGCTTCTTAAATTTTCCTGCTGTTACTAGATGCTAATCTTTTGCTGTGAGGTAGATAAACTTTTACATTATCAGGTAGATTTCACTGGTTGGCATAGGGCTTTTACCATGAAGGTATCCTGCTTCTTAAACAGTTTTGCTGCTGTTATTAGATACCAGTCCTGTGCTGTGAGGTAAATAAATTTATATATTACCAGGTAGATTTCACTGGTTGGCATAGGGCTTTTACCATGAAGGTTACCTGTTGCTTAAACACAGTTTCCCTTCTGTTCCTGATGCTAATCCTGTGGTGTGAGGTAGATAAACTTTTGCATTACCAGGTAGATTTCACTGGTTGGCAGTGTGCTTTTACCATGAAGGTTACCTGCTGCTTAAACACAGTTTCCCTTCTGTTGCTAGATGCTAATCCTGTGCTGTGAAGTGGATGAACTTTTACATTATCAGGTAGATTTCACTGGTTGAGATGGGCTTTTACCATGAAGGTATCCTGCTTCTTAAACACAGTTTTCCTGCTGTTACCAGGTACCAATCCTGTGCTCTGAGGTAGATGAACTTATACATTATCAAGTAGATTTCCTGGTTGACATGGACTTTTACCATGAAGGGAAAAGGTATTGCAAGTTAATGTGCTGTTCAAATACTGGAAGAAATGTGGCTTTTGCTAAACAGAAGATTTCCTCTGAAGTCTTAGAATGCCCATTGAAGTCCACCTTCCATGCTAACCAGTTTCTGTTAATTTTGCATTATTTTGTTTGTTCCCTTTTAATCATACTTAAATCTGTGTGTTTATTGACAGAATAGCAGTCTCTGCTGTGCTTTGCCTGAGAAAAAGCCCTGTGTTTTGTCATTTTGTGTGTCTAATGAAAACAGGCTTAAGAGATACAGCTGCTCTCCAGGGGCTAAAGAGAGAGATGATTGTGGGGAGCAGAGCCAAACTGAGCTTTGTTTAGGTTACTGCCAGAAACACTCCTTACATGTGTATTCATGCTCTCCTTTCCTGCTTTCTTAGCCTGGTGAATGTATTTTGAAGGTTTATTAAGAGCAGGTGATAATACTTGTTCTCATGGTTAGGGCTGTCTCAGGAAGTGAGATGGTTCTGAAAAGAACAAGAGAATTTATCTTTCCTCTTGTGTGTGTATCTGTTGAGGTTTTATCAAATCATTGAAATTAGATTATGGATCTCTGGAGACATCATCTGTGGCTCGCTGTTGAGAAGTGTCTGGCATCAAGCATTAAATGCTGATTTGGGCTCTCTTACTCTGTTTCATGTTGTTGGCTGAGTTGGTTCAAAATGTAGCCACAGGTTTGTTGAAGTATAAATTAAAGTTCTCTCTGTTGTGGAGTATGGGAAGGGCAGAAAGTATAGCAATAGCTTGAAACCAAGCATTCTGTTGCCAAGCCACAGTATCAGGCTGGCATGGGAGTGAGGGGGAGCATGTCTGAATTTGCTCAGTTTGGTGAAATTTAGGTCAGGGCCAAAACTGCATTTTTATCTTGCAATGAATTAGCTGTTGTTGTTGCTCTGTACACTGTATGAATAAATGTGTGTATGTAATAACAAATGCAAGATCTTTTGTGCTTGCACTACTAAATGGTAACTCTGTCTAGGATCAGAAGTTACGCTGGCATGGATCCAACAAGTGGTCCAGCCTTAGATGTGCTTTATCTCTTAGACTCAAGACTTCATGATAAGTAGCTTATTTTTTTTATCACCCCTATGACTGATGAAGATCAACTAATTGAGCCATGACAGAAAATCTGTGACCAGAGAGTTTGTTGAATGTTTGAAACAGGGAGTTATCTGCTTTATGGGTGGGTGCCTGTCAGGAGCCACTTGAGTACTAATCATTCCAAGGAGTAATTTGCCAGCTGAGTTCTGAACATACATGTAATACTTCTTGAAGCAATTATCTTGTTCTTTTTAATTTATCTGCCTTAACCTAGGTAGGCAGTATCAAATAGTTCCATGATGTGGCGTTGCTGTCAACTGAATGTTGTATTCAAAAGCTGGTTTGATTGTACAGACTTTAAGTTTGAAATCATAGCTGGGCACTTACAAAGTAGTCAGTGGTAATGTTCACTGTTGGAGTGTGTTGCTGTAGGAATGAGCTCAAGGAAACGCTGGGGTGTTGAGGAATGTGGATATTAGGGTGAAAAAATATGTGGGAGGATAAAATGGAAATAGAGAAATCAACTGAGTTATTCCAAAGCTTTGCCCAAGTGTGATGGTGTCCTGTGAAAAGTGAAAGTGAGAGCCAATCTATCTCAGGATAGATTATTTCTGTTGTTACTGGGCTTTTGGGGTGAACTTTAAAGGAGATTATGGTGTTTATTGTAAACATGAAGAACACTGTTTATGTTCAGCAAGCACAACTGTGTTGCGTGGAAGAAAAGAGCCCATTACAGAGCACCAAAAGCTTTGATTCCAGAGGAAACTGAACATATTGACAGAATTCTTGTCTTTTGACAGATGAATTAACTCAAGGACTGTTTTAAAGTCACAAATAAAAGATTTCTCCTGTAATTTGGCAATATCTAAGTAGGTCTCCCTTCATGAAGGCCAATCATTCTGACTTTCTTAACTGTATATTGAAGGAATGTTTCTAAGCATACAGGTTTTACTTGCTTGACTGCTTCTATTTCTACTTGACACTGTTGTAGGTGTGCTGGGGAGCAGCAGATGCCAAATTATCCAGCCAGTCATTAGAGTTTTAACAATGTTAGCCTGCTCAACTATTTATTTATTTTTTAATTAATAAGTCAGTAAGATGAGTTGCTCTGTTAATATTGTGGATACAAGGACTGCTGAGTGTTCTCTTTTATGGCAGCTTGCAAGTTAAAACAGATCCGATTGTGTGCTTTCTTTTCTGTTCACCTGGCTCTGGCTTTCATCCCAGCAGCTGACCTGCTACTCTCTGACTGAAGTTCACGTAGCTGCCTGCCGTTTGAGAAAGACTTGCTCTAGATTTTAAGTATTTGCTTTCACTGTGTGCTGCTCTAAAACTCAGAAAGTTGATGTCAGGGCATTAATGGATGACAAGAAGCCAAGAAATTGGCTCCTAGACTCCTGTAGAGTTCTGTGGCCATTAGCACAATAAAAAGGGAACTGACTGTGCAGCATGTGACAATGAAGAATTCAAGGGGGAAAATCACTCCTGCTGTTTTCAGTTGCAGTAGCAATTGAAAACTTGAGATTTCACTTGGTTTTTGTCCTAAAGTAAGGTCCTACAATTAAAAATGCAACTCTTTATATGAATATAAAACATTTACTCAGTTGCAGTAGATGTAGTCTACCTTAGAAATCTGCATTGGTGATGGAATAGCAAATGGAAGGACAATTTTTCATAGCTGAAGAAACATATTTTTTTTATGCACCATAAGTGGAATGCCTTGGGACTCTTTACAGGTCTGAGAGTTCCTAGATTTGCTTTTTGTTTGTCAGAAGGTTATCTGGTTCAGAAGGGACATGTGCATTTCTGTGCATCTTATGGTGGTTGTGAATTATCAAAGTGCTGTAGGTGGTTGAAAGATGGAGCCTTAATCTATCCTTCAGGAGTCTCTCTGGAGAGGTTGCATATTTGTTGACTGTGTTACAAGAGTAGGGTTGTCAGGATTGCTATTTTCAGTTAAAGAAAATAGAATCATTAAATATTTTTAGCTAGGCATAACCTTTCTTCTGTCAGGAAGCATTGGTTTGCTTGTAAGCTTTAGTTCTGTAGAGGTTTTCATCGAAGAAGTAGCTTCTGAGCTGTGCTTTCTTATTTTAAAACTTCTGCACATGTACTAGATTTTTATTTTGGAAAACAGAGCTACTTGATTTGGAAAATGTGGATCAGTCTTATTTAAAAGCAGACAAACTCTTCTTCCTCCTTAAACAATGCAAACAGTTGCTGTATGCTAAACAAGAGACCATGTGAGCTTGAAGTTTTCTCAGATACCAAACAACTGCACAGTTTTTCTTCTTTGCTCTATGTTCCCCCTCCCCCAAATGACACTGTGTTAATTAAAAAAAGCTACCCCACTCTGTCTCAAAATCACAGCATTAGAAAGGTATTTTTCTTTAAATCAAGCCCCATTTCAATTTAACATTCCTCAGTATGAGGGGTGACCTTATTGCTATCTACAGCTACCTGAAGGGAGGCTGTAGCCAGGTGGGGTTGGTCTCTTCTGCCAGGCAAGCAGCAACAGAACAAGGGGACACAGTCTCAAGTTGTGGCAGGGGAGGTCTAGGCTGGATGTTAGGAGGAAGTTGTTGGCAGAGAGAGTGATTGGCATTGGAATGGGCTGCCCAGGGAGGTGGTGGAGTCACTGTCCCTGGAGGTGTTGAAGAAATGCCTGGATGAGGCACTTAGTGCCATGGTCCAGTTGGCTAGGTCTGGCTGCTAGGTTGGCCTTGCTGATCTTGGAGGTCTCTTCCAACCTGGTTGATTCTGTGGTATCTTCAGATGCATTTTTTCCCATAGATTAAGTCTCTGTACATGTTTTTTAAAGCAGGTAACTTGAAAATGTTTTGCTATGGGAAAGGTGTAACTATCATAGAATCAACCAGGTTGGAAGAGACCTCCAAGATCATCCAGTCCAACCCATCACCCAGCCCTATCCAGTCAACTAGACCATGGCACTAAGTGCATCATGCAGGCTTTTCTTGAATACCTCCAGGGATGGTGCCTCCACCACCTCCCTGGGCAGCCCATTCCAATGCCAATCACTCTCTCTGTGAAGAACTTCCTCCTAATATCCAGCCTAGACCTACCCCGGCACAACTTGAGACTGTGTCCCCTTGTTCTGTAAAACAACTCTAATCCTAACATACTAACAAAGATGCCTGAAGGAACATCTATTACTATTATTTTTGCAAAATGAAGTGTTCTTTTAATATGTTGCATCCAGTTTGGCCTTCCAACCCCCTCCCCTCCAGTTTGGTGGGCTGAAAGCTTTGCTGGTGTGTTAAGAATGTTCATGGGTGCGGGAGACCACCAGTAGGGTGCTAGTGGTAGATCTGGTGCTGTTGTCTAGTTATCTTTTTATGTGGAGATATCAGAAGTGCAGTAGGGCAGAATACAGTGCATCACATTTGTTTTTTGTTGTTTCTGTTTTAACCTGATGTTTAAGTATCATTGTATTGCTTATGACTTTATGAAACCTAGTAGAGTTCTTTGTTGTTAAACTAGCCTGCCAAAACAACTGGACTTAATTCTGCAGGTATAAGATAATCACTGAGGTATGTATGGTTTGTGTGACAGCAATACTGAAAGCAGTTTTGCCTTGGGATGAACATTGTTTTGTTTCTGGATGTAGGAAAAGATAGTAGGAGAGTCAAAATGTCTGTTAGTAACAAAGTTTAGAAAACAAGTGTTTACAACTCATAGCACTGGGTTGTAACTGCTCCAGGCAAAAATGAAGTCTGTTTTCCTTCACTAGTAGCTGAGGATTTAAGTCTTTTGTTTGTTTCATTAAAAATGCATGTTGTGCAGAATTAAATATGAAACTATTACGTCTTGGAGAGCATAGAAACCATTTGGGTGGATGGATGATATTTTTAGTCCTTTAATTTGCAGGACAAACAAAGTGTGTGTCAGGTAGTGACTAATTGTGTGTTAAGGAGAATTGCCAGAAGTGGAATTTCTGATGATTTTCAGGAGCTTGTGTAAAACCAGAAATTCAAGCCATGACTGAAATCAGGCCTTTGACAATTCTTTCTTTGTGTTTAATTCAGAAACTTCTAATTCCTCAGAAAATCAAGTATTCCTGTTGTTGAAACTTGCCTCTATGCTCTCAGGCTTTTATTTCTTAAGAGTTAATCATTTCTCCATCTAGTCATAGAATGGTAGAATGCTATGGGTTGGAAGGGAGCTCTAGAGATCATTGAGTCCAACCCCTCTGTAAAGCAGGACCACTTAGGGCAGATCACACAGGAATGTGTCCAGGCAGGTTCTGAAGTTCTCTAGAGGAGACTCCACAACCTCTCTGGGCAGCTTGTTCCTGTGCTCCATCACCCTCTCAGTAAAAAAGCATTTTCTCACGTTGAGATGGAATTTCCTGTGATTGAGTTTATGTCCATTGCCCCTTGTCTAATCACTGAAAAGAGACTGGCTTCATCTTCCTGACAGACACCCTTCAGATATTTGTGGACATTGATAAGGTTTCTTCTCTGCCCTCTCTTCTCCAGCCCAGGTCTTTCAGTCTTTCCCTTCCAATCATCTTCATAGCCCTCTGCTGAACTCTTTCCTATAGCTACGTGTCCCTCTTGAACCAAGGAGCCCAGAACTGGACGCAGTATTCCAGGTGTGGTTTAACCAGGACTGAAGAAGTGGAGAACCTCCCTCAGTCTGCTGAACACACTCTTAATGCACCCAAGCATACTATAGGCCTTCTTGACCACCAGGGCACATTGGTGTCTCATGGATAACTTGGTTGCCTCAGGCTGCACAAGGAAAGCCTATGAAGCCTCCAGACATAAGCTTTTCTGTATCTTCTGCTGTTCTCTGATTTCCCAGTTCCTGACTTGCTGTTTTGATCCTTGTATTTACATGGACATGGAGACTGTTTTCACTGTGGTATTTAAGGAGGTAAGGGCTTCTCAGCCCTTTCTTACAGCACTTTAAAGGGGGGGGTCATTGCCTGGCTTTGCAGTTGCTGTTCTCATTTGCTCACTTATCTACGATTGGGTAATGCCTTAGACATAGCAGGGCTTGGAGCTGAGATGTTAAGGCAGTAGTGATAGCTAGAGATAAGAAACAGGCTTTACTTTATTATTTGTCTCCTTTTAACTAACTCAAAGTTACCTTGTGACATTTTGAGGGCCAGCAGCTGTAATTCTCTCAATGTATTTTATACTGACCTTCCTCAGAACTACTGTATTTAATTTGATGTCTCCACAGCAGGTTATCAGGGCATTTGTAGCAGAAATTGACTGATAGAACTGGGTTAGATGTGTTGATAATACTTCAGCTTCTTAATGCCTGTCTCTTGTTTCTTGCTGGGTGGATGAGTTTTTAGGGAGCTGGGCGAAGGATCTGTTTTTCCTTCTGAGTGGTACATGTGGGGATCAGAGGATCCTGAAATCAAGGTAACTGTTGGCCTTTGTTTTGATTGTTCTGCAGCACAGGATGCATATTAACCCCACTCCCTGTAGATACCACGGAGAGAGTCTCAACACTCCAGGCAATGCTTGTCCACTTCTGTAGAAAAGCAGGATGAGAATCTCAAAGGTATAGAAAACCAAAGCATTTTATAAGTAGTCCTTCAGAGCTGATTGTCAGTAGCTAGTGGGATAGGAGAGAATATGAAGCAGCTCATCTTGGAAAAGCCTCTGACATCATTGTCTGAACCCTTGGAATCTCTATCTCATTTCTAAGCACCTTTCTTTTACTGTTCTCATATACCTATTCTGCAAACCTCTTGCAAACTTTGCAGTTATTCCTCCCAAAATACACTTCTGTAATGCTTCTTCATCCATAAATCTCAAATGAATAAAGGATAAGGAGGGAAACACAATGAATTGTAAATGTTAAATCAAACCTGGAAAATATATGGTGTTTTGGTTTAGAAAAAAAATGAGGTTTGATGTTGTAGTTTTAAAATTACTCAGACAAATCATCTGTCATCTTATTTTTTTCTTCATGATACTGCTGATAGATTTCTGAGTTTTTGGTGGCTTTTTTTCCCTCCTGCTTCTACTTTCCTGAGTTTTGTAGTGCCAGTGAATAAATCACAGACTTTCTTGGATTGGAAAAGACCTTCAAGCTCATCCAGTCCAATCATTAGTTTCACAGTGACAAGTCCTTGACTAAACCAGATCCCTCAGCACAACACTGAATCACTATGGTTGGAAAGGACCACCAGGATCAGCCAGTCCAGCCTTCATCCCAGCATCCTTAATTGCTAGACCATAGCCTGAAGTGCCACATCCACTCTTTCCTTAAACACCTCCAGGGATGGTGACTCCACCACCTCCCTGGGCAGCCTGTTCCAGTGCCTGACCACCTGCTCAGGAAAGAACTTCCTCCCAACATCCAACCTGAACCTCCCCTGAAGCAACTTGAGGCCATTTCCTCTTGTCCTATCATTAGCAATTTGGGAGGAGAAACCAGCTCCAGCCTCACTACAACCTCCTTTTAAGTAGTTGTAGAGGGCAGTAAGGTCCCCTCTCAGCCTCCTCTTCTCCAGACTAATCCTGCCAGTTAACAGCTTTGCAGGGTTTATTTCTTATCATGACTGCTTGCCAGCACTTACTCCTGAACAGGTTTATATGGTAGAATTAACAGTGTTTGGAAATAATGGTGCATAACATAAATGCTGCTATTTCTTCCTAGTATTTTCATCCAGTACTTTAAGCATAAGTACAGATGGAGATTTTGAAATCACTTCTTATTTTGACTGAGTGGTCTCATAGAAAGATCTTTATGGTGTCAGTCAAAGCACTGCACCTCTGCAGAAAAAAGAAATCTCCTGCATGTGTCTCCACTAAAAAGGAACTGGATTTTCCTCCACATTTCCTTGATAAAATCTGTCTATACTCTTGACAAGCTGTGGTGGTTTGGGAGTTACCTGCCCCTCCCCACTTTGGACAATCACCCAGACTAGACTCAGTGGCTCTGGAAATTGAATGAAGCTTTGTATTTACAGCTTAGCACAATACACAAGCAGATATTTGCAATCTGTACAGCTATAGACAGAAATATACAAGTTAAAAAGTAATATAGAAACACAACAGCCCTCCCAGAAACCAGAGTCCCCAGGAGGGGCTCACAGCTGCCCTTCCACCTTTATCCCACCCCTCTCCCTTATCCCAGATCTTTCCTTATGTTCAAGGAAGTTTTGAGGGTCAGCCAGGGGGATTAGGAAGCAGGTGAATTAGTCACACAGATGACAGGTTAGGTTAGAGAGCGAGAGAGAAGTTCAGCCCAAAGCCCAGCCAGTGACTGCCTTATCTATGTTTGTGTTCTTGTTCTAATCCATCTCAGCAAGCCTGTGAGTGCAGCAGACATCACCATTGTGTTCTTCTCACCAAAACATTCTAGCTGGCTTCAGACTAGCACACAAGCTGATGTTGCCTCTTCCTAACACAGAGATATGCAGTAGGAAATCAAGTGTCCAGTGAACTTTTTGATGTTGTAAACAAATGTTTGTGAGAGCTTCTGGAAGAACTTTAGCATCTTAAGGTAAAAATACCCTTGAAAAATCTTACCCTCAATAGAGAAGTGTGCAGTTCATTTGTCAACAACATAGTCTCAGAAAGGAAAATGTTTTAAAGTTCTATTACATGTAACCAAAAGCTCCAAGATGAGAAGTAATGATTTTAAATGACATTTTAACTTTCATCTTAAAATAAACCTAATGAGATGTGGAAAACTCAATCTACAGTAATTGGCCTTTCCCACATCCTGTCACATCACTTTTCACAACCTCAGTCATACACTGAGAGTAAGTATTTGCTTGGATCTCTTTGTGGTATCATGTGAAGAAATGCTCAAGGTGGTAGAAAGATCTGCAGTCTGTTTGTAAAAGAGCACATGATGCTTCATCAAAGATAGGAAGGGATAGCTGCAGTGTGGCCAGTAGGACAAGGGAGGTTATTCTGCCCCTGGACTCAGCACTGCTCAGGCCACACCTTGAGTGCTGTGTCCAGTTCTGGGCTCCTCAATTCAAGAGAGATGTTGAGGTGCTGGAAGATGTTTGGAGAAGGGCAGCAAGGCTGGGGAGGGGCCTGGAGCACAGCCCTGAGAGGAGAGGCTGAGGGAGCTGGGGGTGTGCAGCCTGGAGGAGACTCAGGGGTGACCTCATTGCTGTCTACAACTCCCTGAAGGGAGGCTGTAGCCAGGTGAGGTTGGTCTCTTCTCCCAGACAACCAGCAACAGAAGAAGGGGACCCAGTCTCAAGTTGTGCTGAGGGAAGTTTAGGCTGGATGTTAGGAGGAAGTTGTTGGCAGAGAGAGTGATTGGCATTGGAATGGGCTGCCCAGGGAGGTGGTGGAGTCTCCATCCCTGGAGATGTTCAAGAGAAGACTGAATGAGGCACTCAGTGCCTTGGTTGATTGGCCAGAGCTGGGTGCTAGGTTGGACTGGCTGAGCTTGGAGGTCTCTTCCAACTTGGTTGATTTTGTGGTTCTATGATATGTGGTGTAGTGTTTGTTGAAACTGAAAATGTAAAAAAAATCAGTCATTAAACTCAATCTCTTAAAAACTTCTGGCAGTAAAATGAAATCCTCAGAAAATGTGAATCACATCCTGAGACTGACCCAGCCACATCAATATTATGCACCATCCTGTTTATCTGTGACTTTGCTTAGCAAATATTTTCAGTTAAATATAAAGTGGCAGTCAGGAAGAAAAATGGTTTGGTGACTCCTTGTGAGAAAGACCATTGAGAGACTTGATGCTGGCTATGGAGAATCACTCCTTTCTGGGGTGGTTTGGTGTGGATTTTGATGTGTTTGGGGTTGGTTTTGATTTGGTTTTTTTTGGTGCTTGTTTATTTTGTTGTTGTTTTGGGTTTCTTTTTTCACAGAGATAAATGGGTTGCATACCTCTCTTTCACTTGTGTACAGTTAGGTGGAAGGAAGCTTCATTGTGTTGTTCTGAACTAAGGAGGTTTGCTGCTGCAGTATGTTTGTTGTGTCCTTAAGTCCCTGATAAGTTGGTTGTAATCACAGAAGTCTGAGGTAATTCCTTTCCTCATTTCAACTTTAGACAAAGCTTTTGTTGCTTTAGGCCCTCTTCCCTTGCCTGTATCCACCTTAGGATGTTCTTTTGCTTTAAGAATGTTTTTGAAGGGCCAGCTTTGAATTTCTGGATCCAGAGAGATCCTTTCTGTTTTAAGGTACTATGCTGGTGACTTTATATCCATGTAAAAAACCAACCCACAAATTTTAGTCATGATTTTGTGCATCAGAAGAACAGCTGGATGGCCATTAGCCAGAACTTGAAACTCTTCTCTGATAGAAACCTGGAGTCACTTTGAATTTCTGGATCCAAAGAGATCCTTTCTGTTTTAAGGTACTATGCTGGTGACTTTATATCCATGTGAAAAACCAACCCACAAATTTTAGTCATGATTTTATGCATCAGAAGAACAGCTGGATGGCCATTAGCTAGAGCTTGAAACTCTTCTCTGATAGAAACCTGGAGTCACTTTGAATTTCTGGATCCAAAGAGATCCTTTCTGTTTTAAGGTACTATGCTGGTGACTTTATATCCATGTAAAAAACCAACCCACAAATTTTAGTCATGATTTTGTGCATCAGAAGAACAGCTGGATGGCCATTAGCTAGAGCTTGAAACTCTTCTCTGATAGAAACCTGGAGTCACTTTGAATTTCTGGATCCAAAGAGATCCTTTCTGTTTTAAGGTACTATGCTGGTGACTTTATATCCATGTGAAAAACCAACCCACAAATTTTAGTCATGATTTTATGCATCAGAAGAACAGCTGGATGGCCATTAGCTAGAGCTTGAAACTCTTCTCTGATAGAAACCTGGAGTCTGCTCTGTGGATTTCCTCCTCTGGGTGGTAATCAAAACTGAGTCCTAACTGGGAGGGTGAAGATGTGGCACTTGGGAGAGATCAGTGAGTTTTAGGTTACTGAAACTTAGAGTTTTGCTTGATAGAACAGGGGTGAGCTTTCACAATCTTGCAGAGTTTGTAGCTGAATTTGATCTCTGTCCTGTGTCTCATTCTGCTTCTGTCATCTATGTTGATGTCTGCCTGTGAATTTTTTTTCTCCAGGTAGATTGACTGCTCAATAACTTTAGGTTTATAGCGATGTTGTATGAAGCACTGATCTACTGCAGTTAAATTTGGGGAAATTGGGACAAAATTTGGGGCAATTTTAGTAAGTGAACTATCTGCACCTTGTCCGTGACCTACCTCCTACCACTAAGAACAGGAGTAGAACCTGTGGTGATGCTCAGATCTGCACATCTTCTCACTGAAGCTTCTCTTGCTGTACCTGCATTGGTGGTAATTTTGTGTTTCTCACCCCCACCATCTACCCCACCCTAGATCTTTATGGCCAGGAGAGACAAATGGAAGGTTATTTAGTGCTCTTGAGTAAGAAGCATTAGTTTCTATTTAATAAGCCTGTTGCATATTGGCTTAGTAATTGCTGTTCTGCTTTCACTGACATCTTTGTGGGTGCCATGGACAGTGGCAGAGTGCAGCCTCAGAAAGTTTGCTGCTGACGCCAAGCTGTGTGGTGCATCAGGCAGGCTGGAGGGCAGAGATGCCGCTCAGAGGAACCTGGACAGACTGGAGAGGTGGGCACAAGCCAACCTCAGGAGATGCAACAAGATCAAGTGCAAGATCCTGCATCTGGGTCAAGGCAATGCCAAGCACAAATCCAGGCTGGGCAGGGACTGGCTGGAGAGCAGCCCTGAGGAGAGGGACTTGGGGGTGCTGGTGGAGGAGAGGGTCAACATGAGCCAGCAGTGTGCACTTGCAGCCCAGAAAGCCAACGAGAGCCTAGGCTGCAGCAGAAGAAGTGTGGCCAGCAGGTGGATGGAGGTGATTCTCTCTCTCTGCTGTGCTCTGGTGAGACTCCAGCTGGAGCACCTCTGCTGTGAGGACAGACTGAAAGAGTTGGGGCTGTTCAGTCTGGAGAAGAGGAGGCTCCCAGGTGACCTTCTTGTGGTCTTCCACTATCTGAAGGGGGCCTACAAAAAAGCTGGGGAGGGACTTTTTAGCCTTTCAGTTAGTGACAGGACTGGGGGGAATGGAGCAAAGCTGGAGGTGGGGAGCTGGAGACTGGACATGTGGAGAAAGTTGTTGAGCATGAGAGTGGTGAGAGCCTTGAATGGGTTGCCCAGGGAGGTGGTTGAGGCCTCATGGCTGGAGGTGTTTCAGGCCAGGCTGGATGAGGCTGTGTGCAGCCTGCTCTAGTGTAGGGTGTCCCTGCCCATGGCAGGAGGGTTGGAACTAGAAGATCTTTGTGGTCCCTTCCAGCCCTGACTGCTTCTATGATTCTATGACATTTGGCTGGCATGCTGCTTGCCCCTTGCTTGAAAGCACATCAGTAAAAAAAAAGTGAATTCCTCATTTATAAAATTGTTAGTGGTTTAATGCATCCAACAAGCAATAATTCCTTCTGAAACTCTTTTGAACTAATGTGGTGGTTAACAGTTAAAGACTCTTGGCCTTTCTATTTCTAGAGCATGACAGCATGCGAGTGGCATGTTCCCGAATCCCTGCTTGGTTGTAGAGTATGAGCATGTAAAGAGTTCAGAATGCTGTCAGGCTGGTTACTTTCATGGTTAGAGGAATGTGGCAAATAGAGGATTTCTGACAGGAGCCTGGTTGTTGTGATAGCAGAGGATACAGAATTACTAAACACTTCATGTGAGGTGTCCAATAAAGCGTTTTGTATGGATGCATTTTAGGCACGTTACGGAGGTTCCGCGACATTCAGGGAGGACTGAATCCAGGGGAAGCTTACAGAGATGATTTCAGATCTCAGGAATTTGTGAGTGTTTTAAGGGCTTTCTGAGATTTTTCAGCTTAGATCATTTGAGCAGTGTTTCTAGCCTTACCTCTGAAAGCTGCTGTGAAGAACACCTTCTTTATCTGAATTTTTGGTAAACAGACACCAAAGACTTCCTGGGTGGGAGAAATGTGTTACTTTTGGTATCAATTGTGAACTTAAGTCACATTCTTTCAAGCAGGTAACATACTCTGTACATCATGCAGTTTCCATATTAGATTTTCACAGTATCACCAAGGTTGGAAGAGACCTCATAGATCATCAAGTCCAGCCCTTTACCACAGAGCTCAAGGCTAGACCATGGCACCAAGAGCCACGTCCAGTCCTGCCTTGAACAGCTCCAGGGACGGCGACTCCACCACCTCCCCAGGCAGCCCATTCCAGTGTCCAGTGACTCTCTCAGGGAAGAACTTTCTCCTCACCTCAAGCCTAAATTTCCCCTGGTGTAGCTTGAGGCTGTGTCCTCTCATTCTGGTGGTGGCCACCTGAGAGAAGAGAGCAACCTCCTCCTGGCCACAACCACCCCTCAGGTAGTTGTAGACAGCAATAAGGTCTCCCCTTTTCAGAAGGAAGGAACCAGGCAGATAAAATGCTGCTAATTGAATGGTCTTGCTTCCCATAATAAGAAGGAGCTCAGTTATGTGAGCTCTGTTAAACAAAGCCCATAGACAAACTGCCCAGCTGCACTTCAAGATGAAAACAGGATGTTGATGGTACTGCTGGAGGACTAGTGTATAAATCAAAGGATATGCTATTATTGCTGTGTAAGGAAGCTGTACTCCCTTAAAGGAGTCTTGTGTATAAAAGAATGGTAATTGCCATGCTTATCAAGGACCAGCAGTTCTCCCTTTCCACTTATGACCTGCTGAATCTACCTTTAGTTCATGACTTAAAATAAAACATTGCCCTAATTTAATGCCCTAGTCAACAATGCAAGCAGAATGTGGTTATTTTTATCTCTTAGGGTTCATTAGATCATACAGATAGAAAACTCCTTTCCTATAGTCAAGCCAAGGGTGGTTTCTCAAGGGTAATGTGGATTGTTTCCCTAATGCCTGTTAAGCCCTACCAGTTCTAGTGGTGTCTTCTTAGTCACTTCATCTGACTTTTTTTTTGTTTATTTGTTGGGTTTTTTTTGTTGGTTATTTGTTAGTTTTTTCTTTTTTTTTTCTGTGTGTGCTTTTTTCTTGATTTGTTTGGTTGCTCTTTGAGTTAATTTATAGCCCATTAGATTGGCAAATGTTTTTTGCTTACTCTCTTAAGGTCTTTAAAAGTGCTTCTCTGCCTCTGTTCACTCAGTATGCTGTTTTGTCTCAGTGCAGACTAAAATGGTGTTGCCTTCTACTTGGTTTGAAGAATTCAGTAGTTTTTGTGTTTACAAGTACACTTTCTCTCTTTAGGAAGAAGCTATGCTAAAAGTGTGGCCAGTAGGACGAGGGAGGTTATTCCTCCCCTGTACTCAACACTGGTCAGGCTACCCCTTGATCCTGTGTCCAATTCTGGGCTCCTCAATTCAAGAGAGATATTGAGGTGCTGGAAGGTGTCCAGAGAAGGGTGACAAAGCTGGTGAGGGGCTTGGAACACAAACCCTATGAGGAGAGGCTGAGGGAGCTGGGGTTGTTTAGCCTAGAGAAGAGGAGGCTCAGGGGTGACCTCATTGCTGTCTACAACTACCTGAAGGGAGGCTGTAGCCAGGTGGGGTTGGTCTCTTCTCCCAGACAACCAGCAACAGAAGAAGGGGACACAGTCTCAAGTTGTGCTGGGGGAAGTTTAGGCTGGATGTTAGGAGGTTGTTGTCAGAGAGAGTGATTGGCACTGGAATGGGCTGCCCAAGGAGGTGGTGGAGTTACTATCCCTGGAGGTGTTGAAGCAAAGCCTGGCTGAGGCACTTAGTGCCATGGTCTAGTTGACTGGCTAGGGCTGGGTGCTAGGTTGGACTGGCTGATCTTGGAGGTCTCTTCCAACCTGATTGATTCTATGAGTTGTTTTTCTGCTTATGGTTCTACCAACTTAGTTTTCAGGGAAGCCATAGAATTGTTTGGATTGGAAGGGACCTTTGAAGATCATCTTGTGCAATATTACTCCATGGTAGATCTGTAGTACATTGTAATGCAGCCTAGATTAGTATTATGGAGTAATATTTATGGACCAAACTGGAGGTGGGGAGATTGAGACTGGATGTGAGGAGGAAGTTGTTGAGCATGAGAGTGGTGAGAGGCTGGAATGAGTTGCCCAGGGAGGTGGTTGAGGCCCCATGGCTGGAGGTGTTTAAGGCCAGGCTGGCTGAGGCTGTGGCCAGCCTACTCTAGGGTAGGGTGTCCCTGCCTACAGCAGGGGGGTTGGATCTAGAGAATCCTTGTGGTCCCTTCCAAACCTGACTGATTCTATGATTAAAGAAATGCAAGGAAGTTTCTGTTTGGCAGTAGTAGGTGAATCTGGAAGAAAAATATGGATAGAGGTTAAATTGATGTTCCTGTAATTTTACATAGGTTTTTACAGATTTTTTTTTAATTAACTCCCTAAAACCAGAATTATTTTGATAAGGTGATTTTAGCATAGGCTTCTCTGTCTTCTGGTGTCCTCTGATTTTGTGGTTTCTGACTTCCTCTTGCCTGCTGTTTTGATCCTTGTATTTACATGGACATGGAGACTATTTTTACTGTGGTATTTAAGGGGG
Source organism: Pogoniulus pusillus (assembly GCF_015220805.1). Classification (NCBI taxonomy): domain Eukaryota; kingdom Metazoa; phylum Chordata; class Aves; order Piciformes; family Lybiidae; genus Pogoniulus; species Pogoniulus pusillus. The sequence goes on from NC_087265.1 coordinate 45,591,121, forward strand.
TAAATGTTTCCCATCCCTTTCTTACAGCACTTTAAAGGGGGGTCATTGCACACTGCTGGCTCAGGTTCAGCTGCTGTCTCCCAGCACCCACAGGTCCCTCTCTGCCTGGCTGCTCTCAGCCACTCTGTCTCCAGCCCACAGTGCTGCTTGGGGTTGTTGTGGCCAAAGTGTAGAACCCTGCACTTGGCCTTGTTCAATCTCATCCCCTTGGCCTCTGCCCACCCATCCAGCCTGTCCAGGTCCCTCTGCAGGGCTCTCCTATCCTCCAACAGATCCACATCTGTTGCTAGCTTGGTGTCATCTGCAAACTTACTGATGCTGGATTTGTGTGCCAGTAGCAGTGAACAAATGTATTAAAATAAGAAAAAGACATCACTAATCTGCTGCTTTCTGCTTTTTCATAGGGGTGGAATAGGAGAAGGAAGTGTCAGAATCTTGATTTTTTTTTTAATGCCTGTGTGAAACATTCACATGAATTTATCAGGAGTGAGATCTGTTTGTTGAAATGTGGTGAGCTCTGTAGTAGAGATTGAGTTCCATTGGTTGTACCTGGGAGGATACCATTTTACATGTAAAAAGATGGAGGCAGAACATATCTGGGACCAGAAGCTAGTTTAGTTGGAAATATATTTGTCATTTATCAGTTCTCTGAGGAACCACTGCTACCCTATGGAGAGGCACCTGGAGGTCCTGGTAGATAACAAATTAACCATGGCACAGCAATGTACCCTTGTGGCCAAGAAAGCCATTGGAGTCTTGGGGTGTATTAGGAAGAGTGTGTCCAGCAGATCAAGGGAGGTTCTCCTTCCCCTCTGCTCTGCCCTGATGAGATCTCACCTTGAATACTGCATTTGGTTTTGGGCTCCCTAGTTAAGGAGGGACAGGGATCTGCTGGAGAGGGTCCAGTGGAGGGCTAGGAGGATGATGAGGGCACTGGAGGGCATGGCTTATGAGGAGAGGCTGAGGGACCTGGGACTTTTCAGTCTGGAGAAGATAAGACAGGGGATTTGATAAATGTTTATAAACACCTGAGGGCTGGCCAGGAGACAGGGGACAGGCTCTGCTCACTGCTCCCTGGGATAGGACAAGGAGCAATGGGTGTAAATTGCAGCACAAGAGGTTCCACCTCAACACAAGGGGGAACTTCTTTACTGTAAGGGTCCCAGAGCACTGGAACATGCTCCCCACAGAGGTTGTGGAGTCTCCTTCCCTGGAGACTCTCAAGGGCTGTCTGGCTGTGTTCCTCTGTGATCTGTGCTAGATTGGAAGTGGTCCTGCTCTGGCAGGGGGGTGTTGGACTGGATGATTTACTTGGGTCCCTTCCAACTCCTAGCATCCTGTGATCCTGTGTTGTGTAGTGCTCTTTAACAGGCCAGAAACCTGGGTATCAGGAGACATGCTGTGGAATTACCCTGATGTGACCTTGTAAGTGGTGGATTTGAGAAGCATTAAGCATTATTTTAACTGGTTCACTACTCTGAAGGCCTTTTAATTGTACTGCCACTATTATTTTCCTTACATTCCCCCTTCTCCAGAAGTTTTATTCTGCATTTCTTCTCTCAGTTACTCACCCAGACCGTTGTCATTGTGCAGGTTGTGTTGTACCTTGAAATGATTGTGGTTGGTTGGTTTGTTTTTTAAATGACTGAACAGGTGTCACAACTTTCCATCCACAAAGCAAAGAGCTGTTGCTTCTGATTAGGAACTTAAATCTTGGCAAGTATGTAAATTCCTCAGCAGGGCACTGGTTTTGAAGCGTAACTTAGGTTCCAGTGAAATGGTTTGAACAGATTGTTTTAAAACATGTGATTTAGTATTTTACTCAAAAAAAAAAGAAGAAAGGAAAGAAAAACCACCACAAAACCAAAACAAAAGTTTTTTTCCTGCTTCTGTACTACCATTATCTACACCCTTTTACTCCTTCCCTCCAGGAAACACATTTGCATTAAAGATCCGGTCTTCTGTTTGTTTAGTTCCTTCTGCTTCTTACATCCATGGGGTTTTCTTTGACCTTTCAATTAACAGAAAAATAACTGAGATCCTGGGAATTAAATACAGAAGAAAATAAGTAGAAGGAGAGGATAACTTCTGATAAATTCTTTCATTCATCATAGAATCAAACAGTTTGGAAGAGACCTCCAAGATCATCCAGTTCAACCTAGCACCCAGCCCTATCCAATCAGCTAGACCATAGAATCATAGAATCAAGCAGGTTGGAAGAGACCTCCAGGATCACCCAGTCCAACCTATCACTCAGCCCTATCCAATCAACTAGACCACAGAATCAACCAGGTTGGAAGAGACCTCCAAGATCATCCAGTCCAACCTAGCACTCAGCCCTATCCAATCAACTAGACCATAGAATCAACCAGGTTGGAAGAGATCTCCAGGATCACCCAGTCCAACCTATCACCCAGCCCTATCCAGTCAACTAGACCCTGGCATGAAATGCCTCATCCAGTCTTGATATGCAAGGATACTCACTTGTAAAAGTCAATAAAAAGATTGAAAAAATCTACAAAAACAAAACTGCAAAACCCAAAAGATCACACAAGGGCTGGATATTAGGAGGAAGTTCTTCACAGAGGAAGTGATTTGCCATTGGAATGGGCTGCTTAGGCAGGTGGTGGAGTCACCATCCCTGGAGGTGTTCAAGAAAAGCCTGGATGAGGAACTTAGTGCCATGGTCTAGTTGATTGGCTAGGGCTGGGTGATAGATTGGGCTGGCTGATCTTGGAGGTCTCTTCCAACCTGGTTGATTCTATGGTCTAGTTGATTGGATAGGGCTGAGTGCTAGGTTGGACTGGAGGATCTTGGAGGTGTCTTCCTACCTGGTCAGTTCTGATTCAGTGTTTTTCGTGGTATCTCTGGTGCTTCATGGAAGACTTCAAACTCCCAGAGTCAGGGATATGACTGGTTCCAATTGATCAGTGTTGTCTATTTCATCAGAAAAAGTTCAGATGTATTTGCTGGAGGGTCCTCTGAACCTGGCTTGAGTCAATTATTTGATCTGTTTTGGATAATTACATTTTAGGTAGAATGTTTGCATTGTACCATAGTCCATATCCCGACTTCTATTTTAAGTTGGTCTGCTGCTGTAAGGTTTCTTGCTGCAATTATTGCAATACTGAAAGCGTAGCAAGTATAAGAGATCACTGTGATGGTTTGGGTGTTACCTCCCCCTCCCACACACACACACACTTAAGAAAATCACCAGACTGGACTCGGCCGAGATGGAAATTAAGGAATGAAGCTTTATATTTCCAGCTCAGCACAATATACAGGCAGGTATTTACAATACATACAGCCATAGACAGAAATAGACAAGTTAAAAAGGTAATACAGAAACACAGCAGCCCTCCCAGAAACCAGAGTCCCCAGGAGGGGCTCCCAACCACCCTTCCACCTCCTTTCCACCCCTCTACCTTATCCCAGACTTTGCCTTACGTTCAAGGTGAGTTTGGAGAATCTGTCAGGGGGCTTAGGAAGCAGAAGAATTTGTTAGATAGTAGGTTAGGGAGAAAAGTACAGGCACCCTGAGACTCACACTGACTGTGTTATCTGTGTTTATGTTCTTGTTTTTATCCATCTCAGCAAGCCTATGAGTGCAGCAGACATCACCATTGTTTCCTCTTCACAGCCTAGAATTTAATTCTTCTCACCAAAACATTTCAGCTAGCTTCAAACTAGCACCATCACTCAGCTTGCTTTTAGGCTTGATCACATACAGCAGATGTAATGACATTATAGTGGTAGTACTGAGCACTTTGTTTTGTCACATTTTATTTTCTTATTTCCACCAAGTTCCAGGGAGGTGGTTGAGGCCTTGTCCCTGCAGGTGTTTAAGGCCAGGCTGGATAAGTATGTGGCCAGCCTGCTTTAGGGTAGAGTGTCCCTGCCCATAGCAGTGGTGTTGGAACTGGATGATCCTTGTGGTCCCTTCCAACCCTGACTGATTCTATGATTCTATAACAATATGACTGATGAGAGATTAAACTGTCATATTAAAGAGTTTAATTTTGATTGCACTTTTGGAGCAGAGTGAGAAACGTTGGAAAAACACAGCCTGGATGATTGTTCAGCAGTAGCCAAAACACTGCAGTGTTATCAGCTAGAGCACTGCAAAGCACAGCACTAGAAAGACCCTCTAGGGAGAACCCACTCCAATTTAACCAGACCCAATACCCATCCTCACACTGTTTGCAACCCATCCACAGCTAGCAGAAAACCTGCAGAGTGTCTGTGAAGATCTCCCACAGAGTGATAAGGTCCAAATCCACTGAGGGCTATGTGCAGATGACTAAATGGTTTATCTGGCATGCAAGCCAGAAAGACAATGAGAAGTTTCCACCAGAAAAGCAAGGTCTGGTGGCTGGGAAGGAGGATGGAGGGATGCAGTCACTCTTTCCTGACGATATGCCTGCCTGAGCACACTTCTGTTTCACTCTTACAGCTGTGTCACTTCACTTGTTTGGGCTTTGGTAATTTAGTCTGATTTGAACATAAATGTCACATTTGAGGGCAGAGGTTTCCAAGACAGGAAGGAGATGATTTGCATCCCTCGAGATTTGGGATTTGGCTATGAAATACTCAGATTTTTCAGATGGGGCTACATGATAAAACAGGATAGAGTACCAAGCCCTCTAACTGCATCCTTTGGCAAGTAAGCTTCGATGGGCCTGTTCCAGAATACAGGAGAGGGTCTGTTCTGCCTTGACAAACAGCCAGCTTGTTTCACTTTCTGCAGTCTTCAGTTCTATCACATACTTACATGTTTGAAACAGCTCAGAAACTTCAATTTAGTATCTTAATTTCTACTGTATATCTCGAGGCTGGAGCCTCCTGCTACTAATTCAGGTTAATTTAAATTGTGCTTAGAAGACCAGACATAACAATACCAAGCCTTACTGTTGGTGAAATTGTGTTTCATTGTGCTGACAAATGAATCTGTTCATTCATCCATCCATCTGCATTCGTGTGTGGCATAGGAGTGTGTTTTGCAGGTGAAAGGATCAGGTTCTAAATACTACTAGAATGACTGCTTACTCGTTTGACTCCTGTTGATTTACATGTGCTTGTATGTACTTTTTTCTGTACAGTGTTTGAGTTCAAGCATTTTCTTGCATTTTCTAGAGCTTAATCTTACAAGCTCTGCATGTTTTCAGATAACAATGTTGTATGTGTTGTCACTGTGAGCGGTTGCCAACTGTGGAAATAATCTGCCAAATGTGAAATTAATTCTGATTACACACTTTCCCTGACACAGCTTCCAAAGAAAGCTGGGTCTTAGAATCGTAGAATCAACCAGGCTGAAAGAAACCTCTAGGATCATCCAGTCCAACCTAGTACCCAGCCCTAGCCAATCAACTAGACCATGGCACTAAGTGCCTCATCCAGGCTTTTCTTGAACACCTCTAGGGATGGTGACTCCACCACCTCCCTGGGCAGCCCATTCCAATGCCAATCACTCCTAACTTCCTCCTAACATCCATTCTATACTTCCCCAGGCACAACTTGAGACTGTGTCCCCTTGTTCTGTTAAATTCCAAGTGTACAAACTGAGACCTCACAACACGCAGAGTGTTATCAGGAAACACATGTTTAAGCAGCACTGGGTGACAAGGGGAGGTCATCTGTGATCTGTTCTAGATTGTGTGGTCCTGCTCTGGCAGGGTGGTTGGACTGGATGATCTCCTTGGATCCCTTCCAACTCCTAGCATCCTGTGATCCTGTGATGAAGTTATGCAGCCATATAATTAGGTTTAAACAAGACCAGTAAAAAGAATTAAGAAATTATAGTTTGGTCTGGTGGTAAAATCTGTCTTGCAGTTCTCTCAGAAGCTTAGATGATTTTTGTGCTTCTTTGCTTTTGACAGCCATCTGGTATCCTATTTAGCCACTTGAGAGTATTTATAAAGACTGCTGAATCATACTTATGATCTAAGAGGTTGTCTGCAGCATCACTCTGTCAGATCTGTCTCCAGTCCTATTATTTCACGTCATCAAGTATGCACAAAGTAGAATGATGAGACTAAAAATGATGGTGAGTTTGAGAAGCTGTGTGAGGGCGCACAGAGAAGTAGCATGCTGGTGTGAAGTGTTTTACTGACAACTGTTTGCCTGTTTAGCCAGGGTAATTTTCTTTCATCTTTAGAATGCAGATTCTTCCAGAATACTGGTAAGTAGTTAGGCAATGTGGTCTAATAATTAATGCTGTGATTAGCAGTGGGACCTAATGGATGAGGCACTTAATGCCATGGTGTAGCTGATTGGACAGGACTGGATGCTAGGTTGGACTGAATGATCTTGAAGGTCTCTTCCAACCTGGTCTATTCTATGATTCTTTGAAGTTGTATAGCCAGTGGCTGATCCATAGATAGAGAGAATGGGAAAAGGCTGATGAACGTCACAGAATGGAGGAGAAAGGTGAAGGCATCCAGAATCATGCAGTCTGTTCCCTCTGTTGTAGAATCATAGAATCAACCAGGTTGGAAGAGACCTCCAAGATCATCCAGTCCAAAAGAGCACCCAGCCCTGTCCAATCAACTAGACCATAGAACCATAGATTCAACCAGATTAGAAGAGACCTCCAAGATCATCCAGTGCAACCTATAACCTAGCCCTGTCCAATCAACTAGACCATGGCACTACGTGCCTCATCCAGTCTTTTCTTGAAGACCCCCAGGGACTGTGCCTCCACCACCTCCCTGGGCAGCCCATTCCAATGGGAAATCCCTAATTTGGCAGGTGAATTCTGATACTTCCTCTTGTCTGGTACTCTGTACATATTTAAGTGACAGATAACACTGTAGACTATCCTGATCTGCATATGTGTCAATACCAAACCAACTCTCTCTAAATCACAATTTGTGTCTGTCTCAGCACTTTGAACACAGAACCACTTCTGTGTTAGTGTAGCTGCAGTTAAATACTGACAATCGTTTTCCATACACTTTCACCCCTTGGTGAGAGGCCTCGACCACAAGCCCTACGAGGAGAGGCTGAGTGAGCTGGGATTGTTTAGCTTGGAGAAGAGGAGGCTCAGAGGTGATCTTATTGCTGTCTACAACTACTTGAGGGGTGGTTGTGGCCAGGAGGAGGTTGCTCTCTTCTCTCAGGTGGCCAGCACCAGAATGAGAGGACACAGCCTCAAGCTACACCAGGGGAGATTTAGGCTGGAGGTGAGGAGAAAGTTCTTCCCTGAGAGAGTCATTGGACACTGGAATGGGCTGCCCGGGGAGGTGGTGGAGTCGCCGTCCCTGGAGCTGTTCAAGGCAGGATTGGACGTGGCACTTGGTGCCATGGTGTAGCCTTGAGCTCTGTGGTAAAGGGTTGGACTTGATGATCTGTGAGGTCTCTTCCAACCCTGATGATACTGTGATACTGTGATAAGGCTTCATGTATTGCAGGCTACATGTTAAACTGGAGTATAAATCTAGGAGTGGAAATACCTTTTTTGATGCATTAGATCATCTTCATAACAATGAAGTAGATATTTAGTCTTTTCTGGATTGTTGTTTTTATTTTTACTCATTGGTTGTTCATTTAAAGGAAGACATTTTTGTTCTAAAATAAAAGCCAGCTGTTTAGCCAAGTGACCCAGAGGAAATGTGTTCCCATGATCTATGTGTATCTGCTAGTGGTGAGGGCTAGAACTTGGGTTTTTTCCAATCCTTCAGCTGAGCATGGCCTCAAGGGAATATGTGGCCATGCTCTTGCAGCTTTCCATGGGAATCTGTAGGACTATGTCTCACAGTGGTGGCTAGGAATAGCTGTGTGGAGTGATTTGGTTTGCTTTTTAGATTTTGTTATGTCTAAATTCCACTGAGTTGTATAGAAATTTGGGGCAAATAGACTCTTCCTCTCAAGGGCAATCAGTAAAACTGTGTGGGTTTTAAGAACTGGAACATAAACGTTTTGTGTTACAGTTTCAAAAGCTATGCAGCCTTTTAATTTCTGTTCTTTAGGCTCTTGAGCAAATATTTCTATTCAAGGATATTTGGGGAAAAAAACAACCAAGAGAACTGTTTAGTCATCTGCATAAATAAAGATACCCAAATTTCTTAGATAGGCAAGATATGAAAACATAGATTCTTCATGTTTGTTTGGTCTACAGGGGGGTGAGTCCTACACGACTAGGATTGGTGGAGTCCATCCTTTGCTAATCCTAGAATCAGTCAGGGTTGGAAGGGACCACAAGGATCAGCTAGTTCCAGCCCCCTGACATGGGCAGGGACACCCTACCCTAGAGCAGGCTGCCCACAGCCTTGTCCACCCTGGCCTTAAACACCTCCAGCCATGGGGCTTAAATCACCTCCCTGGGCAACCCATTCCAGCCTCTCACCACTCTCATGCTCAACAACTTCCTCTTCTCATTGAGGCTGAACTCACCCACCTCCAGCTTTGCTCCATTCCCCCCAGTCCTGGCACTCCTTGATAGCCTAAAAAGTCCCTGCTCAGCTTTTTTGTAGGTGCCTTTCAGATACTGAAAGGCCACAGAAAGGTCACCTGGGAGCCTCCTCTTCTGCAGACTGAACAGCCCCAACTCTTTCAGTCTGTCCTCATAGCAGCCCTCTGAGCATCCTATTGTAGCCTTCCAGTATCTGAAGGGGGCCTACAGAAAAGCTGGGGAGGGACTTTTGAGGCTATGAGGCAGTGACAGGACTAGGGGGAATGGAGCAAAGTTGGATGTGGGGAGGTTCAGAGTGGCCATGAGGAGGAAGCTGTTCGACATGAGAGTGGTGAGAGCCTGGAATGAGTTGCTCAGGGAGGCAGTTGAGGCCCTGTCCCTGGAGGTGTTTAAGACAAGACTGAGAGCCCCAGCCTGATCTAGGGTAGGGTGTCCTTGGCCATGGCAGGGGAGTTGGAACTAGCTGATCCTTGTGCTCCCTTCCAACCCTGACTGATTCTATGATTCTGTATACTGAAATCACATTTTTATAGCTTTGGAAATCTTCCTATTACATAATCCTCAGCCTTATCTAATGCTTGTGTCACTGCTGTTTTGGCATATTTCTTTGCCAGTATATTAGTAGCATGCTATCTCCTAGTGAAATCACCTTCAGGTACAACTAGCTTACAAATACAAGGAACAATCCTGTTGCAGAAAGAATGGTTTATGGTAGTTGGAAGTTGAAACAAGCACTATCTACACGTGAATTTCTTTCTGTCTGAGGGAATAAAAATTACTTTTAGAATTCTTGGCCTCTAGGGTAAGAAAAATGACAGCAGACAGATTGGTATTCTAACTAAAAATATGATACAACTGAATAAAAATATAATTGATTATCTTTATTTGGTACTGAAAATATTGACAGGCAGGATTGTTACTGGCTGTACTTCCAAAATGAAAACTGAAGATGATCCAGGTCTTCAGGTGGATGGATGGTCATGCATAGGTCATCTATTATCTGTTAGTGCAGAACTGACTCAAATATCAGGTGTATACTTTGAAGGAACCTTTTCTTTTATAAAGTGAAAAGTAACTTGCAATCCTGGATGACCTCCAGATCTCCTTTGAAAGCTATTTCCTTCACTATGTGAGCAGGAATAGCTCTCCTTGCAAATGTTTTGGCTTTTAACTCAAATGCCAGGGATTTGAAATATGGGGAGAAGCCAATAAAATAAATTAGACTCCTAAGACTAGCTTTAAAATAGTGCTGAACTATGTCTTCAGTTTTGTGTGAAACTCTCTGTCAGAAGAGAAAACTGTTTTGAGATTTTCCCATCTTAATATGAGCAAAAAGCCAGTCTCTTGTGTGAAAAGCAAATGCTATAGGAAGGGTTTTCCCTTAAAACATTTCAAAATGAACTGACAAACCTAAACCCTGTATCAGTTCTTAAAGTATATAAACATTTAAGGTTTATAATAGCATTCTTCACAGGATCGACTAGGTAGGAGGAGACCTCTGTGATCATTCAGTCCAAAATATCACCCAGCCTTATCCAGTCAACTGGATTTAGTGCCATGGTCTAGATGACTGGCTAGGGCTGGGGGATAGGTTGGACTGGATGATCTTGGAGGTCTCTTCCATCCTGGTTGATTCTATGATTCTTTAAGTTCCTCATCCAGGCTTTGCTTCAGCACCTCGAGGGATGGTGACTCTACCTCCTCCCTGGGCAGCCCATTCCAATGCCAATCACTCTCTCTGCCAACAACTCCCTTCTAACATCCAGTCTAGACCTCCCCTGGCACAACTTGGGACTGTGTCCCCTTGTTCTGTTGCTTGGGCGCCTGGCAAAAGAGACCAACCCCCACCTGGCTACAGCCTCCCTTCAGGGAATTGTAGACAGCAATGAGCTTCCTCTTCTGCAGGCTGCACACCCCCAGCTCCCTCAGCCTCTCCTTACAGGGCTGTGCTTCAGGCCCCTCACCAGCTTCGTTGCCCTTCTGTGGACACGTTCCAGCACCTCAACATCTCTCTTGAATTGAGGAGCCCAGAACTGAACACAGCACTCAAGATGTTGCCTGAGCAGTGCCGAGTACAGGGGAAGAATAACCTCCCTTGTCCTACTGGCCACACTGTTCCTGATCCAGGCCAGGTTGCCATTGGCTGTCTTGGCCACCTGTGCACACTGCTGGCTCATCTTCAGCTGCTATCTTCCACTACCCCCAGGTCCCTTTCTTCCTGGCTGCTCTCAGCCACTCTGTCCCCAGCCTGTAGCACTGCTTGGGGTTGTTGTGGCCAAAGTGTAGAACCCTGCACTTGGCTTTGCTAAATCTCATCCCATTGGCCTCTGCCCACCCATCCAGCCTCTCCAGGTCCCCCTGCAGGGCTCTGCTACCTTCCAACAGCTCCACACCTGCTCCTAGCTTGGTGTCATCTGCAAACTTACTGATGCTGGACTCAATCCTCTGATCCAGATCATCAATAAAGATTTTGAACAGGACTGTGCCCAGCACTGATCCCTGGGGCACACCACTAGCGACAGCTGCCAACTGGATGTGGCACCATTCACCACCACTCTCTGGGCCTGGCCCTCCAGCCACTTCTTGACTCATTTCAGAGTGAATCTGTCCAAGCCACGAGCTGCCAGCTGTGCCAGGAGCTCGTTGTGGCAGACGGTGCTATGCTTTTATAAATTCATTAAATGCTTTAAAATGCCCTGCTATCTCTGCAGTAGATTATCTCCTTTAAGATACGATTTGTACTCTAGGGATGTTTGTCTCTGGACCATACAATGCCTGATGGAAAAACTAACGAACCAGCCTGGTTGGTTCTCTGACACAGCTGAGATTAGCTGCGCTGTGATTTGCCTGCAGAAGAAAGCCTACCTACAGTGCCACCCTGTGGCGGCTTTGTGAATGTCGGCTCTTAGAATAGCCTTTTCTCTCCTTCCCAGCAAGAAGATGGTTTTGGTCAGTCTGAAATACCTGTGTTTCTGCATGCAGAATTAGTCTAACCAAGGTAGTACATAGAATCAGCCAGGTTGGAAGAGACCTCCAAGATCATCCAGTCCAACCTGTGCTTCCTTATTCTTCCCCTGTACTCAGCACTGGTCAGGCCACACCTTGAGTGCTGTGTCCAGTTCTGGGCCCCTCAATTCAAGAGAGATGTTGAGGTGCTGGAGCATGTCCAGAGAAGGGCAACAAAGCTGGTGAGGGGCCTGGAGCACAAACCCTATGAGGAGAGGCTGAGGGAGCTGGGGTTGTTTAGCCTGGAGAAGAGGAGGCTCAGGGGTGATCTTGTTACTGTCTACAACTACCTGAAGGGGCATTGTAGCCAGGTGGGGGTTGGCCTCTTCTCCCAGGCAAGCAGCAATAGAACAAGGGGACACAGTCCCAAGTTGTGCCAGGGTAGGTCTAGGCTGGATGTTAGGAGGAAGTTGTTGGCAGAGAGAGTGATTGGCATTGGAATGGGCTGCCCAGAGAGGTGGTGGAGTCACTGTCCCTGGAGGTGTTGAAGCAAAGCCTGGCTGAGGCACTTAGTGCCATGGTCTGGTTGACTGGCTAGGGCTGGGTGCTAGGTTGGCCTGGATGATCTTGGAGGTCTCTTCCAACCTGGTTGATTCTATGATTCTAAGATCATCCAATGCCAATCACTCTCTCTGTGAAAAACTTCCTCCTAACAGTGCATACGGAGGAGGTTTAGGCTCGACTAAGAAGAACATGAGCCAGCAGTGTGCACAGGTGGCTGAGAGAGCAAATGGCATCCTGGTTGGATCAGGAACAGTGTGGCCAGTAGGACAAGGGAGGTTATTCTGCCCCTGTACTCAGCACTGGTCAGACCACAGCTTGAGTACTGTGTCCAGTTCTGAGCTCCTCAATTCAAGAGAGATGTTGAGGTGCTGGAATGTGTCCAGAGAAGGGCAACAAAGCTGGTGAGGGGCCTGGAGCACAGCCCTGTGAGGAGAGGCTGAGGGAGCTGGGGGTGTTTATCCTGGAGAAGAGGAGGCTCAGGGGTGACCTCATCGCTGTCTACAACTACCTGAAGAGAAGCTGTAACCAGTAGGTCTAAAGAGGTGGGGGAGGTTGGAGTAAGGAACAGGAAACTTCAAGATCCACATGGTCGAACTTGCCCAGAAAGACCGAAGTCAGTGATGGATGATTCCCTTGGTCCTTCTATGATTCTGTTGTTTTTTTTTTTTAATTTAAAAAACTTGTCCCATGAGCTGATCTATTAAACATTCTGTCTTTAGCAACACTTATCAAAGATGGTTTTTGTTTTTTACAAACAATTTCCAAGGGCAGGTGAAACCAAAACAAAACCCCAACCAAACGCTTGGTTATTTGATATGTGCTGTCACTTCAGTTGTGGGTAATGGTGTGACTAATTTGGGTTGTTTCTTGATTGAAAGGAAATTTGCCAGATGTATCTACCTGCTGTAACTCTTTGCCTTTCTGTCGAAGGCTTGCAAAGTTTACAGGGCTAAAGTGAAACAGTGAATCATAGAAACTTGGGTGTACTGTATGTCAGAGTTGAAGAGCAGATAATATCAGGTAAACAGACCAAATGTTCTGCGGCTGGGTTATCGCTTTAGGTAATGGAATGGGTTTTTAGCAGCACATCAAGACAAAGCACCTAGAAATATCTGTGGGCTTTCTATGCCATAAGAGGTCTGTGCTGCATGGGTAAATATTTTTCTATTTTTCTTCTCTCTACTTTTTTTCCAGCAGAGCTTAGCTTTATTCATTTGAGCTGTTGGCGTGTTTTATTTCCTCCTGCTTTCATTTTGTCATAGAATCATAGAATCAACCAGGATGGAAGAGACCTCCAAGATCATCCAGTCCAACCTAGCACCCAGTCTTAGCCAGTCATCTAGACCATGGCACTAAGTGCCTCATCCAGTCTTTTCTTGAACGTCTCTAGCGACAGTGACTCCACCACCTCCCTGGGCAGCCCATTCCAATGCCAATCACTCTCTCTGGGAAGAACTTCCTCCTAGCATCCAGCCTAGATCTCCCCCGGCACAACTTGAGACTGTGTCCCCTTGTTCTGTTGCTGGTTGCCTGGGAGAAGAGGCCATCCCCCACCTGGCTACAGCCTCCCTTCAGGTAGTTGCAGACAGCAGTGAGGTCCCCCCTGAGCCTCCTCTTCTCCAGGCTGCACACTCCCAGCTCCCTCAGCCTTGGCTGTTGTAAACCTGTTCACTTGATAGGATTTCAGTCTTTGTATTCCATGCAAAGAGAAGCTTTTGATTACTTGCATCACTCCTTGGTTTTTCCTTATTCTTTTTTCCCCAACTTTTTTTGAGTGGATAGAGACTCAAGCTGACAGTGCTGTACTGTGAACAGCTTATAAGAACTTGGGATGTTTTAACGTGAAGTTTTGTTAAGCATCTGTTTTGTACAGGAGACTGCACAAGCATGATGAGTTATACACTCATGCAATACAAAATAGGGTGTTGTACCTTGTTTCTAGACTATCTGGTTTAGCTAGTAGCAATTTCAAGGAGCTGTGCTAGTTTGAAGCTAGCTGGAATATTTTGGTGAGAAGAATTCGATGATAGGCTGTGAAAAGTAAACAGTGGTGATGTCTGCTGCACTCACAGGCTTGGTGAGATGGATAAAAACAAGAACATAACTATAGATAACAGAGTTGCTCTCTGGTTCTGGCTGCCTGCACTTGTCTCCCTAACCTGCTGTCTAATCCTCTTGATTTTTAACCCCCTTGGGTGATTCTCCAAACTCTCCTTGCACATAAAGTCTGGGATAAGGTAGAGGGGTGGAAAGAAGGTAGAAGGGTGGTTGGGAGCCCCTCCTGGGGACTCTTGTTTCTGGGAGAGCTGTTGTGTTTCTGTATTGCCTTTTTAACTTGTATATTTCTGTCTATAGCTGTCTATATACTGTAACTACCTGCTTGTATTTTGTGCTAAGCTTTAAATATAAAGCTTCATTCCTTAATTTGCAGCTCAGCTGAGTCTAGTCTGGGTGATTTTCTTAAGAGTGTGTGTGTGTGGGGGGGGCTGTCAGGTAACACCCAAACCATCACAGGAGCCTTTGAACTACTGTTGAAGTAGTGCAGGGAAGATTTCTACATTCAGTTGGGTGTTCCAGCAAAATCTTGGAATGGTGAAAGGTGAAGCACAAACTCTGTCGGTTCTTGCTGATTAATAAATGAGGGTTTTGCCCCAGGATGATAACTTGTGATAGGATTTCTAGGATTGGAATGTATATTTTATGAATAAATAAAATCCCAGTAGTATAACATGTACTAGAGATTGACTAGAGCACTTCACAGGCTCACAGGATGTTAGGGGTTTGAAGTGACCCAAAGAGATCATCCAGTCCCACCCCCCTGCCAGAGCAGGACCACACAATCCAGCACAGATCACAGAGGAATGCATCCAGACAGGCCTTGAAAGTCTCCAGAGAAGGAGACTCCACAACCTCTCTGGGGAGCCTGTTCCACTTGCACTTTTTCTGACTATTGCTCTAGAATTATGGTGTGAAGCAGGCAAAACAGGTTTTGTTCTTTCTAATTTTAAATTACAGTGGTACAAATAGCACTTGCAGGGTGCTTCAGTAGGCTGAACATGAGCCAGCAGTGTGCCCAGGTGGCCAGGAGAGCCAATGGCATCCTGGCCTGGAGCAGGAACAGTGTGGCCAGTAGGACAAGGGAGGTTATTCTGCCCCTGGACTCAGCACTAGTCAGGCCCCACCTTGAGTGCTGTGTCCAGTTCTGGGCTCCTCAGTTCAAGAGAGATGTTGAGGTGCTGGAAGGTGTCCAGAGAAGGGTGATGAAGCTGGTGAGGGGCCTGGAGCACAGCCCTGTGAGGAGAGGCTGAGGGAGCTGGGGGTGTGCAGCCTGGAGAAGAGGAGGCTCAGGGCAGAGCTCATTGCTGTCTAACTACCTGAAGGGAGGCTGTAGCCAGGTGGGGGTTGGTCTCTTCTGCCAGGCAACCAACAACAGAACAAGGGGACACAGTCTCAAGTTGTGCTGGGGAAAGTATAGCTGGATGTTAGGAGGAAGTTGTTGTCAGAGAGAGTGATTGGCATGGGAATGGGCTGCCCAGGGAGGTGGTGGAGTCACCATCCCTGGAGGCGTTAAGCAAAGCCTGGATGAGGCACTTAGTGCCATGGTCTGGTTGATTTGTTAGGACTGGGTGCTAGATTGGACTGGCTGATCTTGGAGGTCACTTCCAACCTGGTTGATTCTATGATTCTATGACTTAATATATTTGATCTTCATAGAAATGCTTTAAATTGTTTTGTTAGGAGTGTCATGCAATTTCTGCCAGATCTAGAGTGATGTTAACATTTTGGAAGGCTTTTTTTTTTTTTTAAATAACTATGTTGATTTGTGCATTTTTCTTTTAAGTGCTGGAGAGAATCCCCAAACATAACTAGCCATCCCTTGCAGAAGTTGTTGTGGTATGCTGCCACTTGCCTGTGATGCTGATTGCAAAGATACATGTTTAGCTGAACTAAGGAGCTTGAATGTGTGCATGTTAAGTAAGAGAGTACACTGCATTTTTCTTCCTCATTCCCATGTTAGGAGTTGCATGAAGCCTCAGGCGTGTTCCTTCCAACATGCCATCTTTTTAACTGTGGGCTTCTGCTCCCCAGATGACTTTTAACCTCTTTAGAATGAAGGCTCTCCTGTTAATCAGTTTCAGCTTCTGTAATACTAACTCTGATCTGATTATGTGAGGTCATCATAAAAATGGGAAAGCTTTTAATTAGAGATTTTAGCATTGATCCCAGTGTGATTAACAGGAAAAAAAATCTCCCTTGTTTCATGTTTACTTCACTTGAAGGAAATATCAGAAAGGCATCTGAGAAAGTTTATAACTGTAGTCTGATGTTTGTGTTTTGTTTTGCTTTAAATGTCTAACTTAACATCTGATAAGGGCAGGAACTAAAAAGTCTCTGAGCTCCACGATGCTCAGGTCTGAAGAACAGCGTGAGGGAGTGCTGGATGAAGCAAACACAGAGTGTCCTTGCTTCACAAACTGTTCAGCATTGAAACATTCCAATTATATTTAACTTTTCCTTTAGGGAGAAGACTGGTACTCAAGTTGACCAGAGGTACTGGGTTTTAAAACCAGCCTTATGCTGCATGTAAACATTCAGGAGAAGAAATTTGTTCAACTTCTCATTAAAGCTACCCTTATACCAATAGGTGACCTTCTTGTGGCCTTCCAGTATCTGAAGGGGGCCTACAAAAAATCTGGGGAGGGACTTTTTAGGCTCTCAGGGAGTGACAGGGCTGGGGAAAATGGAGCAAAGCTGGAGATGGGGAGATTGAGTGGAGGTGAGGAAGAAGTTGTTCAGCATGAGAGTGGTGAGAGGCTGGAATGGGCTACCCAGGGAGGTGGTTGAGGCTCCATGCCTGGAGGTGTTTAAGGCCAGGCTGGATGAGGCTATGGGCAGTCTGTCTAGGGTAGGATGTCTGTGGCCATAGCAGTGGGGCTGGAACTAAATGATCCTTGTGGTCCCTTCCAACCCTGACTGATTCTGTGATTCGATAGTTCCATAAACTATCTGTCAAAGTACAGATTCCTCTGTCAAGTAATGGATCTGGTTATGGATACATGTATGTGAAACTGAACCTGAAAGTTTCTGAATTAAAGCATGGGATTTTCCAGAAGAAAATCACTGCAGGAGCCTAATTTTGCCTGTCAGCTTTTGATTAACTTTTTTGGCCTCTGAAAGTGCTTTAAGGAAATGTAGTAATTCCGTTTGGACCTGTAATTTGCAGATATCTGACAATACTGTGTCGTGTAGTTTTTGTTCCCAGTTGTTTGGTTTTGGTTACGTTTGATAGTCGAATCCCACAGTGACATTTAGTGTCCCAGAAGGTCTTTGTTGTACGTGGCTCTTGCTTCCGCTGGTTAAGGAAGATAAAACAGTTTCAGTTCTCCTTAATGTTGTCTAAATAAATTGTGAAGAATAGGAGGGCTCCAGACTCTTACAAAACAGCCATAATAACGATGTCAGAGGTCATAGAATCAACCAGGTTGGAAGAGACCTCCAAGATCAGCCAGTCCAACCTATCCCCCAGCCCTATCCAGTCAACTAGACCATGGCACTAAGTGCCTCATACAGTTTTTTCTTGAACACCTCCAGGAATGTGTTTCCTTAATGTGTTTGTTAGCAAATCCATGTTTCCTTTCCCTGTGGTTCTGTTGTAAGTACATTTGGAGGATTAAAAGCTATTTGTAGCCTCACTATTTTAAGCAGTTGGATACTGTCCTCCTTTAGCTTCATAGAATCATAGAATCAACCAGGTTGGAAGAGACCTACAAGATCATCCAGTCCAACCTATCACCAAGCCCTATCCAGTCAACTAGACCATGGCACTAAGTGCCTCATCCAGGCTTTTCTTGAAGACCCCCAGGGATGGTGCCTCCACCACCTCCCTGGGCAGCCCATTCCAATGGGAAATCACTCTCTCTGTGAAGAACTTCAGTCACAAATCAAGTTCTCCACATTGTGTTCCTTTCATGGTCGCTTAGCAGTAGCTGTTCTGGTTTAATCCTCTAGCACTTAAGTGCTGGATGTTTGTTACTGTTACTCTTTGCCTGGTAATTTAGTGTGTTCATGTTTGTACAAGAGTGTTTCGTTTCCTCAGTGTAGATTTTTGATGATGACAGTTGAAAACCACCCAGCAAACGTGGATGTTGTTGCTGAAGTAATATCTAGGGACCTGATTCTGCCAAACTACCAATTTTCTTAGAATCATAGAATCAACCAGGTTAGAAGAGACATCCAAGATTATCCAGTCCAACCTAGCACCCAGTCCTAGCCAGTCAACCAGACCATAGCACTAATTGCCTCATCCAGGCTCATCTTGAACACCTCCAGAGACGGTGACTCCACCACCTCCCTGGGCAGCCCATTCCAATGCCAATCACTCTCTCTGGGAAGAACTTCCTCCTCACATCCAGCCTATACTTCCCCAGGCACAACTGGAGACTGTGTCCCCTTGTTCTGTTGCTGGTTGCCTGGGAGAAGAGACCAACCCCAGCTGGCTACAACCTCCCTTCAGGTAGTTGTAGACAACAAAGAGGTCACCCCTGAGCCTCCTCTTCTCCAGTGCCATAACATTGGGATAGGTATCAGTTAACTGGGTTTATGGCTATATAATCCAGCAAAATCATAGCTGGAGCATTGGTATAACTATTCACTGCAGTGTTGGTATGACTGTTTGTTGGGAATAGTAATATTAAATGTAATGATACTATAGAAATGTTTGAATATGGTACACTGAAGCATAAGCCGTGGGCTTGAAAGCAGGACACTGACTTGGGTGAAAGTGTAGGGTCAAAGTTTCTCTTAGAGGAATGTGGAGTGTGTAAAACAAGAGGCCTCCAGTCTTATCTAATTGTTTTACAGCTTGGTGCCTGTCTCTTTACCTACATACTGTGACTGTCTCCTTAGGATTAATTTGATATACTCTGCTGAAGGACCAGATGTATAGATGCTTGGTTAAGAAAAGTTTTTGTGTGTCTTGTCAGGAGAGAAGAAATACATAATCAATATATCCTAGCAATTAGTGTGTAATCCTAACCTAATCCTTAACACAAATATATGTAACCAATTAGAGTCTGACATGTTTTATAACCTTCTTATTTAGCCTTCTGATGAAAAGTACATAAACCCATGCTTGGGGTACAGTAAACTGGAATGGCTTGCATCAAGCATCTCCCTGTCTCTTCTGATGCCTGTGGCACCTATTCACTGCAGCATTCACAGTAGCTTGCCATTGGAAAGGGCTGCCCAGGGAGGTGGTGGAGTCATCATCCCTTGAGGTGTTCAAGAAAAGCTTGGATGAAGCATTTAGTGCCATGGTCTGGTTGATTGGCCAGGGCTGGGTGCTAGGTTGGCCTGTCTGATCTTGGAGGTCTCTTCCAACCTGGTTGATTCTATGTATTAGAGTAATTCTCTAAGCTGGTGTCTGAAATAAAAACAGGCTAAAACCTCCCAGATGCAGTTGAGTTAGGCTTGTTCATGGCTTTCTTGCCCACACAACATGAGATAAAATCATACAGCTGTTTCACAGAAGGAGAGTTATAAAGGTAGCTTTACTGTGACACTAAATCTCTCTTAAGAGCTTTCCCAGAAATACAAATACAGTAATTGCATGATTAAACAATAAGGAAACCTTTTGGGTTGTGCACTTCCTCAGGCTATTAACCTAACCATTAATTAACCCACAGGAAATTCCAGACCTGAAAGTTTCATTATTGGTATATCAAATTGTGAAAATATGTGCTAATGAGGATTTCATTATAGCCATCTGTAACTTGTTTTTAAGTTGTGTTAAAGCAGGAAAAACATAATATACCATCTGTTACCTACTCATGGCAAGCTGACACAAAAATAGTAGAAGGAAAAAAAAACTAATCCCCCATCTTACAACCTCAGGGTTTTTTTCTCATTTATATTTTATTTGTGTTGACCATCATAGAAATGATTAATTTACATCTTCAATGATCTACTTAGTTTGAACACTGAAGTTACAACATAGAAGTTGCAGAGAGGAAGAGGTGTGTGATCCATACAGGTAATGACTGCTCAATTTCAGTTTCAAATTCATAGAATCATTGAATCAAACAGGTTGGAAGAGACCTCCAAGATAATCCAGTCCAACCTATCCAACCAAGATCATCCAGTCCAGACCAGAGTATTGAGTCCAGCATCAGTAAGTTTGCAGATGACACCAAGCTAGGAGCAGCTGTGGATGTGTTGGAGGGAAGAAGAACCCTGCAGAGGGACCTTGACAGGCTGGATGGGTGGGCAGAGGCCAATGGGATGAGGTTGAACAAGGCCAAGTGCAGGGTTCTACACTTTGGACACAACAACCCCAAGGAGCACTACAGGCTGGGGACAGAGTGGCTGGAGAGCAGAGAGGGAGCTGTGGGTACTGGTAGATAGTAGCTGAAGATGAGCCAGCAGTGTGCCCAGGTGGCCAAGAGAGCCAATGGCATCCTGGCCTGGAGTAGGAACAGTGTGGCCAGTAGGACAAGGGAGGTTATTCTGTCCCTGTACTCAGCACTGGTCAGGACACACCTTGAGTGCTGTGTCCAGTTCTGGGCTCCTCACTTCAAGAGAGATGTTGAGATGCTGGAAAGTGTCCAGAGAAGGCAACAAAGCTGGTGAGGGTCCTGGAGCACAGCCCTGTGGGGAGAGGCTGAGGGAGCTGGGGTTGTTTATCCTGGAGAAGAGGAGGCTCAGGGGTGACCTCATTGCTCTCTAAAACTACCTGAAGGGAGGCTGTAGGCAAATATATGTCCTGTTAGAGGGTAGTGACAGATAACATCACAGGCTTTCAGGCTGCTGACACCCCTGCAACATACGTCCAATTCTCTCAAATGCCTGAGGTGCCAGAACTCAGAAGCTGGCAATTTTCTTGCAGTGCATTGTCCTTCTGAATTTAAGTAAAGAAAAAAATTCCAGGTAATGTCTCTTAGTACCTGAGTGAATAGTGTCCATGAATCAAAGTACTTCACTCTCATCAGAAAATGTCAGTTTTGCTGATCCTTTTACTTCAATCCTTGTGTTCCTCTGTAGAACTTAATCTGTACCACTTTTTCCAAGTCCTTTGAGTTGTGGTTCTCCTTGGCCTTAAAATTAGGGAAGTTGTAGTACATTACCACACACACCAAGAAATATTACTGATTCTTAATTGTTGAGTATTTGTATGTGTAGTGCAGGTAGAATCTTAGGTGAGAAGGAGGTGGAGGATCTATGGGAAAAGTTACAAACATTGCTCTTGGCAAGAAAATTGGCACAGAAGAAATGCTGAAACAATGGTGAGGTAGTGAGGCAGATCCTTTGCAGCTCAGCTCATAAAGTGTACTAATCTTTACATGTTACTTTTTGTGCTGGGAGAGAGAGAGAGGAGTGATCTGTAATGTGAAAATAAGGATAAAAGGTCAGAATTGTGATAAGAGAGGTGGAAGAGTCATGCAGCAGTGTAAGGGGAGTCGTGGTGTGGATAGGGAACCCAAAATATGGGCATGGGTTTTTCCTTTCCTCCCTGAAAGTTTTCTCAGTAGGCACTTTCTTTTTGCCCTGTGTTTGCACAGTAACCAGCACAGCTTTGGTGAGGACTCTTAAGTACTGCTGTGCTAGTTTGAAGCTAGCTTGAATATTCTGGTGAGAGGAATTAGATGATAGGCTGTGAAAAGGAAACAGTGGTGATGTCTGCTGCACTCATAGGCTTGCTGAGATGGATAAAAACAAGAACATAAACATAGGTAACACAGTTGCTGCGTGTCTCTGGCTGTCTGCACTTTTCCCCCTAACCTGCTTTCTGTGTAACTAATCCTTCTGCTTCCTAACCTCCCTGGCCAGCCCTCCAAGCTCACTTCGAACATAAGGCAAGGTCTGGGATAAGGTAGAGGGGTGGGAAGAAGGTGTAAGGGTGTTTGGGAGCCCCTCCTGGGGACTCTGGTTTCTGGGAGGGCTGTTGTGTTCCTGTGTTACTTTTTAACTTGCATGTTTCTGTCTATAACTGTATGTATTGTAAATATCTGCTTGTATATTGTGCTGAGCTGTAAATACAAAGCTTCATACCTTAATTTCCAGCTCAGCTGAGTCTAGTCTGGATGATTTTCTTAAGTGTGGTGGCGCAGGTAATACCCAAACCATCACAACCTCCTTAGTGTTCAAGACAGACTATAAATTTGGTGACTTAACTTAGAAACAGAATCTCTTTCTCTGCAGACTGTGATGCAGTCAGAGCAGAATGAAGAACTCCCTGATAAAGTGAGGTATCTGCAGTGTGTCTTAGTGTTGTGAAAAACAGACTCTAAGTGATGTGCTGACTGCATGGGTGAGGGGGAGCCAGCAAGCATAGGCTTTTTTCTAGTCTTTCAAAAGACTCTTCTGGTAGTCTTTAAATCAAACTAAACAAATATGGCATAGAATGAGAGACCTTGCAACACTAAGTTTGCCCAAAAATAAGAAGAGAGGTATGAGATAGGATCCTACTCTGAAAATGAGGGGCGGCCACATTGGAGTTCTACAGGGGTCTGAGATGGAGGTCTTAGTTCAGTGTGTGAAGCAGCTGCATAGTGAGGTAGTTGTTTGGTGACAGTAACAAGTTAGTCATGGTGATGAGAAGAGATGACTTGAAGATTTGTGATAGGATTTTACATAAAGAAATGTATAATAAAATCAGATTGCATTTACTTTAGGTAATTGTATTATGAATCAGTTTGCCATGAGTGTTAGTAAGGGAATGCAGAAATAACAACATGATTATACTACTATATAAATCTATAATCATAGAATCAGTCAGGGTTGGAAGAGACCACAAGGATCATCTAGTTCCAACCCCCCTGCTGTGGGCAGGGACACCCTACCCTAGAGCAGGCTGCACACAGCTTCATCAAGCCTGGCCTTAAACACCTCCAGCCATGGGGCCTCAACCACCTCCCTGAGCAACCCATTCCAGGCTCTCACCACTCTCATGCTCAACAACTTCCTCCTCACGTCCAGGCTGAATCTCCCCACCTCCAGCTCTGCTCCATTCCCCCCAGTCCTGTCACTAACTGAGAGCGTAAAAAGTCCCTCCCCAGCTTTTTTTGTAGGCCCCTTTTAGATACTGGAAGGCCACAAGAAGGTCACTTGGGAGCCTCCTCTTCTCCAGACTGAACAGCCCCAACTCTTTCAGTCTGCCCTCACAGCAGAGCTGCTGCAGCCCTCTGAGCATCCTCATGGCCCTTCTCTGGACATGCTCCAGCATCTCCACATCCCTCTTGTAATAGGGGTTCCAGAACTGGATGCAGTACTTCAGGTGGGGTCTCACCAGGATGAAGTATACTTTCCACTCCAACAGGGCATAGTAGTACTGGAGAATGTTATGAATATTCATATTAATATGTTTGACTGTTTTAAGTCCTACTGAGTTGCAGATATGGTAGAAATGGAGAGGTTTGACAGAGGTGTTCAAAGATACGATATGGCTTCTGTGTAAGGGACACAGTGATATGGCCTTTGTCTACTTGATTGGGGATAGGTTGGACAGGATGATCTTGGAGGTCTCTTCCAACCTGGTGTCTTTTTACTCTCATGTTCTTAGGTTTACCATTTGTACATGTGCTGATTTGTTGTTTTGACTGTTCCAAGTAAGTGAAAAGAGAACACAGAGCAGAATTTTCTTGTGATGCTGCATTACATCCTTAACCCAAATGTGAAAAATAATTAAACCTCCCTTAATGTTGAGTGATTATACAACCTGTAATCAACTTTCCTTGTTGGTATGTGACTTGCATAGGAAAAACAAGTTCTTGGTCTGCTTCCAAGCCATTTGGAAGCCTCTTGTCTATGCTCTCTTCTCTAATTCTTTTTGATACAACAAAACTATTTGCCTGTCCCTGGAGATTTAACTGTTGATTCAACACAGTAGGTACAAAGCTCCTGAAGAAATGGAGTATTTAATAAAGCAGGAATTTAATCTGGAGGAATGCCTATTCTTAGCTGAGTAATCCAGGTTTCCTGCTATTCTTGCTGCTTTCAGACTTTAGTTTCTCAAGGATATTATGTAAAAAAATAATCATTACTATTTCAGGGTTGGATGAAGTATCAGTACAAAAAAACCCAAAACAGCAGTCTTTTGTTTATTACAATAGAGACAATAGGTTCAAAGAGCTCCCAGCTTCACAAATATGTGGGGGATTTTGAAAACCAGATAATAAATCTGACCAACTTTTCCATATGCAGATATCTGATGCACATCCATTGAGTTCTAACAGCTTCTTGGATTCTGGATATTATGGTGGGATTTTTTTTCCCTAAGGCTTTGGGTAACCATAGACAAGTGAATCTGAAGGTGTAAAACATCTAAAAATACTGGTAAGTTGTTGTTTGGTAACTCACTCAGAGAGAGTGATTTGCTGTTGGAATGGGCTGCCCTGGGAGGTGGTGGAGTCACTGTCCCTGGAGGTGTTCAAGCAAAGCCTGGATGAGGCACTTAGTGCCATGGTCTAGTTGACTGGCTAGGGCTGGGTGCTAGGTTGGACTGGATGATCTTGGACATCTCTTCCACCCTGCTTGATTCTGTCATTCTCTAAGTATGTTTTAATGCACTTATGGTAATTTTGTGGAATTTTTGATAGTGAAGATCAAATTTGAGATTTTGTTTACTCTTTAGTTCTCTAACATACCTACTCTGACACAAAGGATGTTAGGAGGAAGTTCTTGCTAGAGAGAGTGATTGGCATTGGAATGGGTTGCCCAGGGAGGTGGTGGAGTTGCCATCCCTGGAGGTGTTCAAGGAGAAACTGGATGAGACACTTACTGCCATGGTCTAGTTGATTGGACAGGGCTGGGTGCTAGGTTGGACTGGATGATCTTGGAGTTCTCTTCCAACCTGGTTGATTCTATGACTTAATTCTTGGCAGTGCTCACATAGCTATGTATGTTAGGGTTGACATCTGAAGAGGTAACTGGGTTCAGAATTGCTCTTAAGCAGCTCCTCTGAGGTCATTTGTCTGTAAATTGTCCTGCTTCAAACACTGCAGAGTTGTTTTTTGTTTTCCTGATAGCATAAATACTGTAAAAAATTATTTGTCAAGCTGTGAAGCTTCAGTAATTTTGTAGGTAGTATTGATGATCAAATTATCTGGTTATAAATGGGTATTTGCTGCCTGAGTATTCCACTGATGGCTAAAATGTGCTCACTTGAACAGGTTAGTCAGATATCTTACAGGCAGGAAAACAGGGTATGTTAAGAAAGAAGAAAAGAAGAAAGAATCCTAGTCATAAAACATCTCATTAAACTTGTCCTGCAGAAATAAGAGGTGTAGAAAACAGGATTCTTTTTATGATGCAAAGCCACAGAAGACATAACAAAGCTCCTTAATGCTTGCTTTTGAATTGGCTGAAGCAGACATGTCCAGATTAATGGCTGTACAAATCTCCAGATGTACTCGTAGGCTGTTTGGTCAGGTGGTGGGATTATAAATAGGTAGGCTTACTGATGTCACCAGTAGCAGAAGGGTACAACAGTGAGCTTGCCATGCACACACACACTCTGTCCCTTCTACCTAGATATGCTATTGAAAGCAGTCTGCTTGATTTTAATGGAGAAGAAAAACCTGGTTTATCTTGGAGGTAAGCAAAGAAGCAGTGTTAATCCATTTTAGCTGTTGTTCTTCCCTCTCCTTGCTTAGGTGATCAGCAGAAGGGCTTCAAAGCAGCATTTTGATTCTCTTATGGGGAGTGTCATAATAACCTTATGAATTTTATTTGATGTACACAGATAAAACTGACCCACAGAACTCTTGTGGTTGGTGTAAATGGCAGTTCTAGAAGTGTTTGTTGATGTGAAGGGACACATGTTGCAAGCCTAAGGATGCAAGTAGTGGTATTTACACATTTCCTTGCTTGTTTGGTTGAACTTGTTCTAACACTTGCTGCAAGGGAGAAATATTTACCAATCATTATATCTATAGTAGCATTGATGTCATTGCTCTTTTAAGGAAGGCAAAATTTGGGTGTGGAATAAATTACACATAAATTGTAATGTCTGTCTTCTTTTTAGAGCATGAATTTCTTGTCTGAAGTAATAAAACACCCAACATTATTTATTCTGTTTCTGGGTTAGGAAAAAAGACTTGTAGATTTATCTGTGTGTTGCATTTCTGGCTGTATAAAGCTGCTCTGTGTTTTAAGTTGTTAACTGGACCCTAGAAGCTCAAATTTGAGAGAGTGATTTGCCATTGGAATGGGCTGCCCAGGGAGCAGTGGTGGAGTTGCTGTCCTCAGAGGTGTTCAACAAACCCTGGCTGAGGCACTTAGTGCCATGGTCTAGTTGACTGGACAAGACTGGGTGCTAGGTTGGCCTGGATGATCTTGGAGGTCTCTTCCAACCTGGTTGATTCTATGATTCTGTGAAAAGAGGTTATGGAGATTGTTTTAAACAAGGAATTATGTTATTTCATGTGGGCTGTAAGGCTTTTCTGGCTTTGTCCTTCATCTGATTTTGACCTAAAATGTTGTTTGGAATTAAATCACTTGCTGTGTATAGTAACATGTTGAAGTTAATGCCTGTAGTGTTTAATATAGTATGGTCCTTGCTGTTTATACTGTGTATTCCTTGAATATTCTATCTTACTTTGTCATAGAAAGCATTGTAGAAAATCAAATACATATAAATAAAGAAACCAAAGCTGGTGAGAGGCCTGGAGCACAGCCCTGTGAGGAGAGGCTGAGGGAGCTGAGGGTGTGCAGCCTGCAGAAGAGGAGGCTCAGGGCAGACCTCATTGCTGTCTACAACTGCCTGAGGGGAGGCTGTAGCCAGGTGGGGCTGGGCTCTGCTGCCAGGCAACCAGCAACAGAACAAGGGGACACAGTCTCAAGTTGTGCAGGGGTAGGTCTAGGCTGGATGTTAGGAGGAAGTTCTTCCCAGAGAGGGTGGTTGGCATTGGAATGGGCTGCCCAGGGAGGTGGTGGAGTCACCATCCCTGGAGGTGTTCAAGCAAAGCCTCGATGAGACCCTTAGTACCATGGTCTGGTTAATTGGACAGGGCTGGTTGATAGTTTGGAGTGGACAATCTTGGAGGTCTCTTCCAACCTGGTTGATTCTATGATTCTACATACTTGCAGTAAAAATGAATGAATTTAAGGAATCCCATTTTTTTGAACTTCATGTAAAACTGTTCTTTGGCACTGAACTGTATGTTAATATGTTAAAATCACAGTGAAAATACTGGGTGTAAACTTGTGATAGTGAAAGTTGAAAAGGATGAGGGGGTCAAGGCAGAAGTGAAGTACAGTAGTTAAAGCAAATTATGAACCAGCATAGTTGTGTAAGGAAGTGTCTCTACATTGCCTAGAGCAGACTGCTCCTGCTCACGACAACTATTTCAAAGCTTATTAAGGAATATGCTTCTCCTTTTCTTAAAGATTTTATTTCCTCTGCTTTATATTTGATGATGAAGTTCTGGACCCCTTTTCAGAGGCTTTGGGGTGGGTCTAAGGGGTCATCCAAACTGGCTTTGTAGTTACCAACATCATTCAGGGAACTGAATCTTTTCTTTTCAAGAAATATCTTCTTCCTTGTCTGTGAAAGGAACCTGGTAAGAAATGCATCTGGGAGGTTTTGGGTGTGCAGAAGGAAGTGGAGAAGAGGGCTAAGGACAGCTCTTGTATGGAAGGGAGTTTGGAGAGGAAATAGCATTCGTTTGGGCCCCTCAATTGCTGACCAATGAGGGAATTTAAAGTAAAGTAGGGCAAAGGGAAGGGAGCTTCTGCTGTCGGCAGAGCACAGGTGGCTATGAAAACTACTGGTCAGGCTTATGCCATGAAGAGAGCTGGAAGAGAACTTGTGATTGTGCTTGGCACCATCCATCTGCTCTCGCAGCACATAAGTCAGGCTTGGGGTCTAACAACAGCACTGACATTTGATGTTGTAGCAAGTGTGAGCCTGTTCTTAAAGGTAAGGGATTTCTGAGGAGGATGCAGGGACGGAAGTGAGCTGTGAAAGATGAGCAGGAAAATCTGGTGCCATATAGGCACTTGGAGCATTTCTTCTTAGTTTTGCAAGGAGTGTTAGCTGAAGGTGCTGGCCACATCTGTTTGGGGAACCAAAACTACCTGCTCTTTATTACATCCTAAGTTTCAGCAGATGAACTGCCAAGACATTTCTCTTGCAATCTTGTGAGGAAAAAGCTTGTTTTAGTGGAATTTCTTAGCCTGTCTTCTTATTGCTGTGTTCGGGTTGTTCTTCCTGTGACTAAATCTTATTACTGTCTACAACTACCTGAAGGGAGGCAGTAGCCAGGTAGGGGGTGGCCTCTTCTGCCAGGCAACTAGCAAGAGAACAAGGGGACACAGTCTCAAGTTGTGCCGGGGGAGGTCTAGGCTGGATGTTAGGAGGAAGTTGTTGGCAGAGAGAGTGATTGGCATTGGAATGGGCTGCCCAGGGAGGTGGTGGAGTCACCATCCCTGGAGGTGTTGAAGCAAAGCCTGGATGAGGCACTTAGTGCCATGGTCTAGATGACTGGCTAGGACTGGGTGCTAGGTTGGACTGGCTGATCTTGAATGTCTCTTCCAACCTGGTTGATTCTATGATTCTGAAGATGGGAAATGAGACTGTTACAGTTGGGTTCAGCTTTCTAAAAGGAAGAGGAAGTAGTTTGTCTTCTGTTGTTACTGCAGAGCTTCCTAGCTGCTGTCCTGAATTATTTCATCTGTTGCCCACCCACACCTTCACCCAGGTAGCTGTATTTAAGACTTGTGTATGCAAGTTAAGGGTCCTTAGGAGCCTTTTTCATGGATGCTGAGTAGCTCTGCATTTCTTTCCTTTTCCATCCAGTGCTTGCTCCAGTGTTTCTTCTAAAAACACAATTTTCAGCGGGAGAGAAAAGCAGCAGCAGAAAAGCTTAGAGAAATGGCCAATTCTTGCCTCTATTGATGTTCAGAACAGCAGCAGAAAGAATCGTGAGCAGATCTAGGTGTTTCATCCTCAGGCTTTGAAAACACAGTGCTGTTACACATACTTTCATGACTATCAGATAACAGCCACAAGGGCAGATTCAGGTTTTGCTCTATTTGAGAGCCCTTAATTGAATTTTCTTACTGGCTATGGGAGAAAAAAAACATGTGTTTGAGCATCCTTTCATTGCAGTTCTTGACAAAAAAAGAGGTGGAGGTCTGTTCCTTGTGGAGGCAATATGTTTGCTCGAGTTTTAGGCATTTGCTAGATTTATTAGTGTATCAAAGGTTAAGCTCCCCCTTGCAGTTGAAGCTGCTCTTTGTTTTCTTTTCCTGTTTATTCAGCCAGTTATATATTACTCAATTACTGTTACAGATTGACTGCTTTCTCTTCTCTGCTCTGTTTTCTGTCAGGCTCTTTTCATAATTCTAAATATAATAAAAGCTAAGTGAGTTGGATGAAGTTTTAATAGTTTTGAATGTCATTAAATGCTTTTTGCACTTTATTTTGGTAGTAAACCTGGCTTATCTTTTTCATTTGCTACTTTGTGCAAGCGTTGCAAGTAGATATCATTATCTGCTTGCTACAGAGGTATATTGTATTTGGACATGCTAAGTTTGTGTTAGTTCTATTCAAAAGTCAGTTTTTGAGCTCTTTAGAAGTAGCATTGTTCTTTTTTTTATTATTAATAATAAAATATTAGATTAATAATTATTAAATTAATAATTATTAATTTCCCACTATTAATATTTTTGTTTGTTTCATTTATTAGAGAAATAAATATTTCTTTTGGCACAACAGATTGAACTGTAAAAGAAATTTTCTCTCAGAACATATTTCTGCAGCAGTAACAAGAAACTGTGCTAATTTGCAGCATAAAGTATTTTTTATCCTCTGTTGCCTGCTAAGATTCCAAGGTCTTGGCTGTCTTCCTAAGAGCAAGGAGAGGAGCTAACTATGTTTTGTTTAGATGGTGCAAGAGAAAAGTTAGTGACTGACTGCTCAGAAGTTAGGTAGCCTTTCATATGTTTGAGCTTGAGGTTATCATGATAATAGTTGTGATTTGGCTTTGCACAGCAACAAATAAATGATTATCCTAGAAGAGTTTTAAATCTATACTTAATTATGTTCCATAAGCTTGTACTGCAGCTGCTCACCTATTAAAGCTGAGAGCACAATTAAAATGACTCCCCTGCCACAGAGATTTGTGTTTGCATTGCTTCTGAATCTCCCTCTTTTTCCTTGCAATAGGAGAAAACATTGCATGAATTATGGCTTGAATACAGTGCCTTCTGTTTCCAAGAGTGCCACTACCATGGGGACAGACAAATCAGACAGACCAGGGTCTGTTTCAAATGGTCTGGAGGGGACTAAAGGATTCATTTGCTGCTTTCTCCCTTTTAGTATGAAGCAGATGTCTGAAGATTCCGTTAAGCTTTCACCTTACTGTCATGGTTACGGTCCCAGTTCTGTGATTTATTTCTCCCTAGGATGAGACTTTAAAAAAAACCTCTTTAGATCTACAAGACTGTTGGGGAGATTCCACCCTTCCTATTGACAAGCCAAAATGTCTTTAACAAGAGCTTTGAAAACATGTTTTGATTACTGGGGTGCCTTATTTTCTTGGTCTAATTTATTTATGGAAAGAGAGTGGAAATGTAGTTGTTACTCATTTTTTGTTCTTGTTATAGCTGCTGTCTGAATATGAGCATATGCAGACAATTTGGTGTTTGGAACCTCACTGAGTAAACCTATAGAGATAATCTTCAAGGGTAATAATCTTATCACCTGTAGCATTACTACTGGAATCATAGAATCAACCAGGTTGGAAGAGACCTCCAAGATCAGCCAGTCCAACCTAGCACCCAGCCCTAGCCAGTCATCTAGACCATGGCACTAAGTGCCTCATCCAGGCTTCTCTTGAACACCTCCAGGGATGGTGACTCCACCACCTCCCTGGGCAGCCCATTCCAATGCCAATCACTCTCTCTGGCAACAACTTCCTCCTAACATCCAGCCTATACTTCTCCCCGCACAACTTGAGACTCTGTCCCCTTGTTCCATTGCTGGTTGCCTGGCAGAAGAGACCAACCCCCACCTGGCATGTCAGTTAGTATCAGCTGCACAGGCCAAACAGCCTGTCCCTGCAGGGGAGGTGGTCAAGCCCTCTGATCCAGCAGTCCATTGTTCTTCTTTTTCTGGGCTCAGCAGAACTGGACATAGTACTCCAGGCGAGTTCTCAAGAGCATAGCAGAGGCAGAGAATCGCCTCTCGTCCGCCTGGTCACGCTTCTTTTGATGCAGCCCAGGATACAGTTGGCTTTGTGTGATGGTTCAGGTGTTACCCCCCCACACTTAAGAAAACCCCACAGACTAGACTCAGCTGAGCTGGAAATTAAAGAATGAAGCTTTATATTAACAGCTTAGCACAATATACAAGCAGATAGTTACAATACATACAGCTATAGACAGAAATATACAAGTTAAAACAGCTCTCCCAGAAACCAGAGTCCCCAGGAGGGGCTCCCAACCACCCTTCCACCTCCTTTCCACCCCTCTGCCTTATCCCAGGCTTTGCCTTATGTTCAAGGTGAGTTTGGAGAATCAGTCAGGGAGGTTAGGAAGCAGAGGGATTAGTCACACAGACAGCAGGTTAGGGAGAGAAGGGAGGCAGCCAAAAGCCAGAAAGCAACTCTGTTATCTGTGTTTGTATTCTTGTTCTTATCCATCTCAGCAAGCCTATGAGTGCAGCAGACATCACCATTATTTCCTTTTCACAGTCTATCATCTAATTCCTCTCACTAAAGTATCCCAGCTAGGCTCACACCAGCACACCTTGTGGGCTGCTAGCACATATTGCCAGCTCTTGTTGAGTTCTTCATCAGCTAACATCCCCAAGTCTATCTCCTGAGACTCTTAAGGCATATCTTGCCCAACCTGTGTTTGTGTTTGGGGTTGCCCTGACCCAAGTCTAAGACCTTGCATTTGGGCCTGTTGAGGTTGTCTTGCACCCACCTCTCTAGTCTCTCTGTGTCCCTCTGGATGGCATCCCTTCTCTCATGTCCAGTAGGCCACATAGCTTAGTGTCACCTGCAAGCTTACTGAGGGTGCTAAAACTGGGATAATGTAACTTGAAAGATTGCAGAGGTAAACTTAAGGACTTAGCATTCCAATCTCTGATCAGAGATTCTAAGATAAATCCTCTACTCATAGGCTGTTCTTCTGTGCTGGGGTGAGGCTGGGGAGAGGCAGGGAAGGGGGAGAGGGAAGAGGAGGGGAAAGGGAAGAGTAATGGTCCTGTTCCTTGAGTATTTTCATTACATTCTGTCACAAGGTATCTTTCAGAGTGTCTTTTATACCATCACTGCAGCTACCATAACAAGAAAAGCTGTGCATCCCAGTTCTCAAGCTGAAAGAACAAATCTCCATGTGGAATAGATATGTCAAAGCAATTGTTAGTATTCACATTAAGAACAACAAAAATGAAAGTTATGTATTTAATGTAGGGCTGAACTCTTGTTCTACCCTTCCTTGGTTAAGGAGATAGGCAAGGTTTCAACTGGCTGCTACTACAGCATAGCAATGGAGCAGCATTATTATGATAGCTGAGAAAGCATTACAATTATTGCTTGCTGTGAGAGGTCAGAGGTGAGAAAAACTCTGGGAGAAGCGCTGTTGAAGTGGTCTTTTTCCTTTCCTGATGTGACCTTCCCAGAGCTAAATCCTCTAGTATTAAAGCTGGGGGTTGCATTTTCTTTTGGTGTATACAATTTTGTTACCTTTGATAGGAAAGTGGTGTTCTTCATGGTGCCATAAGTCACATTTACAAATCTATCTGTTCTGGAGCAGAAGATTTTTATTGTGCTGTGTTTAATGAACATTTTCAATACCTGAAGAGATGCCAAGTGAAAGTGAGGTCCTTTGTGACCTTTCCTGTCTGAGATTTTTGCTACAGAAGTCTTGAGAGACAGTTCTGATGTAGGAGGTTAGATAAAAGATTTAGTGAGAGAGCTATCAAGCTGTCTAATGTCTCATGGAATTGTGTTCAAAACAGGAAGGTCTAGGCTGGATGTCAGGAGAAGGTTCTTCACAGAAAGAGTGATTTGCCCTTGGAATGGGCTGCCCAGGGTGGTGGTGAAGTCACCATTCCTGGAGGTGTTTAGGAAAAGCCTGGATGAGGCACTTAGTGCCATGGCCGTGGTGAGACGTTAAGAAAACATAGAGACAGGATCTGGAAACAGAAAATGAAAGTATTGGATCCCTGTTGCTTAATAAAAGGCTGCCAAAATCTTCAGCATAAACTCTGAGAAACTGTACTCAGGAATTTTTTCTGCCTTTGTATGGGGCAGAACATAAGCATGGCTAACCAGAAGGAAAAGGCAAATGTGCTAGAGATGGGCAGAGTAGATAGCTCTGTATGTGAGGATTTAGCCAACCTGATCCAACTGCCTGACTCCACATATGTGTGTGTCTGTGTCTTGATAAGTACATGGAATTGTTATCTGTCTATCTGTTGCACACAGACTTTGACAAGAGTATTTTATCAGTTCTATCTCTATGCAGTTCAGCTTAAATACTGTATCAATAAAGCTGCCTGCTTTTGATGTGGATCATGCATTCATTTCTCTGTGTGATTAAGCAGAGTTCCAGCAATCAAGTGGCCAAATGTCTGCTTAATAGAAAGAAAATAAGGGTTGGACTTGATGA
Source organism: Pogoniulus pusillus (assembly GCF_015220805.1). Classification (NCBI taxonomy): domain Eukaryota; kingdom Metazoa; phylum Chordata; class Aves; order Piciformes; family Lybiidae; genus Pogoniulus; species Pogoniulus pusillus. The sequence goes on from NC_087265.1 coordinate 45,624,662, forward strand.
TCTGTGAGGTCTCTTCCAACCCTGATTATACTGTGATACTGTGAAAATCAAGTCCACGAGCATTTGCAAACAAATCTCTCTGTAGCATCCAGTCTTCAAAGATCAGATTCTAAGTTCAGTTGCAAGAATTACCTATTAATGGTAATTTGAAGTCACTTAAAGAAAGGGAAAAGCAATAATGCTCCATTCTGGGTTTGGATTTTTGGGGATTTAGCCAACTTGATCCAACTGCCTGACTCCATATATGTGTGTGTCTGTGTCTTGATAAGTACATGGAATTGTTATCTGTCTGTTGCACACAGACTTTGACAAGAGTATTTTATCAGTTCTATCTCTATGCAGTTCAACTTAAATACTGTATCAATAAAGCTGCCTGCTTTTGATGTGGGTCATGCATTTATTTCTCAGTGTGATTAAGCAGAGTTCCAGCAATCAAGTGGCCAAATGTCTGCTTAATAGAAAGAAAATCAAGTCCACAAGCATTTGCAAACAAATCTCTCTGTAGCATCCAGTCTTCAAAGATCAGATTCTAAGTTCAGTTGCAAGAATTACCTTTTAATGGTAATTTGAAGTCACTTAAAGAAAGGGAAAAGCAATAATGCTCCACTCTGGGTTTGGATTTTTGGGGATTTAGCCAACCTGATCCAACTGCCTGACTCCACATATGTGTGTGTCTGTGTCTTGATAAATACATGGAATTTCTATCTGTCTAGCTGTTGCACACAGACTTTGACAAGAGTATTTTATCAGTTCTATCTCTATACAGTTTAAGTTAAATACTGTATCAATAAAGCTGCCTTTTTTTGATGTGGACCATGCATTCATTTTTCAGTGTGATTAAGCAGAGTTCCAGCAATCAAATGGCCAAATGTTAGCTGAAGAGAAAATCAAGTCCACGAGCATTTGCAAACAAATCTTTCTGTAGCATCCAGTCATCAAAGATCAGATTCTAAGTTCATTGCAATAATTACTTTCTAATGGTAATTTGAAGTCATTTAGTGGAAAGAAAGGGAAAAGCAATAGTGCTTCATTTTGGGTTTGGATTTTTGGGGTGCTAAGGTAACTTCTGAACTCTCAGATGAAAAAAGAAATGGCTTTATTGATGCTCTTCACTGACTAATTCTTTTTGGTGGTTACATGAAAGCTAAAAGTCATGCCACAAAACCATCCAAACAGGGTGGGGAGATGTAAAAAGAAATCAGAATCATACATTTTGCAGCATTCAGATAACCCAGAACGACCCAAGCAAGCTGCTGTAGAGACCCAAGGGTCATTTGCAGCTGTTAGTTCATTTTTGGAGATTGCATACACCAAAGCTATTTTAAAACATTAACAGGCAGGAGGTATAAATTTTGATGGCAAATCCTCATTTGGCATATTTGGAGGGCTGAGAGTATTCCTGATTAGCTCAGAGAGGCTGTGAATGGTTAATTATTCAGCACAGAGTTCTGAAGTTCAGAACTCTAAGCGCTTTCAGCAACAGAGCAGTCATGTGAAGTCTCATTACGCAGTCGTCTTTGGCAGTGCTGCTTTGGACCTTGTTTGCTCTTCATTGTGAGTGACTTTAAACTTTGTTTTCCCCCCAAAATAAGATGTGTATTTTTAATTGTGTGCTAGACATTGATACTCTGTAGGACAATTATAAAAGCTAATTTCTTTGCTTACAATTAAGGTAAGTAAAGTCTGGTAAGTTGGTTTAAGGTAAATAAAAGTCAGTAAATAAATGAAGCTCCAGAATCTAAATTGCAGGCATGATTTTGGAATCTCTGTGTATGAGGTTTGAAATGTATTTTATCTGTCTGTGAATGTGGCTTCATTCAAGCTTGTTAATTTCTTATAAGTATTCTTTTAAAGATATCTTGATGTTGGACTGGATAATCTTGGAGGTCTCTTCCAACCTGGTTGATTCTATGATTCTATGTAATGCAACTCCACGGTGTGAATTGTGAGAAGTGACTCATGGGAAGCTATTTGAGTAAAAGAGATGCTAGACTATATGTTATATGGCATGTCTACAACTACCTGAAGGGAGGCTACAGCCAGGTGGGGATTGATCTCCTCTGCCAGGCAACCAGCAATAGAACAAGGGGACACAGTCTCAAGTTGTGCCAGGGAAGGTCTAGGCTGGATGTTGTGAGGAAATTCTTGCCAGAGAGAGTGATTGGCATTGGAATGGGCTGCCCAGGGAGGTGGTGGAGCCACCATCCCTGGATGTGTTAAGAGAAAGACTGAATGAGGCACTTAATGCCATGGTCTAGTTGATTGGCTAGGGCTGGGTGCTAGGTTGGACTGGATGAGCTTGGAGGTCTTTCCAACCTGGTTGGTTCTATGATAAGAGTCCTGCCTTTAGAATTTACAGCAACACGAATATCTGAAGAGATGTAGAGAGTTTTCCTTTTATACTATTTTGGACTTTGGGTTTTTTAGTTAAATAGGTGAAACTTACTGATCACTCTTTGCATTCAGGAGTACACTGGATTGTTACTGAGATGGTAAAAAATAGTGAGACAATTAAAAGAGGAAATCAGCCTAGGTGAGGGAAAAATATAGAAGAATGTTGTGCCTGAAATGTCAAGAAATATTACTACACAATAGTGTTGAGTATACTGCTGTTGTATTACTTTGTAGAAATAAATAGACCAGAGCTGGTAAGATTTGTTTGCAAAATCAGAAGAAAAAGAAATGGAGAGGAAAAGTGTGCTTTGTTCCATTACCTATCTGTCCTAGATAATAAAAACACCATTAGTGGCATTTGGCTTCGTTCTGCAGAGTACAGTGTTTCTGTTTGTACTAATCCAGTAAATCTGTTGGGAGAAAGCACAAATAAGGTCCTTTGTGTAACCCAATGGAGGAAAAAAAGTATTTTTTATATATATATATATATATATATATATTCATGTTTGGGTTCAATGGCTTCTTAAAACATGATAGATACCCCAGTCTTTTGTCTTCCCCACTAATTGTACGTTGAAAATATTGGCTCATCCCTTCCTTGCACGTATCACACAGGGAGAGTGAAAGGAATGAACTGTGGTTCTGCTCAGAGGGGTGATGGAGTCACTGTCCCTGGAGGTGTTCAAGAAAAGCCTGAATGAGGCACTTAGTGCCATGGTCTAGCTGACTGGATAGGGCTGGGTGCTAGGTTGGACTGGCTGATCTTGGAGGTCTCTTCCAACCTGGTTGATTCTCTGATGAACTTGGAGGTCTCTTCCAACCTGGTTGATTCTATGATTCTTCTGAGCTGTAAATAATCTGCTGTACATCAAAGCTCCACACCCTTGTAGTCCTTTAACAAAACCTTGACTTTAGCTTCAGGAGCAGCTGGATTTCTTCAAGTAGCAATGTTCTCTTTGTATTTTCCAGTCACAATATTAGGCTTATTGTTGTGCTCTGAGTAGCTTTCCCTGCAGAGACAGTGGATGACAAACTGTAATTCACTCATCTTTTTGTTGCTGTTGTTGTTGCTTTGGGGGTTTTGTACTGTGGTGGTGTGGGTTTGGGGTATTTTTTGGAAGGGGGTTGTTGGGTTTTTTTTACTTAACAGAGCCTAGCAGAATAAGAACATCAAGACATTGTGGGGTGAATAAACATGGAGGAGAGGAAAGTAATGGTTGGACTTGATAATCTTGAAGGTCTTTTCCAATCTAAGAAATTGATTCTGTGATTGATTCTGTGATTCTATGATTCATTCCTGTTCTGAAACTTTTTAGTCTGCCAGTATGGATTCACATATATAAATACAAACTTGACCTTTCACTTTCATTCATGTATTTCAGAAGAAAATCTAAAGCACCTCCCCCTCCATCTGAAATAAAATTTGTTGCTGTTTCTGCATTTGATGACACTGAACCGGACACCATTGTCATGGAACAGAAAGAGAATGTGATCGATAAAGATATTGAACTGTCAGTGGTCCTGCCAGGAGATGTAATCAAATATACTACAGTTAATGGGAGGTAAGTTACACAGCGTGGCAGTTTTGCTTAAGTTGCTTTTCTTGGTCTAGATTACTTCAACCTTCATCCAGTTTTTAATCACTTGGTAAAATGTGTGAGGAGTGTGACCAAAGAAGGGCAGGAAAGCTGAAGGGTTTAGAGAACAAGTCTTATGAGTTGCTACTGAAGGATCTGGAGTTTAGGCTGGAAAAAGAGTCTTTTTTGCTCTTTGGAACTCCCTTAAAGCAAGCTGTAAGAAAGTGGGAGCCAGTCTCCTCTTCCCAGGGAACAAGAGATAGGATGAGTGGAAATGGCCTTAAGTTGTCCCAGATGAGGTTCAGATTTGATATGAAGAAGAACTTCACTGAAATGGTTGTCAGGCACTGTAATAGGCTACCCAGGGAATTGGTGGAATCACCATCCCTGGGGTTAGTTTTGAAAGACATGTGGATGTGGTGCTTGTGGTGGTTCCAGTGGTGACCTCATACCTGAAGGGAGGTTGTAGCCAGGTGGGTTTGCTCTCTTCTGCCAGGCAACCAGCAACAGAACAAGGGGACACAGTCTCAAGTTGTGCCAGGGGAGGTCTAGGCTGGATGTGAGGAGGAAGTTGTTGCCAGAGAGAGTCATTGGTATTGGAATGGGCTGCCCAGGGAGGTAGTGGAGTCATCATTCATGGAGGTGTTCAGAAAAAGCCTGGATGGGGCACTTAGTGCCAGGGTCTAGTTGATTGGCCAGGGCTGAGTGCTAGCTTGGCCTGGATGATCTTGGAAGTCTCCTCCAACCTGTTTGGTTCTGTGATTCTTAGGGACATGGTTTAGTGGTGGACTGGACAGTGCTGGTTTTGCAGTTGTACTCAATGATCTTAAGAGCCTCTTCCAATCTAAATGTTTCTATGATTCTAATATGATTTTGGGGTAGATGTGGAAACAGGCACTTGATACACTTACCTTTGGTTTTGTGAAGACTTTTTAGAGATTCTGAAATTCTAAGTGGCATCTATCAGGATGCATAACTATACCTGTTGCTCTTTCTAGTCACTGCAAGGCTCTGGAAAAATAATTTCTATGAGTCACTGTGGTGGTTTGGCTGTTACTCACCTCTCACTCTTATGAAATCACCCAGATTAGACTCAGCCAAGCTGGAAATGAAGGAATGAAGCCATATTTACAGCTTAGCACAATATACAAGCAGACATACACAAATATATACAGTTATATACAAATTAAAAGTAACACAGAAACACAAAACCCATCCCAGAAACGGAGTCCCCAGGAGGGCTCCTGACCCAAACCCCCTTCCCCCTCCCTCTTGCCCTCTGTTCAGAAATAACCAGATCAGCCCATGTATGTCTCCAGATAAATCTGGAGATCTGAGATGAGATGTCAAAAAGAGATGACAAGGAGATTAGAGGAAAAAGGGGTTAGGTGGATTAGAGAGTTAAAGACAGAGACACAGAGACCAGACTGCCAGAAAGAAGGCACAGCCCCAAGTGAGAGCTGAGAAGTGCCTGTCTTATCTATATTTTGACTAGTTGTGTTTCTCAGCAGAAAACTGGGGGATATAGATTACAATTGTGTATTTTCTTTCTTCTCATAGCTAAGGATTTAATTTCTCTCAGTAAAAATTAGCCTCAAACCAGCACAGTCACTGAATATTCCTATGTGGCTTTTCCTTTTTAGACTTAGAGATTAGTTCCTGCATCCTATGGGGTTACAAAGTCCCATCCTCAGCACTACTACATAATGACTACTAGCAGTCTTAAAATCAGGTGTCATCACTTCAGACAGAATTTATAATGCCTCAAATAAGTAATTTCTGGTTTCAGCTTTGGAATTAGAATTTTTGTTTTAAACAAATATGTTTTGCTTCAGCCAGTTTTAATTTGAATTGTTTTTCAGTCCACTAACTGGTGGTATAGATTGTGCATGTAACTCTTATGCCACCTTTAGATCACAGAATCAGTCAGGCTTGGAAGGCACCACAAGGATCATCCAGTTCCAGCTCCCCTGCCATGGGCAGGGACACCCTACCCTAGAGCAGGCTGCCCACAGCCTCATCCAGCCTGGCCTTAAACATCTCCTGGCATGGAGCCTGAACCACCTCTCTGGGCAACCCAGTGCAGGGTCTTACCTGGAATGGGTTGCCCAGGGGGGTGGTTCAGATCAGAAAGACCTGGACATAGAATCACAGAAATAAATTGCCAGGGCTTTTAGTGTGTGCTGGGGTTTGCAGAACTGGGTAATCTTCCTTTGCTGCCAACTTGTGCTGCTTTCTGCAGAGGGGTTGAGTAGATTACCAGCAGTCCTCTAAATCAGTATTTCTCAGTCTGCTGCAGACCCCAAAGAGGCTGTGAAAAAGCTGGAAGGGAACTGTGAAGAGTTAGGGGAAGGTGGTATTGATAGGCAATGCATTTTCTTCACACTGAAAGAGTGAGAGGTTGTTGTTGGCCTTAAAGTGCTTACACTGGCTAAGGAGCTGCTGGCACTCCTGGAAGTGGTTGTGTTACTCTGGGGCATGAAATTGAACATCTCCAAAAGCAATCAAGAACAACTCATTCCCACTCCACTTTCCTGAAAAAAAAAAACCCTGAGGTTATGCTGAAGACCTTCTGTGTCATGGAGACAAAGAATTGGTGAGTTGAAATGGTAAATCCTAGGACTTCAAATGCTGTATCAATTGTAGCAGCAGATCTACTAAAGAGGCTCCAGTGTAAGCCCTTGTATGGATCAGAACAATTAGGATGCCACTTTGATGCTTTGCCAAGCTGAAATGCAGAACCTGTCTGTTGTGCTTGGTGTGTTGTCGCTGTCATTGCTACTGAAAGCAAGCAGGCTGATTGACTGATGTAAACCAGGTAATATAAGCAAGTAGTTACACCTGCCTCACCTCTTAATGAGAGGTAAAGTCTGCCTGGACTCTATTTGCACGTTTTGTCATTTGCCAGAGTTCAGGAGGTCGTTGTTTAGATGTCAAATCCCAGAGCTGCAGTAGCTAAAATTTGTGGATTAACCTTCACTCTGGTTCCATCTGATTTTCAGGATAACTTAAATCTGAGAAGATATTTCTCAGAAGAAATCTTTTGAAATAATTGATGACTACTGGGATGCTTGATGGTGTTCTTGCTAGCCTGTTTACAGCAAGGGATATTGCTGTCTGTAAATACGTTTCCTTCCTCTATTTCTCCTTCTGAAACTGTGGGAACAGGCAGGTGGACTCTTACATGAGCCTAATCACCAATTTGTATGCTGTGGTAGTTGATGATAGGAGGGAGGTTATTCTGCCCCTGTACTCAGCACTGCTCAGGACACACCTTGAGTGCTGTGTCCAGTTCTGAGCTCCTCAATCCAAGAGAGATGTTGAGGTTCAGGAATGTGTCCAGAGAAGGGCAATGAAGCTGGTGAGGGGCCTCGAGGAGCATCCAGTCCAACCTAGCAACCAGCGCATGGCACTAAGTGCCTCATCCAGGCTTTTTCTGAACACCTTCATGAATGGTGACTCCACCACCTCCCTGGGCAGCCCATTCCAATGCCAATCACTCTCTCTGCCAACAACTTCCTCCTAACATCCAGCCTAGACCTGCCCAGGCACAACTTGAGACTGTGTCTCTTGTCCTCTTCAGTGTTCTCACCCTTCTCCAGTAAGTGAAGGTCAGAGGGAAGGCAGCTTTTAAAGCTAGTCAGCATATAAAAATGCACCAGAAAAAAAGTAATGGGTAACTTATTGGATAGGCTGATAACCAGAAAGGTCACTACAGAACTAGTCCACTGTCTCCTCTGGCTTCCTTCTCCCCTCCCCTGACCCCAGTGAAATGGGGGAAGGACATGATTTGCATTTCTAGCTCTTTTCTTACTACTACATTCTTCTGAATGCTTCTTACAGACGATTGACCAACTCTAAAACCTGAGGAATGACCAGTTCCAGTGAGCTGACAGAATTGCAACCTTATTCTGTTACTGTAACATGTAGTGTAATGTTAGGATACTCTCCTTTGGTCTCTTCAAACTTCCATGACACTTATGTTTAAAGTGCAGCTTCAATGAACTTTAGTAGTAAGCAGGAATGTTCATCTTATCTTAGTGTGATGTTCAGCATGCTCTTCATTGAGTGCTGAAAGAACCAAGGACATGGCTGTGCTCCAGGCTGTGACTAGCTCTATGGGGAGAGGCTGAGGGAGCTGGGGGTGTGCAGCCTGCAGAAGAGGAGGCTTAGGGCAGACCTCATTGCTGTCTACAACTACCTGAAGGGAGGCTGTAGCCAGCTGGGGGTTGGTCTCTTCTGCCAGGCAACCAGCAACAGAAGAAGGGGACACAGATCTCAAGTTGTGCCAGGGGAGGTCTAGGCTCGATGTTAGGAAGAAGTTGTTGGCAGAGAGAGTGATTGGCATTGGAATGGGCTGCCCAGGGAGGTGGTGGAGTCACCATCCCTGGAGTGTTGAAGTAAAGCCTGAATGAGGCACTTAGTGCCATGGTCTGGTTGACTGGCTAGGGCTGGGTGCTAGGTTGGACTGGATGATCTTGGAGGTCTCTTCCAACCTGCTTGATTCTATGATTCTATACATAGGATGAATTTGTTTTTCCATGCTTTTGCTGTAGAAAGGACATCTGTGGTGTTACACAACTCCTCAAGGAGCTCTGTTCAACTGCTCTCTGGTTGTTTAGCTTTTTTCCCTGTCTAAACTAAACACCTGGCTCTCATTTTGTGATTCCTAATGAAAGACCTCCTTAAAAGATGACTTCCTCCAAGTTCATTTCTCCTGCTTCCTCCAAATGGCTAATGCTCAAAATTTCTGAAATGAAATCCTTTGTAACATACAAACTTTTGGGGGCTGTTCTCAGTGGATAGCAGGGTTTGTAGCATCACTGCTACAGTTCCCATTACATGTCAAATGAAGTGGTTAGTCTGCATGTCCCCACTGACCTCAGGGCAAGCAGCCCTACGCACAAGCAAAAATTACCTCCTTTGCTGAAGCATTTGGCCTATTTTGTCCAAGGTGTTTTCATTTCCTTTTTAGTGACTGTGTTTGGGTTTGGATGTTTTTTTTTCTTCGTTTGTGGGTGTTTTTAATATTGAAGATCCTTGAAGTTGGGGCCTTGTGGTGATTACTAGTCTTGGACGGGAAAGGATGACTTAGGTTAAATGTTCAGCAGCATGTTTTGCTGTAGCTTGCTTAATGATCACCTGTTGTGATGTCTCTATTTGTCTTTTACAGGAAGCCCATGATGGACTTGCTGATTTTTCTCTGTGCACAGTATCATTTAAATCCATCAAGTTACACTATAGAGTTGGTATCAGCTGAAAATAGTCAGGTTAAATTCAAACCAAACACACCAGTGGGAATGCTTGAAGTGGAAAAGGTGATTTTAAAACCAAAACAAATGGATAAGAAGAAACCTGCTCCAGTTATACCAGAGGTGAGAAATTAGAATCAGTCTTGTTTTCAGCATGTGAGTTAGTAGTTTATCCTCTTGTGGCAGCTTTCCCTGTTGTCTCTGATCCTCTGGCCATGCACCTCTGTGAAATGCTTGGCTCCATGTTCTTGATAAACTACTCCTAATGTCAAATTGTCTCAGTTTGGTTCAGCAAACATCTTTGCAACTCAATGAAGGAAACATTACAATATTATTTGAAATCCCATGCCTTACAGAATCACAGAGCTTCAGAGGTTGGAAGAGACCTCCAGAGATCATTGAGTCCAATCTCCTTGCCAAGGCAGGAGTCAGTTTACCGTTTGCCCTCCAAGGGGACTCGAGAGGCTCCTTTCTGCTAAAGCACAGGGCACAATACAGAGCAAATGGAGTAAACAGAACCCAAGCAAAGAGCTTTAATCATAGACAGGCTTTTCAGAATATTTATTCACAGACTGATATATCCATGTTCCCAGGGCTGCATTATAGTTCCAGGCAGTACCCAAAGCATTTGGAGGGAGCTGTCAGTGGTGTAATACCTGTCGGAAGCTTTTGGAGTTTCCCCAGGACTCTGGCAGGGTGCTGGGACTGGCATGATCTCTCACCTGATCTTGATTCCTTCCTGGCAGGACAATGTCCTTACTGTCCTTTTGTCAAATTCTGCAGGTGAAATGTGGCTGAACACAGCCTTTCACAAACTGGAAGGTGACAACTTGTACCACCTAGCATGCTGTGATGCATATGCCCTTATGATTGTATGTTCATTTTCCTTCAATGAATACTGCACTTCTCTGCTGTTACTCAGCTTTTATAACATAGGCAAGAGCTTTTTGATGTGCCAAAGCAACTTCTAGGTGTTGCCTAAATCTTTCCTTCCACCTTTGTCCTTCTGCTGTGTAGAATCACAGAATTAACCAGGTTGGAAGAGAGCTCCAAATCATCATGAAAATACATAATCATAGAATGATAGAATCAATCAGGTTGGAAGAGAGCTCCAAGATGATCCAGTCCAACTTACCCAACCAAAATCATCATAAAAATACTTAATCATAGAATTACAGAATCAATCAGGTTGGAAGAGACCTCCAAAATCATCCAGTCCAACCTATCCAACCAAGACCATCATAAAAATACTTAATTATAGAATCAATCAGGTTGGAAGAGAGCTCCAAGATCATCCAGTCCAACCTATCCAACCAAGACCATCATAAAAATACTTAATTATAGAATCAATCAGGTTGGAAGAGAGCTCCAAGATCATCCAGTCCAACCTACCCAACCAAGATCATCATAAAAATACTTAATTATAGAATCAGTCAGGTTGGAAGAGAGCTCCAAAATATGCAGTCCAACCTATCCAACTAAGATCATCCAGTCCAGCCTTATCCAATCAACTAGACCATGGCACTAAGTGCCTCAGAATATTGTATTTTAATTAGTCTAAAACACTTATATAGGGCCAGAGGAGTTCTTCTGCTCCCCTTTTGTCCTGCAAGTGTATGCACAGACACACACTCACTCATAGCTAATTGGCTGATTTCTGTGGCTGCTTAATGCAACCTAGCAGGACATGTAACTCTGGGCAGGTACCCTACTGGATAGGCAAATAACAGATTCTACAGCAGGATCAGACTGTTTCCTTCTTTAGAAAGGAACTGCCAAGTTGTTAGTTCCCTCTGCAGTGTTTCTGAATGTCTAACAGTGGTGAAGTTGGCTGTCAGCAGAATTCCTGTGATTACTGTAAGGCTATTAGGAAAGTGTGAATTGTTTCAGAATTTATGCTGCTACTTATTGGAGTTTTCTTCTTTTTAGCAAACTGTAAGAGTAGTGATAAACTACAAGAAGACACAGAAGACAGTAGTAAGAGTTAGTCCACATTCACCTCTTCAAGAACTCATGCCAGTTATCTGTAATAAATGTGAGTTTGATCCTTCACACACTCTGCTGTTGAAGAATTACCAGTCTCAAGAACCCCTTGATGTGACAAAATCTCTGAATGACCTTGGACTAAGAGAATTATATGCCATGGATATCAGTCGAGGTAAGGTAGCTGTTGTGTCTCACAGTTATAGAAAAGATAGCTACTTAGTATTTCAAGAAGTTACATAGTTTGTGGTTGGTTGTGGGGTGGTTTGTTTGTTGGTTGTTTTTTTTTGGTTGTTTTTTACTAAGAAATGAATTTCTGGCAATTGATCACATTTCAGTAGTGTGCTGTAAAATTGACACTGGCACCAGTTTATTTGTACTTGTGTTTGGGAAGTATCATAGAATCAAGCAGGTTGGAAGAGACCTCCAAGATCATCCAGTCCAACCTAGCACCCAGCCCTATCCAGTCAACCAGACCATGGCACTAAGTGCCTCAGCCAGGCTTTGCTTCAACACCTCCAGGGATGGTGACTCCACCACCTCCCTGGGCAGCCCATTCCAATGCCAATCACACGCTCTGTGGCAACAACTTCTTCCTAACACCCAGCCTAGACCTCCCCTGGCACAGCTTGAGACTGTGTCCCCTTCTTCTGTTGCTGGTTGCCTGGGAGAAGAGACCAACCCCACCTGGCTACAGCCTCCCTTCAGGTAGTTGTAGAGAGCAATGAGGTCACCCCTGAGCCTCCTCTTCTCCAGGCTAAACACCCTCAGCTCCCTCAGCCTCTCCTCACAGGGCTGTGCTCCAGGCCCCTCACCAGCTTTGTTGCCCTTCTCTGGACAGCTTCCAGCACCTCAACATCTCTCTTGAATTGAGGAGCCCAGAACTGGACACAGCACTCAAGGTGTGGCCTGACCAGTGTTGAGTCCAGGGGCAGAATAACCTCCCTTGTCCTGCTGGCCACACTGTTCCTGATGCAGGCCAGGATGCCATTGGCTCTCCTGCCCACCTGAGCACACTGCTGGCTCATGTTCAGCTACTATCTACCAGTACACCCAGGTCCCTTTCTTAAGGTTTTATTTTCTAACAAAGTAGATGTGGCAGGGACTAGCAAAGCTGAGTACAAAATCATCACTTAAAAGCATCCTGTCTCTCAGACATTTCCCAGAAAAGACTCATAGGGTCATGATGAGCTAAAAACAGGAACAGGAGAGAAATTAGTTTTATTTTTAGGTTATTTAAACCAGAAAGAGTTGGAATGTTGGGATGGTGTTTATGTATTTAATTTCTGAGAGTTGTTTGCTGATTTTATAAATTGGGAAGGAATAAATAATTTGCTTTGTAATTGTGGTTCAGTAGGTGCAAAATAAACTAATTTCCTTCTATTTGTTTGAACATTCCTGTGCCTGTTTTTAATTTGGCTGTGAGCCTGTTTCTCTTTAATGAAGGGTTTATTATATTATGATTAAAAATGTATCTGATATAACTCATCTATTTCAGTCATTAATCCTTGGACTTTTTACTTGACTCTAGAATACAGTCTACAGTCTTGTCTGAATGAGGCACTTGGTGCCATGGTCTAGTTGACTGGCTAGGGCTGGGTGCTAGGTTGGACTGGATGAGCTTGGAGGTCTCTTCCAACCTGGCTGATTCTATGATTCTACAATAATATTGACTCCCCTATTTTTGAGCACTGTTCCATGTGATTTTCTTTCTGCTTTAAAATTTGGGAGGTTATGCTGGGTTTTTTTTTGTGCTTCTACCTGAATACAGAACCCTTCTCATTTGATGGTTACAGTTTGAAGAGTTCTCTCAATCACTTCTCAAAGGCAGGTTATCTTGAATAACAGCAGAATGACAGACTTGGAAAATAAGTATTTATTCCCATGGAGATGACAAAATTTAGGTATTTTTCTCTCCCCACTGGAAAACAACATGTTTTAACTTGCTTAAACATGGTGCTTGGTCTATATATGCCCACGGTGGGTTGTCTTGTTTGTTGTCTGGTTATTGCTTTCATCTGCAGCCTGGCAGAGCTACTTTTTGCACAGTATGAGATGTGCTTCATTTGAACTAACAGTCTGAAGTTTTCAGGGGAGAGTAAGAGGGCATGTATGCTTTCTGCAGGGCAGTGCCTGCCAGGAATCATAGCATCAGTCAGGGTTGGAAGGGACCACAAGGATCAGCTAGTTCCAACCCCCCTGCCATGGGCAGGGACACCTCACCCTAGAGCAGCCTGGCCACAGCCTCATCCAGCCTGGCCTTAAATATCTCCAGCCATGGGGCCTCAACCACCTCCCTGGGCAACCCATTCCAGGCTCTCACCACTCTCATGCTCAACAACTTCCTCCTCACCTCCAGTCTGAATCTGCCCACCTCCAGCTTTGCTCCATTCCCATCAGTCCTGTCATGCTCTGAGAGCCTCAAAAGTCCCTACCCAGCTTTTTATAGGTCCCTTTCAGATCCTGGGAGGCCACAAGAAGGTCGCCTGGGAGCCTTCTCTTTTCCAAGGCTGAACAGCCCCAGCTCTTTCAGTCTGTGCTCACAGCAGAGCTGCTGCAGCCCTCTGAGCATCCTCGTGGCCCTTCTCTGGACACACTCCAGCATCTCCACATCCCTCTTGTAATGGAGACTCCAGAACTGGGTGCAGTACTCCAGGTGGGGTCTCACCTGAGTGCAGTAGAGGGCAAGAATCACCTCCCTGGCCCTGCTGGCCACACTTCTCCCGCTGCAGCCCAGGAAATTGAGATACATTTCACCTCTCTTGATACCAAGTATTTCAGCATCTGAAGTTTCCAAGCAGCTCAGGACTTTCAGCTTCCTGTACGAAAAGCAGTGGTGAGGTCTGCTTTTCACTTGGCAGAAGTGAAATTTTATTTAATTAAAATGATACTTTTTTTTCCCCCAGTCCTCTTTGTTTGCCAAGTTTGGATCTTCAGGCAGTCCAAAATAGAAGCAAACCATTCTGTATAATGATAGGGCTTGCCTGATTAACAAGATTCCAGTCAGTGTTGCATTTGTCCAGGCTGAAGTTTTTAAATGGTCTATAGTATTGGGTAGTGGATGCACAGCCCTTTGCTTCTCTAAGTATCTAGTTGTCTTTTCTTAATGGTGAAGATTCAACTTGGCTCTCCATGTTTGTAACTTACGACTGCATCCTTGATTCAGATTCACATTTGCTGTCTTTCTTTTTGTCTTTCTGTAGCCACATCACCAGTTGATTTAAATTTACCATCTTTGCAAGGTATGACTTACTAAAACAGGTGGTGAAACTGTTGCACTTAGAGGACAGAATCATCAGCTCTTACTATAACGTCTGCTTGACTGTGTCATGAGTAATTATCTCTGTCCCATCATAAATGCACATCAAAAAAGACAGTGCAGAAGTGGGTATACCTAACTGTATATAAAATATTTCTATGTAGTTTTCTCTAGGTTGGTTAATTAAACTTACAGTCATGTTTATAGTGATATTTTCAGCAGGAGCCCAGAGTTGCCTTGATGATTATTGTTGCTTATTGCATTTGCTTTCAAGGGTATTTCACTGAGAAACTTAAATCTAGTAAAAATCAAGAATCATGGAATCAACTAGGTTGGAAAAGACCTCCAAAATCCAGTCCAACCTATCATCCAGCCCTATCCAATCAACTAGAGCATGGCACTAAGTGCCTCATCAGCTCTTTTCTTGAACATCTCCAGGGATGGCAAACAGAAAGATGTAGCCTTTAGATTTATAAATTGTCTGCATGAGTAAGTGTAGAATCATAGAATCAGTCAGGGTTGGAAGGCACCACAAGGATCATCTAGTTCCAACCCCCCTGCCATGGGCACAGACACCCTACCCTAGATTAGGCTGGCCAGAGCCTCATCCAACCTGGCCTTAAACACCTAAAGTCCTGACTGTCTTTATTGTGACTGCCATGCAGTTGTATGTGCAGCACCTACTGGGGGTTTCAGTTACACTTCTCTCTACCCATGCCATGTGCAAGTTTGTCCTGGACTTATCCCACTTTACTTTTTTGCCATGAATTTAGACAATTAGGAATTGAGAGCTGGAGAGGCTGGTTCCCTTTTCCCCATTCATAGCTTTGCTGATAGAAACCATAACAGATGACAAGGTGGATGGGCTGGATTAAGTGCTAGGGGTATTAATAGCAGCTGATTTTTTTCTGTTCTGAGGTCTGGGAGAGACAGGAAGAACTGGATGGTAGGAGACTTGTTTTTGTAGCATTTAGAAGAACTATTGACAGAGGTGATTTATGGTGTGTTTTGCATATCCTTCCAGGGACTTAGGACTGTGTCCAGTTCTGGGCCTCTCAATTCAAGAGAGATGTTGAGGTGCTGGAACATGTCCAGAGAAGGGCAATGAAGCTGGTGAGGGGCCTGGAACACAAACCCTATGAGGAGAGGCTGAGGGAGCTGAGGGTGTGCAGCCTGGAGAAGAGGAGTCTCTGGGGTGACCTCATTGCTGTCTACAACTACCTGAAGGGAGGCTGTAGCCAGGTGGGGGTTGGTCTCTTCTGCCAGGCAACCAGCAACAGAACAAGGGGACACAGTCTCAAGCTGTGCCAGGGGAGGTCTAGGCTGGATGTTAGGAGGAAGTTGTTGTCAGAGAGAGTGATTGGCATTGGAATGGGCTGCCCAGGGAGGTGGTGGAGTTGCCATCCCTGGAGGTGTTGAAGCAAAGCCTGGATGAGGCACTTAGTGCCATGGTCTAGTTGACTGGCTAGGACTGGGTGCTAGGTTGGACTGGCTGATCTTGGAGGTCTCTTCCAACCTGGTTGATTCTATGATTCTGTGACAGACAGTGAAATAGTTAGGACGCAGGAGAAATAATCTGTGCAATAAATAACATTGAAAACTGTTGTTTTCTATTTTAGACTCCTACCAGTCTGAAAACTTCGATGTTCTGAAGGAGAAAGAAAACAAAGGATTCTTCAGCTTTTTTCAGCGAAGCAAGAAGAAGAGAGAACAAGTAAGCTGTGACTATGTATCAGCCAAACCAGAAGCATTCACATTAACCACTCAATCCTGTGGATTGTTTTCCAGAAAGTATAAGTAATTTTGCTTAACTTCTTTTCTCTCTTCTTCCTCCTGCACCCCAAGACTGCCAGTGCCCCAGCAACCCCATTGATGACCAAGCCAAGACCAACGTTTATCACGAGATCTAACACCGTTAGCAAGCAGTATGATTCAAACACTCTGCCATCAGAGATGCCAAAGAAACGGAGAGCTCCTTTACCACCTATGCCAAATTCTCAGAGTGCTCCCCAGGAACTTGGACAAGCCCAAGTCAGACCAGCATCTGGTCTTGTGAAATCAAACAGCTTTGATAGGAATGAGCAGGTTAGTTATGTTTGTTTTACTTCTCTTCAGAAGTTTAGACATAATACTGATAACCCTGTTGATGCCACACCTTGTGTACTGTGTCCAGTTCCTGGACAGGCTGGATGGGTGGGCAGAGGCCAATGGGATGAGATTTAACAAAGCTAAGTGCAAGGTTCTGCACTTTGGCCACAGCAGCCCCAAGCAGTGCTACAGGCTGGGGACAGAGTGGCTGAGAGCAGCCAGGAAGAAAGGGACCTGGGGGTACTGATAGACAATCGCTGAACATGAGCCAGCAGTGTGGTCAGGAGGCCCAGTGGCATCCTGGCCTGGATCAGGAAGAGTGTGGCCAGTAGGACAAGGGAGGTTATTCTGCCCCTGTACTCAGCACTGGTCAGGCCACACCTTGAGTACTGTGTCCAGTCCTGGGCTCCTCAATTCAAGAGAAATGTTGAGATGCTGGAATGTGTCCAGAGAAGCTGGTGAGGGGCCTGGAGCACAGCCCTGTGAGGAGAGGCTGAGGGAGCTGGGGGTGTGCAGCCTGGAGAAGAGGAGGCTCAGGGGTGACCTCCTTGCTATCTCCAACTGCCTGAAGGGAGGCTGTAGCCAGGTGGGGGTTGGTCTCTTCTCCCAGGCAAGCAGCAACAGAACAAGAGGATGCAGTCTCACGTTTTCTTGGGGGAGGTCTAGGCTGGATGTTAGGAGGAAGTTGTTGGCAGAGAGAGTGATTGGCATTGGAATGGGCTGCCCAGGGAGGTGGAGTTGCCATCCCTGGAGGTGTTGAAGCAAAGCCTGGATGAGGCACTTAGTGCCATGGTTTAGTTGACTGGGTAGAGCTGGGTGCTAGGTTGGACTGGCTGACCTTGGAGGTCTCTTCCAACCTGGTTGATTCTATGATTCTGTGATTCTACCTGCTGAGGCTTGAAATATATCTGTAGGACATAAAAATGTCGTACACTTTACAAAAATGGAAAGCTGTGTTCCTCTTAGACTTTCTAGCCTGTATCTAAAGGAGGTGCTGTGAGTAAAGCCAACAATAAGCTGGTATTGTGAGCACCTTTTGGACAAGTAGTTTATATCTGTGAAGGTGAGAACATTGTCTCACTTTGTTGTAGCTAATAATTGATGCTTTGATATTTCCAGGTTGTTTTTTATGTTTTAGTGGTAAGTCATAGCAAAAACTGCATTACATTACTTTACCAGTAAAAAGTGGATATCTTGGAGAGCAGTTATAACATTTTTGTACTCCTAGCAAGTTAAAATAAGGCTTTTACTGTAATCAAATAGGGAAATATTTAGTTGAAGCTATGAGATCGTAGAATCAGTCAGGGTTGGAAGGGACCACAAGGATCAGCTAGTTCCTAGCCCCCTGCCATGGGCAGGGACACCCTACCCTAGATTAGCCTGGCCAGAGCCCCAAAGTTCTTCACTGAGAGAGTCATTGGACACTGGAATGGGCTGCCCAGGGAGGTGGTGGAGTCGCCGTCCCTGGGGCTGTTCAAGGCAGGACTGGACATGGCACTTGGTGCCATGGTCTAGCCTTGAGCTCTGTGGTAAAGGGTTGGACTTGATGATCTATGAGGTCTCTTCCAACCTTGATGATACTCTGATACTTCCAGCAGGGGGCCTCAAATGAGGTCTCTTCCAACCTGGTTGATTCTATGATTCTGGTGTGGGCTATTTAAGGAACCTGGGTATCCCATGCAACGCTGAAAGAATTAAGCAATACCCTGATATTGCACGTAGTGATTTCCATTGTCATTATAAATGTGGGGGTTTGTTTTCTTTGGTTTTTTTTATTCCATATTTTGCATTTAATGCAGTATCTAAAGGTGGTCTTCAATAAATGATGTTACTACTATGTTAGAAATATAAAAGCATAGAATAGAATCATAGCATCAACCTGGTTGGAGGAGACCTCCGAGATCATCCAGTCCAACCTAGCACCCAGCCTTATCCAGTCACCTAGACTATGGCACTAAGTGCCTCATCCAGGCTTTGCTTCAACACCTCCAGGGACAGCGACTCCACCACCTCCCTGGGCAGCCCAGAACCAAATGCACTACCACTTTGAGGGATTAATTTTGCTGAACTCCAGAAACCAGAAGTCTCAGCCTGCGTTTTTTTCTTTATCTTTATACACTGCTTTTCTCTTTCACTGATGCACAGATCCACAAGAGAGCACTGTTTAGCAAAAGTTCTGTATTTCTGTGTTGTGTCTTGCTGAAAAGCTTTATCATTTGAAGAAGACAAAGGTTTCTTTCTGTATTCTAATAAAAGGAACCTTTAGGGGACAAAAAAAAACAAACCCTCATGATCTTTCTTACCTCATCATGTTTGTCTTTTAATTGAATTCAAATAATAATAAAAAAAATATTAATGCCAACATGCTTTAAATGATTAATATCCTATTCTGTCTAACAGTAATGTATGACTGCTGGGCTAGGATCTGTCACTCAACAAAATGGCTTAGATTTATTATTTTGTGCTGGCATTTTTTATTCATCTAAAGTGATTTGACTGAAGCTGAGCAGCTCACAAAGGAAGGATGGAAATCCAGATGAAATTTATATCTTTGCATGTGTTTTCTGTTTTGTACTACTTTGTGCACCTTCCTTAGAACATAGAAGCCTTTAGTGTGTGTGGTTTTGAGTTTACTCCTGGACATAGAAACCTTTAGTGTGTGTGTGTTTTTGAGTTTACTCCTGTATGTAGAAGCCTTTAGTGTATGTGTTTTTGAGTTTACTCCTGTATGTAGAAGCCTTTAGTGTGTGTGTTTTTGAGTTTACTCCTGTATGTAGAAGCCTTTAGTGTGTGTGTCTTTGAGTTTACTCCTGTACGTAGAAGCCTTTAGTGTGTGTGTTTTTGAGTTTACTCCTGTATGTAGAAGCCTTTAGTGTGTGTGTTTTTGAGTTTACTCCTGTATGTAGAAGCCTTTAGTGTGTGTGTTTTTGAGTTTACTCCTGTATGTAGAAGCCTTTAGTGTGTGTGTTTTTGAGTTTACTCCTGTACGTAGAAGCCTTTAGTGTGTGTGTTTTTGAGTTTACTCCTGGACATAGAAACCTTTAGTGTGTGTGTTTTTGAGTTTACTCCTGTATGTAGAAGCCTTTAGTGTGTGTGTTTTTGAGTTTACTCCTGTATGTAGAAGCCTTTAGTGTGTGTGTTTTTGAGTTTACTCCTGTATGTAGAAGCCTTTAGTGTGTGTGTTTTTGAGTTTACTCCTGGACATAGAAACCTTCTGTGTGTGTGTTTTTGAGTTTACTCCTGTACGTAGAAACCTTTAGTGTGTGTGTTTTTGAGTTTACTCCTGGACATAGAATCCTTTAGTATGTGTGTTTTTGAGTTTACTCCTGGACATAGAAACCTTTAGTGTGTGTGTTTTTGAGTTTACTCCTGTATGTAGAAGCCTTTAGTGTGTGTGTTTTTGAGTTTACTCCTGTGCGTAGAAGCCTTTAGTGTGTGTGGTTTTGAGTTTACTCCTGTATGTAGAAGCCTTTAGTGTGTGTGGTTTTGAGTTTACTCCTGTACGTAGAAGCCTTTAGTGTGTGTGTTTTTGAGTTTACTCCTGTATGTAGAAGCCTTTAGTGTGTGTGTCTTTGAGTTTACTCCTGTATGTAGAAGCCTTTAGTGTGTGTGGTTTTGAGTTTACTCCTGTACGTAGAAGCCTTTAGTGTGTGTGTCTTTGAGTTTACTCCTGGACATAGAAACCTTCTGTGTGTGTGTTTTTGAGTTTACTCCTGTACGTAGAAACCTTTAGTATGTGTGTTTTTGAGTTTACTCCTGGACATAGAAACCTTTAGTATGTGTGTTTTTGAGTTTACTCCTGGACATAGAAACCTTTAGTATGTGTGTTTTTGAGTTTACTCCTGGACATAGAATCCTTTAGTATGTGTGTTTTTGAGTTTACTCCTGTATGTAGAAGCCTTTAGTGTGTGTGTTTTTGAGTTTACTCCTGGACATAGAAACCTTCTGTGTGTGTGTTTTTGAGTTTACTCCTGTACGTAGAAACCTTTAGTGTGTGTGTTTTTGAGTTTACTCCTGGACATAGAATCCTTTAGTATGTGTGTTTTTGAGTTTACTCCTGGACATAGAAACCTTTAGTGTGTGTGTCTTTGAGTTTACTTCTGTACATAGAAATTTTTAGTGTGTGTGTCTTTGAGTTTATTCCTGTTTCATTGTGATTTGATTGCAAAGTGATTTGCAAGCTCACAGACAAGTGGACATTTAAATGCAGGCAAATGTAGAGAAGGGCTGCAGCAGCTCTGCTGTGAGGACAGACTGAAAGAGTTGGGGCTGTTCAGTCTTGGAAAAGAGGAGGCTCCCAGGTGACCTTCTTGTGGCCTTCCAGGATCTGAAGGGAGTCTACAGAAAGGCTGAGGAGAGACTTTTGAGGCTCTCAGGGAGTGACAGGACTAGGGGGAATGGAACAAAGCTGAAGATGGGGAGATTCAGACTGGATGTGAGGAGGAAGTTTTTGAGCATGAGAGTGGTGAGAGGCTGGAATGGGTTGCCCAGGGAGGTGGTTGAGGCCCCATAGCTGGAGGTGTTTAATGCCAGGCTGGATGAGGCTGTGGGCAGCCTGCTCTAGGGTAGGGTGTCCCTGGGCACAGCAGGGGGTTTGTAACTGGCTGATCCTTGTGGTCCCTTCCAACCCTGACTCATTCTATGAAATGTTTGCTCTGTGCCTTGAATTTTATTAATGAATGTAAAATATTTTGTCTTTGAGAATGTACTTTGCAATTCATGTCATCTAGTGAATGGGACATACACATCAAGTAAAGCATGGGTAGCAGGTTGAGAGACCTGATTTTTGTCTCACTTTATTCCATTCTCATGAGACCTCACCTGGAGTAGTGTCTTCAACTCTGGGGCTCCAGTGTAAGAAGAACATGGAACTGTTGAAGGAAGTCCAGAGGAGGACCACAAATATGATTGAGGGGCTGGAACAGCTGGACATGGGCTGAAGGAGTCAGATTGTTTAGCCTAGAGAAGAAAAGGCTCAATGAGATGTAATAGCAGCCTTTCAGTACTTAAAGGAAATGAGGGAAGACTAAGGAATGAGCTCTTCGATGTGAGGGAAGTGAGGCTTTGAGAAATTGTGGATTCCTTCTCCCTGGAAGCATTCAAGGCCAGGAAAAATGAGGCTTTGAGCAACCTGGTTTGGCAGTAGTAGTCCCTGTTCATGACAAGGGGCTTGGAATTAGATGATCCTGAAGGTCCCTTCCAACCCCAACCATTCTGTAATTTTGTGATTCTATATTACTCAACTTGATCAGGGAGCTCTTAGGAGGGATCTTATGACTCGTGGAGGGTAAATCTGCTTCTTGGACTAGTGCTGAGATATTTTCAGAGACAGCCTTCCTGTAAGACAGGAGTGGTCCATTCCCCTAAGTGAGGAAATGAGTAAGCACAAAGCTAAGTCATGTCATTTAAACCTGCTGCTGAGAGAGCTCAAGTGCAAAAGGAAGCACGCAAGGGATGGAAAGGGGCTAGAGCCATTCCCAAAAAGAAATACTTCTTGGACACAGAGATATGCAAAGGCAAGCCTGGAGCTCAAAATGGCAGGAGATGTTAAGAATAACCAAAAGGCTTTTCTAGGTTTGTGGCAAGCAGGAGTCTAAGGCACTTGTCAGAGTCTACCACAACATTCTTTGTTGAAAATGTAAGGTAGGGACTAGGCAGATGAACCACAAAATAGGACAGAAGCTGGCTAACCAGCTCAAGTGGTGGTTAGTGGCTCAAAGTGAGACTGTTTGTAAGGTGGAGCTCCTGATGAGCTGGTAGTGTGGCCAACTGATGAACAGTCTAGGTGATGCAATCGAATGTGGTAAAGGGTTGGACTTGATGATCTGTGAGGTCTCTTCCAACCTTGGTGATACTGTGATACTGTGAATGCATTCTCAACAGACTTGAAGTTAACACCAAACTTGGTGAAGAGACAGGTACACCAGAAGAGCTAGGCTGGAACTACATGAGGTGGAAGCACAACAGGTGTGAAAGTCACTATCTGGAATGGAATCATCCCAAACAGCAGTACAGACTGGGGTCTGGCTGTGTGGTCCACCTCGAATGCAGTGTAGTCAGTACTTTGTAGGCCACACTAGTGATACTGTGTCCCAATTTGATATCTGTGCTTCAAGGTAGAGATGAAAAAAAGGCCAGACCTCAGTGGAAGGCCACCATGCTGTTTAAAGGTTGGGGAATCTAAGTGTTGTAGTGATAAGAAGGCTCAGATGGGATCTTCTTGTCCTTTTGATCTCTAGGAAGGTGCTACAGGGAAAGTAGAGAGAAGGATGTGTAGTGACAGTGTTAAGGCCAGAGGAAACTCCAGTCAGATTCCAGATGAAAACTGATCACTGTGAAAACAATAGAATGTTGGAATAGGTCACACAAGAGAAGTGCTAGAAGCTCTCTCACTGGAAATATTCAAGATGTGCTTTGACAGGCTCCTGCAGTTACCTGATCTGAAGCATTCTGTCTGACAGAAGGTTGGACCAACTGATCCCTGAAGACACAGTTTCTAGTTCACATGAGTCAGTTGGACTCTCAACTTTCCAAAATGGAATGTGCACAATTAGGAGAAGAGAAAAAAATACAACAGGGCTCTATCATGACCAGAAACCAAACACTGACTTGGTATTCCCATGAGATCAAGCACTGCTTCAGTAATGAAGGCAAGGGAAAGAGGCAGAATTTTGTTTCTCAGAGCTTCTACTAACCAAAACCATTTCTCCAGCTATTGAGACTTCTGGTTTTGCTTAACTGTAGAGGACAGTTCACTTAATAAGGTGTTAGAACCATAGAATCATCAAATCAACCAGGTTGGAAGAGACCTCCAAGATCAGCCAGTCCAACCTAGCACCCAGCTCTAGCCAGTCAACTAAACCATGGCACTAAGTGCCTCATCCAGGCTTTGCTTCAACACCTCCAGGGATGGCAACTCCACCACCTCCCTGGGCAGCCCATTCCAATGCCAATCACTCTCTCTGCCAACAACTTCCTCCTAACATCCAGCCTAGACCTCCCCCAAGAAAACGTGAGACTGCATCCTCTTGTTCTGTTGCTGGTTGCCTGGCAGAAGAGACCAACCCCCACCCTCTACAGCCTCCCTTCAGGCAGTTGTAGGTAGCAAGGAGGTCACCCCAGAGCCTCCTCTTCTGCAGGCTGCACACCCCCAGCTCCCTCAGCCTCTCCTCACAGAGCTGTGCTCCAGACCCCTCACCAGCTTCTCTGGACACATTCCAGCATCTCAACATCTCTTGAATTGAGGAGCCCAGGACTGGACACAGCACTCAAGGTGTGGCCTGACCAATGCTGAGTACAGGGGCAGAATAACCTCCCTTGTCCTACTGGCCACCCTGTTCCTGCTCCAGGCCAGGATGCCATTGGCTCTCCTGGCCACCTGGGCACACTGCTGGCTCATCTTCAGCTGCTATCTACCAGTACCCCCAGTACCCCCAGGTCTCCCTCTGCCTGGCTGCTCTCCAGCCCCTCTGTCTCCAGCCTGTGGTGCTGCTTGGGGTTGTTGTGGCCAGAGCTTAAATAGTTGACATTTGTGCAGCAAATTTCTGTGTTCAATCAGTTTGGAAATATTGGTCTCTAAAATTGGAATCTCGCAACTTATTTGTCAGTTGTAAATTTGGGCAAGATGTCTCTTGCCAGAAGTATGTTTAGAAGTAGCAAGTTTAACTACACTTGTGAGAAGAGAGGACTCTTAAGGGCTTTTGCAGAGTGCTGTTGTCTAATGCCTTGACAGTTTTTATGCAAGTGGATGCAGTTTTCTAGTAAAAAGACTACTACTTCTCAACAAAAACCCCTCTTTTAGCAGAAATCCATTTTATCATGTCCAAAATGTCATTGCTGCTTTTCTTCCTAATGATTTCTAAAAATTAGACTGTGGTATCTTCACTTCATGCCATGAATATTTGTCTCCTTACACTGTTGTCAGTTAGTGTAGAGGAGCATATGTAAACTGTGCTTGGGAGGGACAGTGAAGTGGAGACTTTAGTCCAGATGTCTGCAGTTTTAAATGACACATAGAACCAGTGAGCTGTAGAAATAGAGTTTGCTTTCATTTGCAAAAACCAGCTGCTAAAGAAATATAAAACTCCAGTCTACCTGTGAGAAAAGAAGATAGGAGAATGGCAGGGAGGAAGAGCAGTGTGAGAAGCAACTATTTCTGAATGGATTCATTAGGGGCTGCCCAGGGAGGTGGTGGAGTCACTGTCTCTGGAGGTGTTCAAGCAAAGCCTGGATGAGGCACTTAGTGCCATGGTCTAGTTGACTGGACAGGGCTGGGTGCTAGGTTGGACTGGCTGATCTTGGAGGTCTCTTCCAACCTGCTTGATTCTGTGATTCTCTGAAACAGCTTTCTTAATATTTCTGGGAGGGATGATGAGTTCCATGCTCAGGTAATTACACCAGAGCCTCATTTGCCTGAAACTTTATGGTAAGCCCCTTTAGAGGAGCAGTTGGACAATGGTGCAGTCAGCACTATAAACATCAAGGAGGTCTTGAATAGATCCAGAGTTACCCAGATAAGACAGTGATCAGGACTACCTATTTGAGGATCTTTTGATGTGAAACATCTCTGATTCAGAAGTGGTGGTTCTGAACATTGCATTGTTCTGATGGTGGTGGTTGAAGAGCTTTTGATGTGAAATGTCTGTGGTTCAGAAATGGTGGTTCTGAGCATTGCATTGTTCTGATGGTGGTGATTGAAGAGCTTTTGATGTGAAAAGTCTGTGATTCAGAAGTGGTGGCTCTGAGCATTGCATGGTTCTGATGGTGGTGATTGAAGAGCTTTTGATGTGAAATGTCTGTGATTCAGGAGTGGTGGTTCTGAACATTGCATGGTTCTGATGGTGGTGATTGAAGAGCTTTTCATGTGAAACATTTCTGATTCAGAAGTGGTGGCTCTGAACATTGCATGGTTCTGATGGTGGTGATTGAAGAGCTTTTGATGTGAAATGTCTGTGATTCAGAAATGGTGACTCTGAACATTGCATGGTTCTGATGGTGGTGATTGAAGAGCTTTTGATGTGAAATATCTGTGATTCAGAAATGGTGACTCTGAACATTGCATGGTTCTGATGGTGGTGAATATTGCATGCATCCACTTTTTAGTACACCAAGTGCATAACTTCGTCTTCTTACTGTATTTCCTTGTGTGCTGGAGTATATGTAGATAAATCATAGGAGGTAATATAAGCTGTTTGGACTGAATAACTCTAGCTGAGTTTCTCCAAATACATTCTATGTGTATTACTTCCTCCACTACTGCTACAGGTATTCCCAGATACTTTTCTTTCTTCTCACCCCCTCCTCCTTCCAGTTGCAAAATATCTGTGGTTTTATTATGTCTCCTTTAGTTTTGAAATTATAACTAGAACCAAGTCCCATATCTGTCACTGCTTATACAGATCTGGCCTTTGCAAGCATCTGGTGGGGCAGTGTGGGAATTGCTGTCAAATGTGCTCCATGCACTTGAGGCTAAAAATCCTCATAGCCACCCATGTTTGCTCTAGGATGAGGAGTGTTAGAAGTGGGAGTCATGCACGTGTTGTGGAAGTTAGGACAGTTGACAAGTGTTTCTGACTTCAGTGATCCTAGCATGAATTTTAATGCCCCTGTAACTGCTAAAGCACTGGTTAGCACTGGCAATTGGCATGACACGTGAACACCCAGATGTATGTTCCCAAACTTTGTCAGATACATCTTAATACCATTTATTTAATTGTTTTGTTTTTTCCTCCCCATCTGTTTCCAGTACTATTTTCACATTACAGCCTTTGTTAGGATTTGGAGGCTCTTAATATTCATACATGGAATAATTCTTGAGTAAAATCTGTTCAGCACTTGAACCCTAACTGGAACACGTAGTACTTTCTGAAAATCTTTGCAAATCATTTGTTTCTTTGATGCAAAGGGCACTGGGTAGGCTTACAAAAATCTTCTAGTAGCACTTGTGCTCTTGTGCTGAGAAGATTGTTTCCCCCCTACACACATACTCTTTCTATGCAGGAGGGAACTCTGCTGACATCCGTTTCACTGAACGAGTGTGCGCAGAACTCTGCCAGCCAAGTCAGCTGAGGAAGCCCCAGCAAAGCAGATGAGGGTACAGAGAAACTGTCTTTGTGCAGAGCAAAAGGGCTGCAGCCTGGAGAGCAGCTAACAAAGAGCAGAAAAATGGAACTGCCTAGCAGCAAGAAGGAAGATCATAGAATCATAATCATGGAATCAACCAGATTGGAAGAGACCTGCAGGACTATTCAGTCCGACCTAGCACCCAGCCCTGTCCAATCAACCAGACTATGGCACTAAATGCCTCATCCAGGCTTTACTTCAACACCTTCAGGAGTGGTGACTCCACCACCTTCCTGGGCAGCCCATTCCAATGCCAATCACTCTCTCTGGCAACAACTTCCTCCTAACATCCAGCCTAGACCTCCCCTGGCACAACTTGAGACTGTGTCCCCTTGTTCTGTTGCTGGTTGCCTGGCAGAAGAGACCAACTCCCACCTGGCTACAGCCTCCATTTAGGTAGTTGTAGACAGCAATGAGGTCAGCAATGAGAGGACTTAGAGGGGATTTAATAACTGTTTATAAGTATCTGAAGGCTGGTCAGGGAAGGGGGACAGGCTCTGCTCACTGCTCCCTGCTCCCTATGATAGGACAAGGAGCAATGGATGTAAATTGCAGCACAAGAGGTTCCACCTCAACACAAGGGGGAACTTCTTTGCTGTAAGGGTCCCCAGAGCACTAGCACAGGCTCCCCAGGAAGGTTGTGGAGTCTCCTTCTCTGGAGAATTTCAGGGCCTGTCTGGATGTGTTCCTCTGTGATCTGCGTTGGATAGTATTGGCCTGCTCTGGCAGGGGATTGGAGTCTATTATCTCCTTGGGTCCTTTCCAACCCCTAACATCCTGTGATCCTGTGAGGAAGTTCTTCACAGAGAGAGTGATTTGCCATTGGAATGGGCTGCCCAGGGAGGTGGTGGAGTCACTGTCTCTGGAGGTGTTGAAGAAAAGCCTGGCTGGGCACTTAGTGCCATGGTCTGGTTGATTGGCCAGGCCTGGGTGCTAGGTTGGACTGGCTGAGCTTGCAGGTCTCTTCCACCCTGGTTGATTCGATGATTCTTTGATTTTCTTTTACAGCTGGCTCTTGTACCTAGATGAATATATTAAATTTCTCTAGGTTTGGGTTTTGTGTGGGGGTTTTTTTCTGGTTTTTTTTTCTTTTTTGTTTCCTAAAATCCAAACCCTGCTCCTTGGAGGAATTAAGATGAGAAATGTGATCTGTTTGGTAATAAGTATATATTGTCTGTTTCCCAAATGTATGCTAGAAATACTTCTGGAGAATAGCTACTAGAGGTATTTTACTATTCCTTTTTGATTGTTAATAATCTCTTTCCTCCCCTGTGTCCCATTTTAGGCCCCTTCAGGATTAGTACGGAAAGGTTCTCTGCCGCTCAGCGACACTGCTTCTGTGAATTCCTCTCTGCGGAGGATGAAGCGCAAAGCACCCTCACCTCCCTCTAGAGCACCAGAAGATCAAAGTGAAAGCAGCAATGAGACTGGTAATCTTTTTTTAATGTGGTTTAATTGGAAAGCAGCAGAAAGTATGACCATTTGGCTAAACATTAAAGAAAATCCACCCTGTAAGATAAGAACCTCAAGGCAAAATACAAGTGCCAAACATCAGAGGAGCATGAGTAGAGAAGAGGAGGCTCAGGGGTAACCTCATTGCTGTCTACAACCACCTGAAGGGAGGCTGTAGCCAGGTGGGAGTTTGTCTCTTCTGCCAGGCAACCAGCAATAGATCAAGGGGACACAGTCTCAAGTTGTGTGGGGGGAGGTCTACACTGGAATGGGCTGCCCGGGGAGGTGGTGGAGTCGCCGTCCCTGGAGCTGTTCAAGGCAAGGTTGGACGTGGCACTTGGTGCCATGGTCTAGCCTTGAGCTCTGTGGTAAAGGGTTGGACTTGATGATCTGTGAGGTCTCTTCCAATCCTGATAATACTGTGATACTGTCATGTTAGGAGGAAGTTGTTGGTAGAGAGAGTGATTGGCATTGGAATGGGCTGCCCAGGGAGGTGGTGGAGTTGCTGTCCCTGGAGGTGTTCAAGCAAAGCCTGGATGAGGCACTTGGTGCCGTGGTCTAGTTGACTGGCTAGGGCTGGGTGCTAGTTTGTACTGGATGATCTTGGAGGTCTCTTACATCTCCAGGGAAAGAGGAGTAAGGCTGTGAAGTGGTGCAGAATTGCTGCTTCCATGTGACACGAGCATAGATACATATGCCACACTGATATAGAAGGACCTTCTTAAGAATTTACTGGATAGGGCTGGGTGCTAGGTTGGACTGCCTGATCTTGGAGGTCTCTTCCAACCTGGTTTTATCTTATTCTTTTGTAATTCTTCTGTTTGTCAAAATTTCAATTTCCTGTTTCAAAAACACCTGAGAGTTGAGATTAAAATAGGTGGGAAAAGTAAAAACACCAGTTGCTTAAGAGAAGATTTACTCCTTGAAGAACCTGACAGTCTGTAAGAGCACAGTTTAACATTTTATCTAGGATTGTGCTAGTTTGAGCCTAGCTAGGACAATTTAGTGTGAGGAATGAGGTAATAGGCTGTGAAAATGAAACAATGGTGATGTCTGCTGCACTCATAGGCTTGCTGAGATGGATAAAAACAAGAACACAAACATAGATAACAGAGTTGCTCTCTGGCTTTGGCTGCCTCCTTTCTCTCTCTAACCTGCTGTCTGTGTGACTAATCCCTTTGCTTTCTAACCCCCCTGGCTGATTCTCCAAACTCACCTTGAATGTAAAGCAAAGTCTGGGGTAAGGTAGAGGGCTGAGGAGAGGGTGGAAAGGTGGTTGGGACCCCGTCCTGGGGACTCTGGTTTCTGGGTGGGCTGTTGTGTTTCTGTATTACTTTTTAACTAGTCTATTTCTGTCTCTAGCTGTATAGATTGTAACTACCTGCTTGTACATTATGCTAAGCTGTAAATGTAAAGCTTCATTCCTTAATTGTCAGCTTAGCTGAGTCTAGTCTGGATGATCCTCTTAAATAGGAGGGGGAGCAGGTAACACCCAAACTATCACATCCTTGTTTTGGCACCCAACACGGGGCTAATTTAATTTGATTTAATGAGCAGAGAGACAAGAACAAAACTTGTGCTTGATTTTTATTTTTTTTCTTTCTTTCCAGTATCACAGGATACAGAATCAGGCCCTACTAAAGTAGATGAAAGACCCTCTGAAATACCATCTGAAACAGGTTGGTTCTTTTTCCATATGCACTGAAAGAAATCTGCTTCGTAGCAAGCCCTGATAACTCATGGTGTGAATTGCTAATTAATGCCATAAGTATTAAACTAATTTTAATGTTTCAGGTTAACTTTTCCTTCCAAATACATCCACTGTATTTTTTATTGAATCATTTAGGTAGTTTAGAATCATGGAATCAACCAGGTTGGAAGAGACCTCCAAGATCAGGCAGCCTGGAGCCTTGGGGGAAGTCTGTGCTACTCACTGCAGTGGAGTAGAAATTTCAAGACAGTCCCTGGCTCCTCTGTGGCAGTGTTGGAACTGTTTGGCCATTGAAAAGCTTCTGGATCTTCCCAGGAAAGAGGCAGACGATCTCTGACCTGATCCTGGTTCCTCTTGTCATGGAGGTTTGCAGAGGTGCAGGCAGATCTCTTGCAGATGTGCAGGGAGCACCACTTCAGTGGCACTTCTTGCCACGTCGTGAGGCACTTAAATGCCTTCTCCTGGGAAACTTGAGGCACTTCAATTTCCAGGTATTCAAAGCCCAAAACGTAAGGGCTAAGCTGGTCTGAAGAACAAAGCAGAGCAGAACACACTGTCCAAGAGCAGTGAGGCAGATGCAGCAAGGCAGAGGCAGCACAACTGCTTGCAATTTAGCTCAATTGATATTACTTGCCTGAGTGCAAAGGCTTCTTTGGCCACAGAGATTCACCTATCAAAATGGCATTTGCAAACCTGACCATGTTAGGTGAGCCCAGAGCTTCCTCACCCCTATTTGGGCAAGACACCAACAAGTACCTAAACACTTGTGGGTCCCTGTTTATTACTTTGGGAGGGGACATAATGGCCCAAGCCTTTGTTTTCCTCCCTCCCTTGCTTCCTCTATCAGCAGAAGGGTGGGGCAAGCCAGGACTGGATGATTTTGGAGGTGTCTTCCAACCTGGTTGATTCCATGACATCTAACAGACCTATTGGCCTTCCAGGACACTTTGATGAGCTTGTTCCTATCTGAAGATTGTAGAGCCATGCTAGAATTTCTGTGTTTCCCATCACTGTAAATGTCTGTGCTGCATAGATAAACAACTCTGAACTTCACAGAAATGTTTTATTTGCTTTTCCATCGATCTAGGAACATGTACTTCAGGCATTTTATTTTTTAAATTAACTATTGTAATATGATATATAATGGAAAGAAATAGAGAAATATCTTCACTGGGCTTAGAACAGTCTGTGCTGAGCCTCAGGGTTTACCTCAGCAGTTAGTGACAATCTTCATTCTCTAGGTCTGCTGTGGATGTCTTCACCCAATCTCGTTTGCTGAAGCCTTAATACAGTGTGTTTGTTTTAAATGCAGGGACAAGTCACACAGCACAGCTCCATTGTTGTGGGTTTGGGATTATTTTTTCCCCTTCTTTTTCTGGTGTGATACTGCTGCTCTCTGGTGGCTTCTCTGAAACTGTCCTGAGCCCTGTGTGTAAAGTGTTCGACTAGCCAAAGCCTATCAGACTATGACATCCAATACTTGCCAGCAGCAAAATCAATTGGAGTACACTTGTCCTGTTCCTACTCTGGAAATTAGGCACATCTGGCTGTTGTATTAAATGGCTAAAATAGCTCAATATCTCTTAAATACTGAGTTGGAGGTAATTTTATCTTGATATGAACTTGGTAGTTTCTTCCACTTGGCTTAATACTGCTTTGATTCTCAGGCTTCTGGAAGTATTTGGAGTGTTTACTCAGCTGGGACTGGCATTGCTAAAGTAGCTCTGTTATTCAATGCTGCTGTAGCAAATAACTAAAAAGAAGTTAAGCTTCCAGTTAAAGCTTTGCCTTCTGGCATATAATGGACTATTACAGATGTTCACTTTGGTGTGGAAGTAGTGCATAGCCAATAGGCAGGTATACATTGAGTAGAACTGTGCTATGCAATTTGAAATAGGCAGTGTTCCTTTTGTGAAATGACAGGTTTCTTAGGGAGTAAAACCAGCCTGGACCTTGACAAAAGTATCATAGAATCACAGAATCAACCAGGTTGGAAGAGACCTCCAAGATCATCCGGTCCAACCTAGCACACAGCCCTGTCCAGTCAACTAGACCATGGCACTAAGTGCCTCATCCAGTCTTTTCTTGAAGACCTCCAGGGATGGTGACTCCTAACATCCAGCCTAGACCTCCCCCACCACAACTTGAGACTGTGTCCTCTTATTCTGTTGCTGGTTGCCTGGCAGAAGAGACCAACCCCCAGATGGCTACAGTCTCCCTTCAGGTAGTTGTAGGCAGCAGTGAGGTCACCCCTGAGCCTCCTCCAGGCTAAACAACCTCAGCTCCCTCAGGCTGTCCTCATTCTTGTTGATTAGATAGGGCTGGGTTATAGTTTGGACTGAATGATCTTGGAGGTCTCATCCAACCTGGTTGAATCTATGATTCATAAATAATCAATGACAAGTTTCCATAGAGGATAAGATAAAAATTCAATTTGTACATGGACTTAAATAGAATATAAAAGCAGTAAGACAGCAGTACTTGGCCAGTATTTCCATAAGCTCTTCCTAATGATGTGTCATGTATAAAAACTAAACTGAAGGTTTGGAAACAGGTCATGAAATCAGAACTGTTCCTTTCGGGAGTTAACTGAAGGATGGCTCTTAAATGTTGTGTATGTATCAGATGCATTCAGACTTCATTGTGCTGCAGCAGTGGAAGCCCAGGTCAGGAATGAGATCCAGTAACATGAAAAACGATTAATTGAAATTAACTCCATGCAAGGCTGGTAATTTGCTGACAGATTAATTAAAGCACATTGGAAAAACTCTGAGCTTTGATATTAACCTTAGAATCATAGAATCAACCAGGTTGGAGGAGACCTCCAAGATCATCCAGTCCAACCCTATCCAGTCAACTAGACCATGGCACTAAGTGCCTCAGCCAGGCTTTGCTTGAACACCTCCAGGGATGGCAGCTCCACTACCTCCCTGGGCAGCCCATTCCAAAGGCAAATCACTCTATTTTTTTGGTAGTATACATTTGTAGTTCAGGTTACTCCACTCCAAAGCTTGGAAATGTTCCTAGCACAGCAAAGAACAGGCTTTCACATAGCAGGCATGTCAGTGATGTC
Source organism: Pogoniulus pusillus (assembly GCF_015220805.1). Classification (NCBI taxonomy): domain Eukaryota; kingdom Metazoa; phylum Chordata; class Aves; order Piciformes; family Lybiidae; genus Pogoniulus; species Pogoniulus pusillus. The sequence goes on from NC_087265.1 coordinate 45,657,573, forward strand.
TTCTGTCAACCCAAGCTACATTTCCATCCCATCAGTATAGATATAACTCAGCCTTTGTTACACTTCTTTCCAGAGGAAAAGGAGGGAGATGACAGCAGTGCCTGGGCACAAAGCCATAGTAACTCCAGAATGCTTCCATTTGTCTTGTCAGAAGTTCTGGCTGTTCTTTGTTGTATAACTCAGGTTTCCACAGAGTATTTAGACTGAATGTCTTAGTTCTTTGTTTCTGTGGCTGGTGATGGCTGAGACCCACGGCATAATTGTTGTGCTTGGTGAAGTAGACAGCGTTCTTCAGAGCTGGTTATGGGCTACCAAAGAGTTTCAGCAAGAGTGATGTTTGTCCACATTCTGTTATGCTTTGTTTCTGCCATGTGCCATT